>NW_023458563.1:3126272-3197005 GCF_013731165.1 Rhagoletis pomonella | reverse complement strand
AAAAAAATATATCCTTACTGCACGTCCAGAGGCCAAACCCTTTCATTTGACACCTCTATTTGAAAATCGGGAGAACGGTGTAAACATCATTTTTCAACAAAGGTGGCAACCCTATCAAAAAATATATCCTTTCTGCACGTCTAGAGGCCAAGCCCTTTCATTTGACACCTAATTTTTGGAAATCGGGAGAACGCTGTAAATATCATAATTTTAAACGCAGGTGGAAACCCTATTAAAAAAATGTATCCTTACTGCACATCTAGAGGCCAAGCCCTTTCATTTGACACCTCATTTTTGAAAATCGGGAGAACGGTGTAAATATCATATTTTTAAACGCAGGTGGCAACCCTAATAAAAAAATATATCCTTACTGCACATCTAGAAGCCAAGCCCCTTCATTTGACACCTCAATTTTGAAAATCGAATGAACCGTGCAAATCTTATGCAATTAATTATGTCTCCAAACCAAATTTGACAAGGGATGACGGAAATTCGTTCCAAAATACATCATACACCCACCCTGTCGGAAACAACAACAACCAAAATGAAATATTTATGCCAGTCAGGCTTATTATTCAAAAACCAACTTACTATTGACTGTATACCAACGACGTTCACTGCAGATCAACAACGCAATCGCCAATATTTGGTTTAATAAACAGTGTATTGCTATGAATATTATACCAAAGTACGCACAAATGAAACCGAAATCAAAAACAGCAGCGAGTCAGAAAATTGTTAGGGGAGCTAAGAACAACTACATCCAATGTGAGTTAAAAAAAAAAACTTGCGCGCCAAAAAGGAACATACAAATGCGGAGCTATTGGCCATCCACCTACAGTTAGCAGAGCATCTACCAATCCAAACCTTGATGGAAATAATAGAGAAAATAAAAGCCGATAATAAAAAACTAGTGAAGAAGAAATATGAAAGGTTGAACAAGAAACTCGATAACTTGAGGACGAAGCAAAGCAACAACAAAATCATGAAAAATGCAGAACAGAAATTCCATTCCCGATTTGTAAACTTGACGGAGGTTTACATCAATGACATTACATCTCGAATACGAAGGTTGTTTCTCTCGGTGAGCTGGACTCATCGTCAAAAATTGATGAAGCAGTGAACATTGTGACAAATGCCTGTAATGCTGCTTTCAAAGCCCAAGCACCCTCCCGAAGGGCAAAAAGAAACCCCAGTGGTTCAGCACTGAGGAAGAACAGCAGGAGGCTCTTCAATCAAGCTAAACGAACAGGTCTTTGGCAACCATACAAAGACGCACTCAAAGTTTTCAAGAAGGCCATAAAGAGGGCGAAACGCGAATCTTGGCAAAACTTCAGCGACAACTTAGAAGAGAACTCTGAAGCCAACAGGCTGAGGAAAGTTCTCTCGAAATCCTCTCCAAGTATGAACTCTATCCAGAAGCCTAACGGTGACTGGACGACATCATGTAGCGAAATGCTGGAGGTCCTTATGAGCACTCACTTCCCGGGCTGCTCAGATGACACCTCAGATTTTTCGCCCGGTCCTAGGACCTACTTGTCTCTGGGTGATACCGTTGGGGACATTGTAAGTGAGGAGAGGGTGGAATGGGCTTTAATGTCCTTTCAGCCCTACAAATCTCCTGACATTGACTCTCATGCCACACTAGTGGACAAAGGCAAAGGTTGTATTCATACCAAAAGGAGGCAAGGCCGCACATGTGAAACCCAAGGATTTCAGGCCTATAAGCCTCACCTCGTTCTTTCTCAAAACTCGAGGGAGGCTCATCGACGAATATATTCGACGGAATATTACAGCTGACAGCCTATCCTCGAATCAGCATGCATATTCCAAGGGGAAACCCGTGGAGACCGCACTCCATGAAATCTTAGCGATGATTGAGAAAGGATTGGCCTTGAAGGAATTCACGCTTGGAGTTTTTCTCGATATCGAGGGTGCTTTCAAAAACTTGTTAACTCCCTTCTCAGGGCGGGGGTGCAGCGAGGTCTGGTGGATTTTGTTGAGCTCCTTCTCGGAAAGAGAACTATTCTATCAGAACTGGGGGTTGGTTCCATTACAAAGTACGTGACCAGGGGCACCCCCAAGGGGGCGTTCTCTCCCCTCTACTCTGGAATCTAACAGTGACCACCATACTTCTAAGCCTTAAGAGCACCGGTTGTCAAGTCATAGCGTACGCCGATGACATAGCAATCGTTGCAACAGGCAAACATCTTCGGGTCATGAGTGAGTTATTGCAAAACGCACTAGGTCTGGTAAACATCCGGTCCAAGGAATGTGGACTTTGTGTCAATCCTGCCAAGACAGAAATGGTACTTTTCACAAGGAAGTATAAAACTCCGTTATTTAAACCTCCCACTCTAAACGGGGTGGCACTTACTCTCTCAACCGAGGTGAGATACCTTGGTGTTATTCTGGACAGGAAGCTGGACTGGAAGTGAAACATTGAAGATCGCTCCAGGAAGGCCAATACTGCTCTGTATGCCTGCAAGGCGGCTATAGGCAAAAAATGGGGAATAAAACCACATATAGTACACTGGATGTACACAGCTGTGATAAGACCCATCCTTTTCTACGGGGTCAGCGTATGGTGGCCTGCGCTAAACAACACCGTATCCAGAGCCAAGGTGGAACGTGTGCAGAGGACGGCTGCCATGCTCGTCACGGGAGCCCTGCCCACCACATCTCTGGAAATAATCTTAAATCTTCCACCTGTGGATCTCTACGGCAAATTTCAGGCCGGCTGCAGTGCGGCCAGGCTAAATACAATCCAGCCGTGGAGAGACCTCAGATTCGGGCACGCAAAAGTACTTGAAACTCTACCGGATAATCTACGACAAATAGATTATACCACTCCACTACTCTGTTTAGATAACAAATTCTCCACAAGAATCCCAGAAAGGAACGAGTGGGAAGAGGCCGCAGACCTGAACCCAGGGTCTACGGCCATATTTACAGATGGTTCCAAGCTTAACAAAAGAGTGGGTAGCGGGATCTACTCTGGCGAACTCGCGCTAAATCTCAGTTTTCGCTTACCGGACCATTGCAGCGTTTTTCAAGCGGAATTAAACGCCATAATGGAGGCGGCTCGGTGGCTTATAACCTCCGCCCCTCCAGGACGGCCTATCTCTATCTATTCTGACAGCCAGGCTGCTATCAAATCTATCAATTCTAACGAAGCAATATCCAAAGTAGACATCGAATGCAGGAAGACTCTCAACCTGCTGGCATCAAAATGCTCCTTGACTGTTGTATGGGTCCCTGGACACAGGGACATCCCTGGCAACTGCCTAGCCGACGAGCCGGCAAGGAGGGGGACGGAAATATCTGTAGTCAATTCTGTTCGGAATGCGGGCATACCTCTAACCTCCTGCAAACACAGACTAAAGGCGAAACTCGTTGAGGAGGTAAATATAAGATGGGCTGTGGAAACCACCTGTCATATTACCAGGCAAATATGGCCAAAGATTGATGTAAACCGATCCATAGCTCTCACCCGGCTGGACCGCTCCTATCTCAGATTAGTAGTCGGGGTAATCACCGGACACTGCCTGATGGGCACACACGGAAAAAGGTTAGGATACCTCACCAACGATTTCTGTCGCAGTTGCAGAGACGAGGAGGAGGTGGAGACCATCGAACACTATCTCTGCCATTGTCCCGCGCTGGCCAACATGCGCAACCAATTCTTCAACAAGTACTTTGTAGACTGTTTAGCCGATTTGAGCTCGGCGAACGTTCTCGGCTTTTTGTGCTATATAAAACGCACTCGGTCGTTCAACTACGAAGGGAGGGCAAGAAACAAGTGGCTTCGGCCAGTGGTATCACAACGGGCTTTTCCAGCCCACGTGTGCTCCGCGCTCTTCGCGGGGCAGCCACTCTAACCTAACCTAACCTAACCTTTACATCAATGAGCAAGAAGCAGAACTATTAAAAAAAGGCCTCAAACACAACATTGAAAGTCACAACCGAAAGAAGGAACTTGAACAAACGATCATGGATACTGAAGTTATTATATAACGGCTTCCAACTGAAGAACAGGAGCACGCCAGACACATATGTCGGCACATAATTGAAGAAGACATAAAGACCAAGAAAACTAGGAAGCAGAAGGACGAAAACCAAACCATAAAAGCTCTCAAGGAAAAGGTAAGGGCAAACAATGTTATAACCAAAAAGGCGGACAAAGGCAATACCACCGTATTAATTGATAAAAAAGATTACATAGAGAAAACTGAAAAACTAATAACTGAAATAGGGTGCAATAAATTGGGAACAGATCCCACTGAAGAATATCAAGCAGCAATAAAGAATACCATAAAGAAAAGCACAACCGTAATAAAGGATAATCTACCATATAGACTAACACTTCTGAACCCGAGTGTCCCTCCGTTGATTGCCTTGCCGAAGACACACTATCCAGGCACCCCGGTGAGACCTATCATTTACTACGTTTATACGCAAGCTATTTGCAAATAAAAATAATTTGTAAATACCTAACTTACTGTTTATTCGATGGTGAAAAATTCTTTTTTAATATTGCCCGATTATAAAAAGGCAATAATATGAGCATCGAAAGGGAAAATAAAGTTAAAAATGGCAACGTCTTGATTATAAAAAGGCAATAAGATGACCATCGAAAAGGAAAATTAACCTAAGAATGGCAGCGTCTTGCGCTTATTTGCAAATGGTACCACTAATCAATACTTATTTGCGTGATTTAGTTATTTGCAAATAAAAAATTAACTCAGCGCTTATACGGCAAAGTTTACCATTCTGCAAATTGTTATTTGCAAATTATGCGTGCGTATAAACGTAGTAATTAATTACAAGTCTGCTCCCGGATACAGCCTCTATAAGCACCTAAAGACGCTGCTGAAGGATAACCTGTATCTACGCAATAAATATACTATTACAAATACAATGGAACTAATCGAGAAGATGAAATCGTTGAAGATCAACGAAAACACTAAATTCGTATCATTCGACATCAAGGACCTTTACCCATCGATACCAACAATAGAAACCATAAAGACCGTACAAGAAATACTGATGGGAAAAATAAAAAGAGAGGCTGCCACGGAAATAATAAACGCGTTGAAGGTTACATTAAAACAAAACTACTTACGGTTCAATAATAAGATATATAAACAGATTAACGGGTTAGGAATGGGCAATCCGACGTCAGCAATACTCATGGAAGTATGCATGCAAACACTGGAGGAGAAATACATGGAAAACCTATCGACCAACCTAGGAGTAAAATTCTACGCGAGATATGTCGATGATGTAATATGTCTAATAGAGGGAAACAAAAAGAAACAGATACTAGACTATCTCAACAAACAACACCAGAATATAAAATTCACCATGGAAACGGAAGAGGAAAGAAAGATTAACTATCTGGATTTAACAATTAAAATAAACGATACCACGAACAAGATAAAGTTCGAAATATACAGAAAACCAACAGCCACAAATACAATAATACACAATAACTCAAACCACCCACAGCGACACAAAAATGCAGCACTTAGACAACTAATAACGAGGCTTGAAAGGACCCCTCTAACAGAAGAAGACTACAAGAAGGGACTGGATGCAATATATGCCATTGCGGAAAATAACGGATATAGGAGAGGCCTGGTGGAGAAGTTAAGAAAGGACACAAAATCGAAAAAGACTAGCAAAGAGGAAAACAATAAAAAAACTTGGGCAGTTCTAACTTACACAGGAAAGACTTCTTAAAAACTTGCCGAATTCTTTCATAAGTACGACATTCAGACATCCTTTCAAACAAGGAACACAGTGGGAAGTATATTGAAAGAAAAAATAAGCGAGGAAGACCCGCTAGATAAACAGGGTATGTACAAGTTAACCTGCGAGTGCCGACACAGCTACATAGGACAAACAGGGCGAAATATAAGATCAAGGTATGGAGAACACATAAGGGATTATAATAAGAAAAAACCAAAACTATATGGGAGTCTACTGTTTGAACCTCTAAAACTATTGTACGAGAAGAAAAATGACACCAACAAAATATTAAGGACAGACATGGAAGGGAATACACCAACTGCAAAAACAAAGAAGGTAAAAATCACGGACTTCTACCTGCCGTCAAAAACGAGCTTATTGAGCACCGCAAATACTGCAAAACTAAAAAGACTTACCTAACAAAAGAAAGAGGTAGTTAACAAGGAGTATAAATACGAGCAACCAACAAAAATTATGCAGAACGAAAAATGACACTGAAGATGGCACAACGCCGAAACCGGTTTGTCTCCAAACCAAATTTGACAAGGGATTACGGAAATTCGTTCCAAAATACATCATACATCCACCCTGTCGGAAACAACAGCAACCACAAAGGAAACAATTAACAAAATTGCCTTCGCACAGAATAGTATCTCTAGCCACACCAACTTTCCGCGAATACTTGCCGCAGCATTTACATTCACTTATGAAGGAAAACGACAGCAGTGAACCTTCGCGAAGGCATCGCTGCCACTTATAGCTACATATATGAACGCACGCTGTTTGGTCCACGAATGCATAAGCGTACGAACAACAGCGGAAATTTTGTCTACCTATTATTCGCGAACGCGAACTATCTGGACTGGTTTTATGCTTCTCGTTCGCGAAGGAGAATCAATGCGGAATCGCGTACGAAGGTGAGTGAATATTTCCGAACACTGATTTAAAGTCAAGAATGATACTGTGTACAAAAATTAAGAAAAATCTGCAAAGTTTCAGCAAAATCGCGATAAAAAGGATTCAGGTATGCAGTTTTATGGCCCATTAAATTTTGGTAGATATAAAAATGTGCACTTTTCAAATCTCTAAAAAATCGCGTTGATTTTTGTGAATTTTTTTTTGTAATGGGCTATAAAACTGCATTTTTTAGAAATTCGTATTAAAAAGTTCGCGATTTTGCTAACACTTTGCAGATTTTTCTTAATTTTTGTACACAGTATCATTCTTCGAATTAAATGGAAAATGGCTTCTATTTTACAGGCACTTACAGAATCGTGCTTCTTGGAGTGTGCGATGCAAACTATAAGCTAATGCCAGATAAAACTTTGCGGCTTTGCGTGACACATATAACTTTGCCAGCAAAGCGCCAGAAGCAAAAAGTATGCCACAATGAACACCAAGAAAACAGTGCTGCTTTTTTACTCCTCAAAATTGCTGTGGATTTAATTTATTTAGCTTTAAAAATATCAGTAATGTAATTAAATTTTATGTTTCTGCATGAAAACTCGAATTAGGACGAAACAAAATAAATATTAAACCGGCTGATTGTCAACGCACGCAAAAAGATGAGAGTTGGTCATCTTTTCGCTTTGCGCTGCAGCTGAAACCACCTATGTGACATGCTTTTGCATTTTCATACATTTCATTTTATCTGTCTAAGCGAATCTGTCACGCAACGCGAAGCAAAAGTTTTATCTGGCATCGCCTATGCGTTCACGGCTGTTGATATCGGTGCCCACGGAAGCCAAAGTGATGGTGGAGTTTTAAATTATTCGGAATTCGGAAAACGTTTGCAGGCACAACAACTTGACTTTCCACCCGATTCAATGCTACCAAACAGCGAAGTCGCATTCCCGTACTATTTAGTAGGAGGTCATATTTAATGAGACCTTACCCCGGGCTTCTTTTAAAGGAACCATTTTGATAAAAGACTTTCTCGTGCACGACGGACGATTAAAAATGCGTTTGGGATTTTGACAGCCAGATGGAGAATTTTGCGCGGAACATTGAATTATCTCCAAAATCCGTAGAGGAAGTTGTTTGCGCTACGGTAGTCGTGCATAACTATTTGAAAATGCACGCCGGTTCGTATTGTCCACCCAAATATGTTGACAGGGAAGAAAATGGGGTAATACGGAAAGGTTTGTGGCGAAAAGAATGCAATACTCTGCAAAAAATTCGACGATTTTCTTCCAACAATTCGTCCAGGAGTTCTTTCGACCTGCGAGATTTGTTATCCGACTATTTGTTTTTAAATAAAAAATAAAATATTTGTACTCATTTCACAACCACTTTTCCATTACTTTTATTTGGATTTTTGGAAATATAAATCAGGGATGGGAACAAAATTCAAACAAACGTTAGGTTTTTTTCCACAGAATCCGAACCTGTAGTAAAAACATTTATGTCTAATTTGAAAAAAATGGACTTTCGGTTATTTTAACCCACTTCTGGTCGAAACCAGAAAAAAGTTTGTGGTAAAAATATTTATATCCCATTTAGATAAATGAACTTTTGGCCAGCTTAACCCACTTCCGGTCGAAACGGAAGTCGGTAATACGACCAAAAGATAGAAATCATCGACTTGGTTATTCATATTTTTTGAATATAAAAAATAATCAGAAAATAGCTGAAAGATAATTGTGCAAATTAAGCCAACGAAAGACTTTTCTTGCACAGAAAATGAAAAAATTGTTTCATTACATACACTAGTATGTATAATTCATTTCATTAGTAAGGTTTTTGCACTTAGTGCTTTAGGATATCACTGCGTTGGGTAAATGATTTATCAACAAAATTTTGCAGTCGTCTACGGCTTCGGATGGCGATTGGTGGAATTAAGTGCGTACCATACCAAAAAAAGGCTTCGTGTTTGTCAACATTTTCTGGTGGTACACAGAAACGATTTTCAGCGATTGTCGTATATTTGATAAACAAATCGCCAAACTGGGAATGATTTGATTTTGCACTTCTTTTGAGAACGTTCTTTATTGCTGTTGTTTTTCGCCATATGCAATTGGAGAGAACTGTTGAATGATTTAGGCCCACTTGCAGGATGTCGAGTTATCTGTTTAACCTTGAGTTACCTACTCAGGGCAGGTTAAATTGGTAAATTGGCTTGCACAGCAGGGGGTTACGGGTTAACTCAAAGTTAAAACGTAAAATTGTTAACCCAGCAGTTTTGTATTTGTATTTGTCATTCTGTCAAAAAATGTTAATAAAGCCGTTAAAAGTAAAAACAAGTCCAACTTTTATACCTTTCATGAGTCTGTCCGTCTGTTTGTATGCAATCTAGTCTATCAGTTTTCGAGGGATGAAATTTGGTAGGTGGGTGTATTTTTATAATGTATTAATCACTGATTGTTCAGATATGAGATTTTTCGTTATAACTCCTCCATTTATGCAGCTAGGAACATGAAATTTTGCAATACTTCCACCCATTATCAATAGAATACAGTGAAAATTACAAAGATCGGGTCACTATAACCCATAGCACCCATACAACTGATTGTTCAGATATAAGATTTTCCGTTGTAAATCCTCCATTTATGTAGATAGGAACATGAAGTTTTGCACTGTTGTCACTCATTATAAAAAGAATACTTACAGCGAAAATGGCGAAGATCGGGTCGTTATAACCTATAGCCTCCATACAACTGATTGTTCAGATATAATATGTTTTGTTATAACTTCTCCATTTATGCAGCTAGAAACATGAAATTTCGCATTAATTTCACTCATTATCAACAGAAAATTTACAGTAAAATGAACAAAGATCAGGTCACTATAACCTATTTATTGCCTTCATACAACTAATTGTTCAGATATGGGGTTTTACTATGAAACTCCTTTATATGGAGAGCGAAAACCGATAAATTTACAAAGTCTACTAAGAAAATCGTCAAAATCTCTGCTGTATAAACTTTATCTCCTATACCACTGATTGTTCAGATACGAGTTGTTGCGATATATCTCCTTCATGTAGGAAGCTAATTTGCAACTTGCACTTTATTATACTAAAATTTAGTAATCTATAAAACTGCATACCCAAAATTTTTATAAAAACTAAAAACCAAATAAAACTTTTGGTAAAATTTTTTTTATAACATTTCAAATTATTACTTTTTAATTTTTTGTTTTGTTTTGGGAGAACCCTACAATTGTTTTTAACTAGTTTTTATTATGAAACTTTAATTAGCTGGAACAGGAGAATCGGTCTTCTTCAAAAATGGCGTATTTTCTGCAGTTTGCACTAAAAAATTTAATACAAACAAATAAAAATTCGAAAATTGGGCTCAACTAGTCTCTTGCAAATTTTATTAGCTTTCATATAAAAAAAATATCAAATTGGTTGAGAATGAAGGCTCCAGTGAATTATGAACATTAAATCCCATTTATTGACCACTGTGCGCTGATATTACCGAAAGTCAATGCAATATCTCCGCTAATATGCCACACCCAGGAAGTGCGTATTTAATTTGATGGCATGTTTTTAGATAAATATATTAAGTAATTTTTTTTTTAGAACAACTTCAACTTTTTTACCAAATTTTCTCACAAATTTTAATGAAGCCTCGACTGATGCTAAATAGATGAAACTTTGGTGATTTTATGATATATAAAACTGCATACCCAAAATTTTTATAAAAACCAAAAACAAAAAAAAATATTTTTGGTGAAAATTTTTTTATAGCTTTCAAATAATTACTTTTTAAGTTTTTTTTTCATTTTGTTTTTAACTAGTTTTTGTTATGTATCTTTTTTTATCAGGAACAGGAGAATCGATCTTCTTCAAAATTGGCACTTTTTCTGCACCTTTCACTAAAAACTTTAATGTAAAAAAATAAGCAATAAAAAATTGGGCTCAACTATTCTCTTGAAAATTTTATTAGCTTTCATTTAAAAAAATAATTAATCAAATTGGTTGAGAAATGAAGGCTCCAGTGAATTATGAACATTAAATTCCATTTATTGACCACTGTGCAACGGCACTTCCGGATGCATAATGGGTTCTGTTGTATTCTTTAACGAAACGGTCGCGCAAGCTCCTCCATCGGGCTTGGCACACAGCTTATAAAATGGAAAGACATATTTATTCACCGAAATCTTCTCCCTTATTTCGTCCTTACCTGGAACTCTCCGCGTCTGGCTGGCAGCATTCCAAGCCTCAGCACGTGTTTTCCAATTTTTGTACTCGCTGCTACTCTTTGCAAAAATCGCGTTGTACTTTTGCACTTCCTCTATTAGTCTTTTTTCCATCATATATTACATATATATTTTTTTTATAAATTAACAAATTTTCACAAACAGAAAAAATTTTAGTTCAAAAGCAAACAGAATATTTGTCACTTGTCGTAAACGCATAAGCAGAGTTCAGAGTTGAGCTAATTTGTGCGTCATCGTCACCGTCAGCTTTGCGCATGTAACTTACTTTATACAAATTCACCGATTCAACTCATTTGACATCTAACTGTGACGGTGACGGTGACGCAATGGACGTTATGTACTTTCACTTTTACTATGTATAATTCTTTCTGTGTTGCCGGAAAAGAGCGGCCGAAGTATTTTTGCGCAGAACTTCTTTCTGCGTAGGCGGCTCTCTGCCGCGCTAAGGGATTATAACCTTTACTAAGTAGGAATAATTCATATGAGAAAAAACTAAATTATGCATATGCACACTTTCGTTTGAAACCCGAAATAATGCATTTAACAAAAACCGAAATAATGCATGCATGCACAGTTTCAGTTAAAAACCAAAATAATGCATATATGAAAAACGAAGTAATGCATTCATGCACAGCTTCGGTTGAAAACCGAAACAACGCATATGGAAAAAACGAAGTAATGCATATATGCACAGTTTCGTTTGAAATCCGAAATAGTGCATATATGCACAATTTGGACTCAAAACCGAAATAACGCATATGGCCGATTATTTGACTGGCTACGCTACATTCTGTAGGGTTTATAGTTTTATTGCACTTTGTTCATTTTTAACTTTGTAATTAGGAAATTTTAGAATTAAGTGATGCTGTTTGTAAATCAAAAAGAAAATTGACTGACTTCAAATATTTTTCTTGAGCTGTAAACAACATTTGGAATTTTAGATTAAACCTCTTTTAAATAAATTTATATATTGTTAACTACAATAGGCGATTCTGCCAGGAGATATTACGTACTGCATGCCAGCAATCAGCAACAAAAATATTTCAGCAGTTTATTAAAAAAAAACTATATTCGCAATCGCTAAGAAGTCGGTTTTCTTCCCCACCATGTCACCAAAAAGCCAGGAGTTACCCGTGTGCTAACAGGATTATCGTGTCAGCTTGTGAAATTCCATCCTATTGTTTTACTGGTGCAAGGAGTTCAAGTGTTGAAACTGGAACAAAACTATCACTCTCAACATGTGCAATAACTGATTTTCTCACTGTCCTCATCACAGCCAACGCAATCGAGTTCACCGGCCTAAGAACCTACGATATCTACTACTGCTGCTGCATTACCTAGTGCCGACTGCTTCTTTGACTATTGCGACAAGACATAGCCGAACTTATGAGGTGGGTTTTGTCGAAGGCTGAGGTATGTTCAGCCGCTCCAGAGTCCAGCGAAGGTTCCACTAACCCCCACCAAATAAAACACAATGATTTGTGTATTAAGTCGAACACACCCACCACACACGCGGCTATCTAGAATACCGGCAACTTGTCGTGCAGGGGAGAGAGGGGGATGACAAGAGAGAGTCAGTAGTTGGTGTCGGAGATTATTCGGCGGGTATTTGTACGGTGACGGGAGCGCTACTGCTGACAGCAAGAGTGGCAGTAGTACGCGTCAGTCGTAGCGAAGAGCGTGGCAATGAGAGCAGTCGCGGTGGTTGCGACGGCAGCCTGCAGTTCCCTTGTAGTGGTGGTGGCGGCCTTAGCGGTGTCGTTGGCAGTGGCCCATTTAATGATGAGGGCAGCAGCGACCTCCCGCAGTGATGTTGTATGCGGCCCTGATTGTGGCGAAGGGCGAATGCGGCCCTTTTTTACTACGACGGTGATAGCGGTACTGGACGACGGTGGTTGCCGTTCGCAGTAGCGATTACCCTACTCGTGACGGGTAGTAGCGGCGACGATAATTGCGGCAACGGTGACAGCGGCACTGGTTGGCGATAGTTAGCGTTCGCAGTCCTCGGTGATGATGGCGGGCGGCCCACGGTTGTAGCTTCGGCCTTGGGGCGGCGGTAATAGTAGCGGCCCCCGGTGATAAGAGCAGCGGTGCGGGCCCTAGCGGTGGGGGTGATTATTGCGGCGGCCCTGGATGATGGTGAATAGCGGATGGTCCTCGGTAGAAATGTCGGCCTTGGGGCGGCAGTAATAGTAGCGGCCTCCGGTGATTAGAGCAGCGGTGCTACGTCTACCAGTATGTATGTATGTATGTGTATATATTTGTACTTATGTGCAGTTGTAAGGCGTATGCTAGGGTGATGTCGAGTATGTTATTGTAGCGTAGGCGAAGCTACGTTACAGTCCCCTTCCCACTTCGGCGGACGCCAAGTTGCGGTATTCTAGAGTTGTAGCCTGAGGCCTACACTACCTTAGGGCCAGCCTAGGTATTACTTACCAGAGTACGTTGTACCCTGGCTCGGTCGGTGTGTGTGGGGCGGTCTTGTTTTATTTTGTTTAAAAAAATTTATATATATATTTTTTTTTTTGTAATAAGTATGTATGTGATTATAAATAGATACAATGTTTAATTTTACAATGATATGAGAGTTCCATTTTTTGTTTTGTTTCATGTATTATTACAAGAAGTAGTAAATAAAAAAAATGTAGTTCATATTGATTAATGATGGTTTCAGTCTATGTATTCCAAGACCTTGGTTCTTGGCGTGGCTCGCGTCTATTTGTACGGCGCATGCGGTGCATCTTGCATCGGAATCGCCATCGCTCTCGGTTATTTTGGATCGTCTCAACCTCAAATTTTTTTGAATGGATCATCTGTGTCCCTGGTGGCCGGCTCCTCATTCTCTGCGGTCGGGCCCGCATCCGGTGATGGTTGGGTGGCGGTCTCCCGGGCTGAGCTGGTGGTGCTGCTGGTTGATTGGTGGTGTTGGCGGCTGTTGTCGCTGCCTCGGCTGTGTGGTCCGATTTGGCGAACAGCTGGGCGTGTGGCTTGGACACAACGTGGGCGAGCGGTGGGCCGTGAAATATGTTAGCGCTAAGGATCCGCGGCTTGTTTGTTGGCCATGGCACGGCGTCAAATGGCGGTCGCCATGGTGAAATCGGTTGTCCCCAACGGCGTTTACGGATGGATGTGGCTGTCTCGGTATCACCTGCTGCATGGCAGGATTGCGTGAGTAATGGCGTTGTTGTAGTGGTCGATGATGCTGGAGTGTGATCTCGCGTTCGGCGGTGGTGCTTGGCCCGGTACTTTTGGGAAATGGCGCTTTGTGGATTTCCAAGAAATCGGTCAGTCTTTTGTTTTGCTTCTCTTTCAGGTGCGTCCTTTCGGTTAAGCTGCACAGAGCAGCCGTTGCATCGGCTCTCGGCGGTGGGGCGGGAGCTAGGGCCTGGTTATCAAGTGTCACGACGATTCCTCGTTGCGCCGAAAAGTCCATTCCCAATATCATTCTTTCGGCCAGATTGGGGATGACGACAACCAGTGTGCTTGTTGCTCGGCCGTTATATTCAATTTTGACGGGACAGGAACGCGTACTTACGATGCACGTTTGGTCGGCTAGTTGCACGTTTTGTTTGTCGGGTTGTGGCTGAATATTTCGCTGCTCCAGATGCTTGCGTAGGTATTCATTGATGTATGTTAACGTGGCTCCAGTGTCGATTAGGCCTCGGACATCCATGCCTTCGACTAGGACGTTCGCATAGAAGCGGCCATTGGGACCTTGCCAGCCTGGTCGAGGCGTGGTTGTTTGATCGGCGGGTGACTTGAGGGTGGCTGTTTTCTCCTTGCGACACAGGAAATTCCTGGAGAGGGTACCATCTCGTCCGCATCGAGAGCAGAATAGTCGCCTCGGTCCTCTACACTGAAAACGGCGGTGTCCGCGTTTTTTGCATCTCCAGCAGGTGTTCTTCACATCGTATCGTTCGTCCGGAGTAGATAGGCAGTGCGCTGCTTGCCTGGTTTGCCTTGCCTCCTCGCTTTTGAGTAGCTCATATTCGTCTGTGAGCTCCATCAACTCGTCGATCGTCTGGAATTCGCTCCGCTTTATAAATAGTCGGTACTCCACTCGCAAGTCTTCGTAGATGCGCTCCAAGTGGTTTTCGTGGCATATCGTTGGATTCTATCGGATTAGCGTTTGGAGGCCGAGGATGTAGTTTTTGGCCTTTTCTCGGTTTAGCTGTTTCCGCTGGCGAATGGCGTCTTCCAACTGACTTACGTGTCCACGTGGAAGAAAGAATCGTTCCGCTTCGGTGCGGATTGTGGCCCAGGTGGTTATGTGTGGCCTTCGGATGCGGAAACATTGGAGTGCTTTGCGCGGAGTATTTCGGATAGGGTTGGGAGGAGTTGGTCTGGCGTAATTTGGTAGCATTCCGCCAGCTCCTCAATCCTTTCTAAGAAGTCGTGCAGAGTGTCGCCGCCGGAGTAGTGTACGTCCCAATGGCGGACTGTGCTCATTACCTCGGCATTGCTCATATGGTCTCGTTTCTGGGCGATTAGTCTTTCCCCCCCGGTGTGTAAGAGGGATTCGCCAAGTTTAACTGCAGGAGTTAGTTCGTGTGGCGATTTCGCTATGCTAGCTTCTTCGGCAGCGATCTCCAGTTCTTTGAGAAGGCTTTCGGTCGATTTGCGGTTTCTTTCTGTCCTGACGAAGTTGCTGAGAGTGCTGCGCAGATCCGCGACGGTGCTCCCTTCAACGGGTATATGATGCCTTTTGCATTCTTCCACCAATCTCTCTTTCTTCAAGAGATATATCCAGCCAAGAGAGTCAATGTTTAGTGTAGTGGTATGATTTTCGCTCATCCGTGTGTCGTTTACTGGTAGTGGTGTGTTCGATGAGCCCGCTTCCGCAGTGTTGGTGCTTGTTGAGGTTTTTGCACATGCACCTGCAGAGCTGGGTCCCTGCTCGAGGGCCATTTATGAGGTGGGTTTTGTCGAAGGCTGAGGTATGTTCAGCCGCAGCAGAGTCCAGCGAAGGTCCCACTAACGCCCACCAAATAAAACACAATGATTTGTGTATTAAGTCGAACACACCCACACACACACGCGGCTATCTAGAATACCGGCAACTTGTCTTGCAGAGGAGAGAGGGAGATGAAAAGAGAGTCGGTAGTCGGTGTAGGACATTATTCGGCGGGTATTTGTACGGCGACGGGAGCGCTACTGGTGACAGCAAGATTGGCAGTGGTACGCGTCAGTCGTAGCGAAGAGCGTGGCAATGAGAGCAGTCGCGGTGGTTGTGACGGCGACGGCGATGGCTGCGACGGCAGCCTGCAGTTCCCTTGTAGTGGTGGTGGCGGCCTTAGCGGTGGCGTTGGCAGTGGCCCATATAATGATGAGGGTGGCAGCGACCTCCTGCAGTGGTGTTGTAAGCGGCCCTGATTGTGGCGAAGGGCGAATGCGGCCCTTTTTAACTACGATGGTGACAGAGCTACTGGACGACGATGGTTGACGTTCGCAGTAGCGATTACCGTACTCGTGACGGGTAGTAGCGGCGACGATAATTGCGGCGGCCCTAGTGATGAAGACAGTAGCGGCGGGCCCTGATGGTGGCAACGGTGACAGTGGCCCTGGTTGGCCATAGTTAGCGTTCGCAGTCCTCGGTGATGATGGCGGGCGGCCCACGGTTGTAGCTTCGACCTTGGGACGGCCGTAATAGTAGCGGCCCCCGGCGATTAGAGCAGCGGTGCGGGCCCTAGCGGTGGGGGTGATTATTGCGGCGGCCCTGGATGACGGTGAATAGCGGATCGTCTTCGGTAGAAATGTTGGCCTTGGGGCGGCAGTAATAGTAGCGGCCCCCGGTGATTAGAGCAGCGGTGCGGGCCGTAGTGGTGGGGATGAGTATTGCGGCGGCCCTGGATGACGGTGAATAGCGGGCGGTCCTCGGTAGGGATCTCGGCCTTAGGGCGGTAGCGGTGCTGGCGGTCCAGATTGGTTATACCTACGGTCAACTGATCATTAGTGCGGTCCCCCAGGGCATCGGAAGGTTGCTCAGTCCCCCCGTATGTATTCGTGGCCGCTAGGTACTGCAAGGACTAGGTTCGCCCCCTTCAGTGCCCGCTAGCCACGCGGTATCGTAAGCAGGCAGGGGTGCTCGGAATTGGGCAAGCCCAAACGGATCACGCCCCCTGTTTGCTTGAGACCGTATCCAAAAATGGGTCTAGCCCATAATGGTTTTGGAGTGTTGCACGAGGGGTATTCCCCCCTTGCAGCCCCCTTCAACCAATCAGTCTTCCTCCGAGGAGGAAAGCCAAGAGCGCCCCAAATAAGCCCGAAGCCCCGGATACGCTCCGTGCTTACCTACGGACAACTGATGCTGGTTGAGTTCATGCTGGCAGCTTTAGCTCTGGTTTTGTATGAGCTGTTTGAGAAGTGAGTGGGCTTGTTCCGCGTTATGTGTTTTGTGTCGCGAATTTCTTCCATATGTTGGTGCGCATGATTGTCCAAGTTGGCGTTTGCGAAATTTGTATGTGCTTACCATGCCAGCTTCGTGTACTCGTATGTATGCACGTATGTATGTACATAGGGGTGCTTTTAGTCTCGTTGGTATGTTAGTTTGTATGTACGTCTACCAGTATGTTTGTATGTATGTTTATATATTTGTACCTATGTGCAGTTGTAAGGCGTATGCTAGGGTGATGTCGAGTATTTTATTGTAGCGTAGGCGGAGCTACGTTACAAACTTCTTTCCGACCACGCCGGCTCGCCAACGGCTAGGAGAATTCACACAATTACCATCACAGCTTGGTATTGCACTACCCCACATCATTATTATCACTATCAACCGACGACGTCAAAGCATTTGAGTAGCGAAAGTGACGGCAGCAACTGTTACATTAACCAAAGGAACATACAAAGTAACCGCAGCAATAAGCAACGTCCGGTCGCTGTTAATAGCAGCAATTTCAGTACACAGTGGTTAGCTGTATCTTTTTGTCTAATATTTTTGAAAATTAGTTTCCCCTTTAAATTAGATACATATAATATATTTTCATTGTGCCGTATATATAAATTGTTTCGGATCAGTTGTAAACACTCCTTATAGAGCTTACTTGTGTGAAGTGATCATGTTTCGTACACCCCCACATGATACACAAACATCTACACGGATTAATAATTAAAATGACTCGCTTATAGATTTGCAAAACAACTCTTTGCAAGAGGAGTTGGCAAATCCTTATGCTAGTCAAAATAATAATGAGGTGTATGCAACCTCAGTCAAGCTTCCACAATTTTGGACAAGTTGTCCAGGAGCTTAGTTTGTAGTACATTACACAAGATACTACAAAATATGAACACACAATCACAGCGCTTCCGCAAGAAGTCATAGTTACGATATTAGATGTAATTCAAAATCTTCCGCATACCAACAAGTTTTCAGAACTAAAGAAAGTCTTAATTGAAAGGCATTCTTTAAGCGAAAATATAAAAAATAGATAAACTTTTCTCAGATTCACAGATGGGTGATCGTAAACCCTCTAAATTTTATCGGTCGCTCATGCTGCTTGCAGGTTCCAATTTTAGTCAAGATATTTTAAAGAAACTTTGGCTGAGAAAATTGCCCAAAAATCTTAGTGTGATATTAGCTAGTTCAAGTACCAATGATATAAATGAATTGGTGAAGCTAGCTGATAATATTTGGGAATCGGTTAATAAAACCGAAATACCAGCTATGAATAGTTTTCAAAATTCTAAATCACAAGACACAATTATTCAGAATTTAGTTAAAACGACAAATCTTATATGCGAAAATTTTCAAAAACTTTCTCTTGAATTTGATTCTATTATGCAACGAATTAATAAAAATTCTAGATATAGATCCTTTAATAGGAATTGTTTTAGAAGTGCATACAGAAGTAAATCAAAATCTAGTGATAGTCAAAATTTGGTTATGTAGATACCATTACAAATTTGGTGATAAGGCTCAGAAATGTCAACAGCCTTGTGCTTTTTCTAAAAACAAAAATTCGTCAAACTAGAGTAATCCGTTGTTGTGGCGGCAACAATGGAAATTTAGATATTACACCACGTTGCCTATTTATTTTTGATAAAACAAACAAACTAAATTTGTTGATTGATAGTGGAGCAAAAATTTCTATACTTCCGGCATGATACAAAAAAAGAAGGTAGTTTCATTGTCCCGTTCGGGCGCCATATTAACTACCTGACAATTAAGCAGATTGTGACATTTCGTGCTGCCATACCTAGTCCTCAATAATCATTTATTTATTGTAAAAAAAATATTTACAAAATTAAAGAGAAATTTGTCTTCGATATGCGCAAAAACGAAAATTGAAATTCATGATATGATAAATATTATAGTTATGGACGATAGGAGGTACTCCCGATTTAACTGGCACTCAGAGTCTGGAAGTAAGTAGTGTGTTAAGTGCAGCATGGCCGTCACGTAAACTCCTTCCGCTCCACCTATTTTCCACCACGTAGTCCATATCCTTGAGGATCGCAAAGTCCTCAGCCTGGAAGACCGAAGCATACCTGCCAAGAGAAAAGTTAATGACGGTAAGTGCAGCAGTGCATCAAGAGCAACGCCACGTTTTTCTCTACAATAATCTTTCGTACCGCACACGGCAGTAGTTCTTTGAAGTTTTGCAAGCAGACCTCCCACGCTCTTGATTGAGAATCTGCTGCACCCTATCACTGACGCATAGCTAATTATGGGTCTGATCATAGAGGTATAAATCCAGGGGATTCCCTATGGTGACACATCCCACGTTTTACCAAAGACCAGTTTACATTGCCAAAATGCTGCCCATTCTTTAGAGGTTTTGTATCCAGAGTTACTTATAGATACTTAATTTTCGGAGAATTCTGAATTGTGACTCCTTTCATTGTGAGGGCAATGAGACCATTCAACATTCTCCGAATCCTGGTTTCAGACTATGCTTCAATGACAAAATATCTAACAATACATCTTCTTCGGACAAAAAAAAAAAGAGTTTTGTTATGTAAATTTATTTATTTTATTTAAAATAAAATTAAAAACAGATTTTAATAAATAAATGTTTCAAACTAGATTTTTTTTATTTCTTCATCTCTGCACACCGATATTATTCAAAGGATCTTTTAAACGCTTGAGAAAAACGTTCAAATTAATTATCGAACACATCAAATTACTATTGTTTGCATGTAAATTTTACTCCCAAATATTTAAAAGAAAATGTCCCCTATTGAAAAATTTCAATGTGGCAAAGCTATGCTTAATGTTTACATCTGGAGAAATGTCAAAAATCTGCTTTATATTCAAAAAATAGTAGTAATGAAACTACCTTCTTTTTTGTATCATGACTTCCGGTAACAAAATTTCCTCATACAAAACGTTCTTCAGATATAATACTTACTGCAATGGTTCAACGATTTCCCCACATGGTAAAAAGATTTTAAATATAAATTTAGGTTTAAGACGCGAGTTTCCATTTACGTTTCTCATAGCTGATATTGCGAAACCTATTATTGGTGCAGATTTTCTTTGCAAATACGGTCTCTTAATTGACATGAAATGCAAACGTTTAGTTGATCCAGTAACAAGTCTTTCGGTTAACATGGTTTCACGTGTTTGTAACATTTCGCTTCCAAAAATTTTTTTAGTAGAGAACAAGTATACAAGATTGTTACACAAAACACTGGTCACGTTACACGTACGGTTCGCTTGGGCAAGGTTTAACTAAAAGGCTTTGTTCATCCATTTTTTCTTCGCATTCTTATTCTGTCATCATAAACAACTGTTTGAGCTAAAATTGGGATCTTCTATTGCAGGATTAAAAAATAAAACTCGATTATCCTTAAAAATTCTAATTAGGTCAATGGGGTATAGTCGTTGCGCTGGGTATGCAGTTACAGTTGCATGGCTATACTCATTCCTGACTCTTGCGTCCTCGTTCGCGCACTCTGGGCAACGTGAGCAACCCATGTGCGAGATGCGGTAACCAATCCGAGTGGAGCCTTTGGTCACGGCAGAAAGAGAGGGAGCTTCGGTGGGGCCACTCTGACTTATTCGGTTTAAGGGCTCACTGAAGTCTGCAGCGTCTGTTCACCAGTAGGTGCGGTTGCAAGCGGGTGTCTGCTTGGAGCAAGCGGCTCGCTATATAAACGTGTATTTGGTTGCGAAACCACCCCCGTCCCAGCAATGGGTTGTGCGCTGGGCTTGGGACCCGCCACGTAAAAACCACTTCCAGTGAAGAAGCAAGGCAAAGCCTCGGATGAGACCCCCCCTTATGATGACGACCCCGGCAAACGTTTAAAGGACTACGATTTGAGGGCATGCACCTGGAATGTCCGGACCCTTAATGGGGAAGGTGCCTCTGCCCGGCTGGTTGATGTCGTCGTAAGGACAAAAGCTGACATCTTCGCCATCCAAGAAATGCGTTGGACGGGGTGAGGCAAACAATGTCTGGGGCCTTGCGTCATCTACTACAGCTGCCATGTAAAGGAGCGCAAATTCGGTGTTGGATTTGTGGTGGGAGAGAGACTCCGTCGCGCGAGATTCTTCAACATCTCGCTCATCTGCGCCTATGCCCCTATGGAAGAGAAGGATGAGGCATCCAAGGATCTCTTCTATGAGCGCTTGGAGCGCACGTACGAGCGCTGCCCCCGTCATGATATCAAAATCGTGCTTGGCGACTTCAATGCCAGGGTGGGCAAGGAAGGGATCTTTGGAACCACCGTCGGAAAATTCAGCCTCTACGACGAAACGTCCGACAACGGATTGAGGCCGATCGACTTCGCCGGGGCCCGAAACATGGTAGTATGCAGTACTAGGTTCAAGCATGAAAAGATCCATCAAGCTACCTGGCTGTCTCCGGATCGAAAAACGAGAAACCAAATCGATCATGTGATGATAGGCGGAAGGCACGCTTCCAGTGTTTTAGACGTACGCACACTCCGAGGCCCAAATATCGACTCGGACCACTATCTTGTTGCAGCCAAGATACGCACCCGCCTCTGTGCAGCAAAAAATATGCGCCCAAATATGCAAGGAAAGCTTAACGTCGAAAAGCTGCAATCACAACAGACAGCCAGCGCTTCGCTACTCGACTCTCACACCTGCTCTCGGAGAGCACTCTTCAACAAACCGACATATGCGAGCAGTGGAACCACATTTCTCGCTCATTAAGTACCGCCGCCGAAGAAGTAGTCGGATTTCAGCGAGCCCGAAAGAACAACTGGTACGATGAGGAGTGTCAGGAAGCTGCAGAGAAAAAAGATGCCGCCTACAGGGCCACGCTGCGATCGGGCGCAACGCGCGCTATGTGGGACCGCTATAGGGATCTGAAGAGGGAAGCGAGACGTATTTGCCGGAACAAGAAGAGAGAGGCCGAAATACGTGAGTGCGAAGAGCTTGAAATGCTGGCCGACAGGAGGAATGCCCGAAAATTTTACCTGCGAGTTAGGCGACTTACGGAAGGTTAAAGACCGGGGCGCACTCCTGTAAGAACAATAATGGCGACCTAGTAACTGATGTCCAGAGCGTACTTAAATTATGGAGGGAACACTTTTCCGCCCTATTAAATGGTAGCAGCACGGAAAGTTGTGGAGAAGAAGAACGCGAGCCCGCAGCCGATGATGACGGAGTCGACGTTCCACCGCCTGACTATGACGAGGTACGTATAGCAATAACGCGGATGAAAAACCACAAAGCCGCTGGAGCTGACAGCCTGCCACCTGAGCTATTCAAGCACGGCGGCAAGGAGTTGATAAGGTGCGTGCATCAACTCTTGTGCAGAATATGGTCAGATGAACGCATGCCCGACGACTGGAATTTAAGTGTGCTCTGCCCAATACACAAGAAAGGTGACCCCGCCATTCGCGCCAACTACCGCGGGATCAGCCTTCTAAGCATAGGTTACAAGGTCTTATCAAGCGTATTGTGTGAAAGACTGAAGCCCACCGCCAATGAACTGATTGAGCCTTATCAGTGTGGCTTTAGACCTGGCAAATTTGACAGCACTAAAAGGAGTTGCCTATACGCCGCTATGTCTAAATTTGGCATCCCCTCAAAACTCATACGGCTGTTTAAAATGACATTGAGCAATACCACCAGCGCCGTCAGAATTGGAAAAGACCTCTCCGAGCCGTTCGGTACAAAACGGGGTTTCAGACAGGGCGACTCCCTTTCATGTAACTTCTTTAATCTGATGTTGGAGAAGATAATAAGAGCTGCAGAACTGAACCGCTCAGGAACAATTTACTATAAGAGCGTGCAATTGCTGGCTTATGCCGATGACATCGACATCATCGGTAACAAAAACCGCGAAGTCTGTTCTGCCTTTTCCAAGTTGGATAGGGAAGCAAAGCGAATGGGTCTGGTGGTAAACGAGGACAAGACGAAGTATCTCCTGTCATCAAACAAACAGTCAGCACATTCGCGCCTTGGCGCCCACGTCACTGTTGACAGTTACAATTTCGAGAAAGTAGAGAATTTCGTTTACTTGGGAACCAGCATTAACACCGATAATAATGTCAGCATTGAATCCCAACGTAGAATCACTCTTGCCAACAAGTGCTACTTTGGACTGAGTAGGCAATTCAGGAGTAAAGTCCTCTCTCGGCGTACGAAAACCGCGCTCTATAAGTCACTCATCATGCCCGTGCTGGTATATGGCGCAGAAGCATGGACAATGATGAGGCGGCTCTTGGAGTGTTTGAGAGAAAGATTTTGCGGAAGATTTACGGGCCTTTACGCGTTGGCGACGGCGAGTACCGCAGACGATGGAACGATGAGCTGTATGAGCTTTACAACGATATGGACATAGTGCAGCGAATTAAAATACAGCGGCTCCGCTGGCTTGGTCATGTCGTTCGAATGGACACCGACGCTCTAGCTCTGAAAGTATTCAACTCGGAACCCGCTGGTGGTAGCAGAGGAAGAGGGAGGCCCCCACTGCGATGGAAAGATCAGGTGGAGAAGGACTTGGCTTCACTTGGCGTTTCCAATTGGCGTCAGTTGGCACAGAGGAGAAACGCCTGGCGTGCTTTGCTGAACTCGGCCAAAATCGCTTAGGCGGTTGCAGCGCCAAAAAAGAAGAAGAAGAAGAAGGTCAAAAATCACCCTACACTAAAATTTTTGACCGGAAAATTTTCGTATTATCATCGCAAACAATATTTATTTAACTTTACCATAGAAACCACGTCTGTTTAATAACTTAAAATATGCAAAAGCTCATCTAAAGTACCATGTTGTGTGTTTTCTTTTTAATCCTTCCTGAATAATTATTTTTTTCCAATGCCATCCAAGACAATTTCAAATCAGATACGGCAGTTTCCACAACTTTGTTAATCTTAGATAAAAAAAATTTAATGCATTTATCGCAGTTTTATAGAAAATTTGTAACATAAACAATTTTTAACAAAATAAATAGCATACATAAAACACAGGTTTTAGTTCTTTAATTTTTAATATCGATATCTCGACCTCAATCTAAAGATCATCTTCAGGAACTCTTGTTGTTGTCGTTGTTGTAGCAGCATACAAGTTGCTGGAGTGCCAGTTCTTGGCCAAATATAAATCTGGGTCGTTCCGGCACGTAGACCCGACTGTCGTGGGAACTCTTAGTTGTGCCCGGTCGACAGATTGAGGTCGAAATATCGATATTAAACATTAAAGAACTGTGTTTTATGTATTCTCGGGGCATCGAGCTTATAAAATAAAAATTATATGGGTTTACAATTCAAAGGCCGAAAAACAAAAACAATCATGTTCAAACGCAGAGCACACCGAAAAGACAAAGACGTGTCAAAAGTCTACAGAAACATCAAGGATAATTATAATGCAAACACCAGTCGACGGGGCACAACTAAGAGTTCCTGAAGTTCACCTCAGATTGAGGTCGAAATATCGATATTAGAAATTAAAGAACTAAAACCTTGTTTTATGTTGTTGTTTTATGTATTCTCTGGGCCTCGAGTTTATAAAAATTACGTCAGTTTACAATTTAAAGGCTGATAAACAAAAGCAATCAATATAAACAGACTTATAAACTCTTCCAGCGGCCGCTGTGGTGTAGTGGTAAGCAGTGCGCGCTTACACTCCGCAGGGCCTCGATTAAATCCCCGGTCAAAGCGACATCGCAAAAATATAGAAAAAAGGTTTTTTCTTAACAGCGGTCGCCCCTCGGCAGGCAATGGCAAACCTCCGAGTGTATTTCTGCCATGAAAAACCGCTTCTCATAAAAATACAATCGCCCCTTTGTGTAACAACATCAAGGGGCACACCACAATTTATAGGAGAAGCTCGGCCAAGCACTAACATATGTGTAAGCGCCAATCTCTTATTATTATTATTATTACAAACTCTTCATAGTCTGGTGTAAACTTGTATCAGATTCTATAAAATTGTGGTGTTATGAGCTCAATCAGTATAATGGGCAGATAACTTATCAGATTTATATGTTGCAAAAACTCTAATTGAATTATAGGCAAATAAAAAGTCAAAATCTTAAGAGATAAAGATTTCAAAGGATATTTTACAAATGTTAGTTTCGAGTTATTTCAATAGAATAGTTATTAAAATTTACCTGTATAATGCTCAATTCGCAATTGTTAAAGAAAAGACTTTCTTAAATATGTGTTATTATTTATTGATAAAATGAAATGAGAATAGTTATCAAGTCAATAAAAAAATTTAAATAAAAAGAAAAGCACTTACACTTATTTATTAGGTAACATTGGGCCAATTGCAACGCAGGAGCGTTCGATATACTCAATGGCGCAACAGGTCGATTTAAACTGACCTTCACGGCCCCTTTTCTCACTTGGCTATTTTTAGTAATAGCTCGACTTCAGCACCACTTGGCAGCACGTTTTTGCAACAGTATTGCATACATATTTAAAACTTTAGCCAAATCGATCATAAATAAGATTTTTAGTAATAACTCAAATACAGCGCCAACTGTCGGATTAAATTGTGAAACTAAACCATCCAGAGACCCACTCAAATACACAAAAAGTTTCGTTAAAATTCGTACAACCATCTAGGAGGATTTCACTCACAAACACACCTACAAAAATTCATTCAAAGATAGCTAAAGGTCGGTACGTTTGTAGGCCTCACACCCCTTTTCAAATAGCCCATATTTTCTCCATGAGTATGGGCTTGATTTCAACTATATACATATCTCGATACGAAGTTCCAGTACTGTACCATGAATACTTTCAGAGATATGCAGAATTAAAATTCGATTTATATGGGAGGTGCCACGTCCCCCTTTCCAACAGCTGCCCTCTTTCTTCATGAGTATGCGATTGATTTCGTATATCTCCATACCAAGTTCCAGAACTCTACCAAGAACACTTCCAAAGATAGGCAGTATGAAAAATTCCGTTTGTATGGAAGATGCCACGCCCCCTTTTCCATTAGTTCCAATTTTTCTCAAAGAGTATGCGATTTATTTCGTACATCTCCATACAAAACTCTAGAACTCTACCAAAAAATTTCCAGAGATAAGCAGTATGAAAAATTCGGTTTGTATGGGAGATGTCACACCCCTTTTTACAATACAATTTCCAAAACTCTACCATGCACACTTTCAGAGATATGTAGCATGAGAATTTCTGTTTGTATGGGAAGTGCCACTCCCCCTTTACATATAGATTTTTTTTAGCCTAAAACCATCCTTGGGACACGTGCGGCAGGTGGCAGTTTCAAAAAAATCGGTTCAGCCGCTCTCGAGCCTTGCGAAAACTAACAAACGGCTTTCTAAATATATATTAGTTGAGATATATTATATATTATAATTATATTTTGACAGTATCCATTGTTTCTGATTGGCGCAAAAAAATCTTGCCTAGTGCCGAATTCGCCCCTTGATATGGTCGTTACTTAAAGCTATTTATATTCGAAATTGCATGAAAATTGGAAAACAGGAATCTATAAGCTTATCCAGGCAAAAAGCTACCTACGTACCGAATTTTAAGCAAATCGGACCATAAATACGATTACTTCGAACAGATCGGTCCCTGGTCCACTTCTCGGACAAAATGGATTATTTATGCTAATATATACTAAAAAGCTACCTAAGTACCGAATTTTAAGCAAATCGGACCGTAAATACGATTTTTTCGAATAGATCAGTCCCTGGTCCACTTCTCGGAAAAATGGACAATATATCCTAATATATGCTAAAAAACTACTTACGTACCGAATTTTAAGCAAATCGGACCATAAATGCGATTTTTGGAATAGATCGGTCCCTGGACCACTTCCCGGAAAAAATTGGTAATATATGCTAATATATGCTAAAAAGCTACTTACGTACTAAATTTTAAGCAAATCGGATCATAATAAGATTTTTTCGAATAGACCGGTCCCTGGTCCACCTACCCGAAAAAAAGTAAAATTTTTTTAGCCTAAAACATGGTGGTTACCGAAAGCTATTTGTATACAAAATTTCATGAAAATCGGACCAGTCGTTCGCGAGATTACCTGTTACAAAAAAAGGGACTTCTCTTTATATAATTAGTATAGAAGATTGTGCAACGAAGTCAGCTACGATTTCTTTTTTCCCATATGGTATCAGTATGATATCGACAATACTAAGAAAACATGTTATATATCCTTTTGGAAAGGGTACTTAATTATCCAAAAAACAACTTTTTTAGGTTTTCACTGGCTACGCTACACTTAACATTTGCGGTACATTTCATTGCGACTTAATAGGAGGTCTAAACAACTTTTTCGCTAACTTGGAACGTATCCTGTTAAACTAATTTATTTTCTATCCTTCAGAACTTAATCGGCCAAAATATATCAAGGAAAGCTTATATTTTTGTACTTTTCCTTGTTGAAGTATAGAAAACTGTTTTCAGGTTCGTGAAAAATCCTTCGACAAAAGGAGCAAAAAATTAAACACAAAATGCCTGGACATGATAAGAATTAGTGTCAGAAGCAGCTGACAGATATAGTGAATACCAATAATCACTAATATGTTCAATATTTGAAAGAAAAAAAATCCGGCTGGTTTACTTTCCTGTAGAGTTGGCCATATGCATAAAGCATTTTACAAGTGAGGACTACGAAAATAATGTACAATTCAATATGGGTAAAGTATATTTGATTCATATTTTTGCATTCAGTAAGAACGTGCTATTGAAGATTCCTCAGGATTCGGTAAGAAACGAATACTCAAGCCCGGTGCTGTTCTAAAAGTTTGTGTTGCTAATCTTGAGCTCACTGAAGAATTGAATAAACAAATTAAAAGTGATTTGCTTCAGCAATCCACTTCAAAAGGTAACTAAAGTTATTACAGGTAAAAAGTGTATTTCAATATTACAAGCTTGTGTATTATAGAAGTGCTAAATGTGGAGCAACCTCACGGATATGTTGACGCTTCGACATCACCGCCCCGAGATTTTTTTTATTATGACTGCAATTTACAGGAAGTGGAGGAGTTGAAAATAAAGTTGTGAGATAAATCAATATAATAATGTAATGTGAATATATATAAATTATTTAAATTACACTACGCGAAAATGAGCTGCTTCAAAAACAGAATAAAAAGCAGAGCAGCGACCTTGCGGCTTTAATACGAGAATACGAATCGCAACAGAAAAAAAAATGTTTGGGAAATGGAACAATTGGATAAACGCCTTTCAGTTATGGAAACTGAATGCAGATATATGGAGGAGAAACTGGCAACAATTTTTACTAAAGATACAGAAATTAAAATCTGGATCAAAAAGACCGACCTCGGCTGAAACCGCGCAGTCACATTGTTTGCTGTAAGTCCCAAGGTTTACAAGTTGCTTTATAAGCAAAAATTTCCCCTACCTCGAGTTAGAACGCTTCAAAAATAGGCGCAAAAGCTGGAGATGTCAAGAGGCTTGATACAACCGGTATTCCAGATACTCAGAGCCGCTACACACATGGACACACTGCAAAAGCTATGTGTCCTGAGTTTCGACGAAATGAAAATAAGGCAGACATATTGTTATGACACATCGTCGGACTCAACACTAGCGCCTGCAATGGTCAGAGGTAAATACCACAACAAACAACTTACTTACTTGCATTTCTAGCATACTTATATTCGTTAGGACTTATGGCTAAGTGGAAACAGCCCGTGTTTTACGATTTTGATCGCAAAATGGAGGATCATGTGCTGAAAAACATTTTGCAAACTTCACGAAATTGCGGTTACAATGTTGAAGCAGTTGTGTGCGATCTTGGAGGAACCAACAGATCACTTTTTAATGCGCTTGATGTAGACGACGACAACCCTTGGTAAGTTAAGAAATTTCTTCTTCTTCTTCTTCTTTGGCGCTGTAACCGCCTAAGCGATTTTGGCCGAGTTCAGCAAAGCACGCCAGTCGTTTCTCCTCTGTGCCAACTGACGCCAATTGGAAACGCCAAGTGAAGCCAAGTCCTTCTCCACCTGATCTTTCCATCGCAGTGGGGGTCTCCCTCTTCCTCTGCTACCACTAGCGGGTTCCGAGTTGAATACTTTCAGAGCTGGAGTTAAGAAATTTACATTGTCTAAATTAATTTTTTTATCACGATCCTTAGGAGTTTAAGTGAGTTTCTCTAATAAGGTAGCCACCTAAACTTATTTCTTATGTAACGCATTTCTCATTCGCAGGTTTATTTTCGAAGATCGAAAAATTTACTAAGGAATCATTTTCTTGATCAAGGGTTCTTAATCACTGGGAAATCGGTTAAAAAAGAAATAATTTTAGAGCTGTTGTCATGCACCTCTACAGACTTGACAATTTCACATAAGATTTCGGAAAGTCATTTGAGCGTGTCAGGACCTCACCGACAATAGGTAAAAACGGCGCAAGCAATTACAAGGGCAGCAAGCTTAGGCCACCAGAAGAAATTGGAATGCCAGCAGAATTGGAATGAATGCTTCCGATTGTTTAAAGTAGTAAGTATCTTTGACAAAAAAATAAACATAATTGTATATCTTATTATGATAATCAATTTCAAACATTTCAGACTAAGGATTGGTTTGACGTATTGAACGTCAGAGTGCCACACGCTGATTCGAAAAAGCGATGTCATGCTTACGGCCTAGCATTTGAGGAACAGCACCAAATACTGAACGAGATGACGGATATGATAAAAAGCATGAGGGTGATTGGAAGGAACAGTTTGCTGCCATTCCAGAAAGGTAACACAACTAATATACTTTGTGATACTTTATAATATAATATGTATTCAATATTTGTTGATAAGAGTTTATGTTCAAGTATTTACGCTTAATTTACTTTAAGGAATCATTCAGACGAATAGAGCACTGAAAATGTTGTTTGAAGATATAAAAACCCGATTTAATGGTAAATATCTTTTAACTTACCGTCTGAACCAGGATGTGCTTGCAAATTTTTTTGGAGTGATCCGGTCAAAAGGTGGGCTGCACGATCTCCCGGATCTGCAAGAATTTAAATACCGCCTCAGGTTGTATTTACGTGGGCATAATGAAGGCGTCCTATCGGGTTCTGCCAATGCCGAGGTAGATGATACACCTGATTTAGAAATAATATAGGCGCCTCTTTCAGGTAAGTATTTAAAAAACGTTTAAAATAGATAGTTATTTTTGTAGGATAGATTCCGAGTAAATAAAACACTTTTGACTTCGTTTCTATGTTAACAATTTATTGAGTGCGCTTGTAATTTGATTCCGTCCGTTTGGTCGTTGTGCAGTTTGAAGACTAACTTCGCTACCCTTTTTTGTATTTCTTGTCTCCCCTTCGTTCGTCAGTGTTGCTTGTTCCTTTATGTCAGAGGAGTATTATTGAGGTTAGTATGTTTGTCCGCTGCGGGTTGCCGGCGCGTCAGTTCCCACATCCAGCCATCCTGTATGCTCATTCGACCCCATCTCTTCATGAACTCGGAAACCGTCGTGGTACGCCCTGAACCTTCGTGGTCTCTGACTTAAGCAACTTCGTACCGGCCGTGTTTCGTCTTCTTTATATGGCGCCCAACGAATAGCCCAATAATCTGTTATTTACCTTTTTTTTTCATTCAAGTTAATTCTCGATTCTCTTTTAAAATCTAGCTTCCTTACTTCTTTACTGCGTTTCTTTCTTTCTTCCGGACAGGTTAGGGTTACAACAGCAACATCGCATTGGTGCGACCAGCGCGATAAGTGTTTGAGTGACAAGTAGGGGGGGGTATCCGTCCCGTCTTTGGAGTTCCTCATGCTAGCCTCAAAGCTGGCAGGAGTGGTATCCAAAAGCAGGATTGGTACAACAGAGAAGACAGTGTTCATTCTTCATGAACGATGTGTGGTCACGCGTTAAAGCTACCGGTCATGTGGTTCAACATCATGCGAATGTGAGGCTTACGGTGTGGCTACACAAACAGGGGGCATTGAGAGTGCGGCAACCACATTCATGACAAGTGCCTTGGATGTGTACGTGCTACACACTTACAATCGAGACGATGAGATTTAGCTGACTTCGACAATGGACAGTGACTGGCAAATCTCGCCCGCTAGGACCTCTGCCGATGGCAACACCATACACACACCAACGAACCAATATAAAATTTGAGAAAAAAAACAAACAGGAAGTGATTTTTTGCAGAGCATATTCAACAACTTGAGCATATTATCTTATTTGAGTTCAATTACGTTATACCTTATTGTTTTTATTGAAATCGTAGTGCTAGAAAAATATACATACACATATATAGTTCTTACTATTATTACACATACATATATATATACACTTTGAATTTTTTATATATATACTTATAAGCCATTTTGAATTTAGGCGAATAGATTGTCCCTTCTTCACTAATTTTGATAAATTTTTACTTTGAAAACTCTCAAGATAATTACTGTGGTATACATTTTGTTTGTGTTGAGTGGAGCGATTCCAAGTGTATTTTTAATTTTCTTGGTGTACAAGATTTTGAGGCGATATACACTCTCGTCTCACCGTTAGTCTTAGGCTCCAGGGTAAATGGAGAAAGAAAACCATACAGAGGAAGAACAAGTTGCTGGTTTAGGTATTCTGAATAGCAGAAGGGTGACCAGGAGTGTGACCAGGGCACTGGAGAATCAAATAGTCGGATCAATTTTTACCCAAATCGACACGGGCATTGAGCATCCAGTAGATTTTGTTCCAACTGATTTTTTGAATAGGTGTACTGCACGCATTTTCAGGTCTGCACAGAACGCCCCTCAGCCCAGCCTAGCTGTCACAAACAATATACATATTAACACAGTAGACAGGAGTTTAAACTTTTCGGAGAAGTTAGAGCAGGCCTTGCAAATGTCACAAGGAGAGCAGAACACCAATTGTAGAGTAGAAGTAGGAGGAAGCGACGCACAGTTGCCACACGGTGCTACAGCATCACAAGCGCATGGTGGTGGGCCAAGTTCAGCAATACCGAACTTCGAGCAAATGATGGCGCTTATGGCGCAGCAAAACAATGTCATGGCTCAATGCATGAACGAGGTCCGCAACATGCGTGCTGACTTATCACATCTGAGCAACCGTGTGGCAGACGTGGAAACATCAGCGCAGGCCATCAACAATCCGCCGGCAATGTCATCTACGCCTGAGGCAAGATGTCATGGAGGAGATAATGACGGCCAGCGCAGAGAACCAGAGGTGCGGAGAGAAGAAAGTGGCCGCATGCCAAGAGCGGAGGAGGCTAGGTGGAAAAAGGTCGACTTGGACAAGTGGCACGTCAAGTTTGACGGTTCGGGTAAGGGCATCACTGTGGAAAGTTTTATTTTTCGCATAGAGCGAATGCGGGCGCAACATGATGTCTCGTATTATCAACTGTTTTCCAACTTCCAGTGCTTGGTAACTGGAAATGCTTTGAAATGGTACTGGCAAATCTTGGAGGATCATGCCGAAGATCCGAACTTCGGATACTTCGAATTGAAAGCGGAATTGCTAGGCCATTTCAAGACATCAGAATCGGACTACGAGATAATACGAGAGATCATGGAGCGTAAACAAATGCCACAGGAAAGCTTCGATGACTTCTACAGTGATGTCCACAACTTGACGTTCCGCTTGCGCCAAAAGATCCCAGAGCGCGAATTAGTGGGTATCCTCAAGGCTAATTTGAAGCCATGCTTAGCAAGTATGACATTTGCTTCACGAATTGAGACGCTAGCGGATCTGAAAGCAGAATGCAAGAGGGCTGAGAGAGTGATTAGGGAAAACCGCACAAGATCGAGGACGGTAAACGAAATGGAGTATATATACGAAGAAAGGATAGGGGAAACTACTGAAGTAGAAGCCATTATGACTGACAGGGCTAAGGGTAACAAAAGCTATGCTCAAATAGGTCAGAAAAATGCGGATTTAAACCAACCAGTAGCAAGTCGACCGTCCAATAATGGTTCAGCCAGCAGCCAGGCCACTCCAGGTCAGACCTTCTGTTCTTCGCCATTCCATCTCATGATATGTTTTAAATGCGGGATGCCGGTAGACTACTATGCCAAGAATCCAGCTGAAGCGCGTAAGGAAAATAGCTGCAAATCGACATTTCACAGTATGATATGCTTCGCTTGTGGCAGCGATATGTCGTTTTGCGTTTACAAGCCGGTACAGGGAAACCGCAACCTGGCGGAAATCTCCGGGGATCCTCGCCAGGAACAGGGCCGCCCGGAATAATACCCTCTGTGAAAATTTTAGAAAATAGAAGTTGTAGTCGTAGGGATAGTTATCATAGTAATAAGGAAAATGAATTTAAAATAGTAGTTAGGAAGAGCCTCCATCAGAGAAAATTGGATTATGAGGAGGCGCGGAAAAGAATTTTTAATGAAGAAATATGTAGAAATAGGAAAAGTAGAAATTTTAAGAAAATTGAAAAAAATGCGAATGAAACGAAAGAGTCTTAGGAGAATTCGAAATAAAATTGTTGCTACTATAGTTACGATTAAAGGAGATAATCGTTTTTTTGCACAAACCAAGATTGATGGACAGGAAAAGTTAGCTTTGTTAGATTCTGGCGCTGGAGCAAGCTGCTTGGGGAAAAATGCCTTAAGATTCCTGGAAGGAAGGGAAGACCGCATTTTATACGTGAAGGGGCAAAACATAAGGACGGCTAATGGTGATGAAACGCCAGTGATAGGAGCAGTTGTTCTGCCAGTGATGTGGGATGGTGTGTCAAGGGATCTGGAGTTTTTGATCGTCCCAGACCTACAACAAGAAGTGTATCTTGGCATTGACTTTTGGAGAGCGTTTGAGATGGATGTGGTCAGTAGGGGTGTGAAAACAAAGAGCGCTGTCGTTGCGGAGCTCGTTCCCGCCGAGGGGGAAGAATTAAGGCGCAGTTTCCGTCATTTGCGGTGTTAGGTCTTGGGAAAACCGATTTAGAGGAACATATTATCGAGGTGACTAACGAGAACCTTCCGATTAAGCAGCGTCACTATCCGATATCGCCGGCTATCCAAAAATTAGTATATCAGGAACTAGATAGGATGATTAGCATGGGGGTTATAGAAGAGAGCAACAGTAGTTGGAGCTCCCCTGTGTCTCTCGTAATAAAAGGAACTAAGAATAGGCTTTGCTTGGACGCAAGAAAAATTAATGAAAGGACTATTAAAGATGCGTATCCGCTACCACATGTAGAGGGGATTTTAAGTCGCTTACAAAACACACGGTATATATCAGCAATCGATTTAAAAGATGCCTTCTGGCAAATCCCACTTGAACTAAAGTCAAGAGAGAAAACCGCATTTACTGTCCCTGGTAGACCACTCTATCAGTTTACAGTTATGCCGTTTGGTTTGTGTAACGCGGCCCAGCGTATGTGTAGGTTAATGGACAAAGTTATACCGGCTTCTTTACGTGAGTGTGTATTCGTGTACCTAGATGATTTGTTAGTGTGTTCTGAGAGTTTTTCGTCCCATTTGTCGTTATTGGAAAAGGTCGCTCGGTGTCTACGCGACGCAAAGCTCACAATAAATGTCGAAAAGAGTAAGTTTTGTTATAAAGAAGTAAGATACCTCGGCTACGTGGTAGGAGACGGTTGTATTCGAACCGACGCGAACAAGGTGGCAGCTGTGAGGGACTTTCCTGAACCTCGAACCTCCAAACAACTCAGAAGATTTCTAGGGATGACTGGATGGTACCGCCGTTTCATTTATGATTATGCGAATATTGCGTCTCCTCTGCACGACTGTTTAACCAAAGTAAATATCAAAAAGTTCACGATGACTGACCCAGCCAAAAAATGCGTTTGAAAAACTGAAACAGAGCTTAATATCAGCGCCAGTGCTGGTCCACCCTGACTTCAATAAACATTTTTATATTCAATGTGATGCGTCAACTGAAGGAGTAGGGGGCGTACTATTTCAATTAGATGACGAACAAAACGAACGACCGATTGCATTCATGTCAGCAAAACTGAATAAGGCTCAGAAAAATTATAGTATTACCGAGTTAGAGTGTTATGCCGCCGTTTTGAGCGTTAAGAAATTTAGGCCGTACGTTGAAGGTTTGTCGTTTTCCATAATCACCGACCACGCTAGTCTAAAGTGGCTGATGAATCAAAAAGACCTGTCGGGTAGATTGGCCAGATGGAGCCTAAAACTTCAAGCCTTCAACTTCGACATACAACATCGTAAAGGGACACAAAATGTCGTGCCTGACGCCCTATCGAGAGTTGACATGAATGAAATCGAGATAAATGCCCGCGTTTTGGACATATGTCTAGATTCCCCCTACTTCCAAACAGATGAATACAATGAGTTGAGAAAGACAATTACTGACAACGAAGATAAACTGCCAGACGTGCGAGTGTCAGAAGGGTATGTGTATAAACGCACACAGTTCAGTCAGGGAGACGCAATTCAAGAAGACAAGGCTTGGAAACTCTGGGTACCATCTGAGTTACGTCGAGGTTTAGTAGAGTCATCACACTGCTCACCATCAGCTGGACATGGAGGAATCCATAAAACGCTCGCTCGAATTCGTGAGAAATACTACTGGCCGGGAATGGTGGCCGATGTACAGAACTTTTGTAGAAACTGTGAAACATGCAAGGGCAATAAAACGCAAAATTCGTTTCACAGGCCGCTAATGGGAGAACAACACGTCACCGAGAGACCTTTCCAACGTTTATATGTAGATTTCATGGGCCCGTATCCCCGTTCCTGTGAAGGTAATTGTTATGTGTTTGTTTGTTTGGATCACTTCTCGAAGTTCGTATTCCTTAAACCAATGCGTAGGGCGACAGCAGCGGAAGTAATCAAATACTTAGAAAAGGACATTTTTCATATCTTTGGCGTACCTGAGTTTGTTCATTCCGACAATGGCAAACAGTTTATCGCGGAACTATTCACCTCGTTTCTAGAAAAATATGGGACAAAGCACGTAAAAACGGCTTTTTATTCCCCACAAGGGAATGCAGCCGAACGGGTTAACCGGTCGATACTGCAGATAATACGCTCTTATATCCGGGAAAGTCAGAAAAATTGGGACAAACATGTTACTGATGCGGCATTCGCGCTGCGCAGTGCAGTCCACTCGTCAATAGGGCAAACTCCCTATTATGCAGTCTTTGGGATGCCAATGGTGCAGCATGGCGCATCATACAAAATCCTTCGTAAGTTAGAGTCCATAAAAGACACAGATTGCCATGTAGATATCAGTTCAGACAAGCTGCAACTAATCAGGGACAAAATAGTAAAAGAATTGAAACTAGCCCACGATAGGAGCAAGAAGGTTTATAATACGAGGAGTCGAGAAGTGAAATTCCAAATCGGACAAGTGGTATATCGCCGCAACTTTAAACAGAGCTCATTAATCGACAACTATAATGCCAAGCTGGCACCGAGACACGTACAATGTGTGGTTCTGAGAAGCATTGGCAACTCCATGTATGAGCTAGGAGACACTACGGGAAAGAAAGTTGGCATATACCACGCTAAAGATCTTTTTGTTGCATGAATGTGTTTTTCTGTGAGTTTCGTTTAATTTGGCTGTAATACTTCTGATGGTCTTTTGTTCGTCTACTCTTGACTTAATACCAATAAAATTAAAAGAATAGGTATATTTACGTACCTAACACTTCTTTGCCGTCTATGACAATCCTAGTAATATATGATCACCAAGTATCGCGAAGTTACTTGACTAAGTTTAGTTTTATATAGCTGTGTCAGTAGATGAGGGTATGATTTGGCAAAAAAAATAAAAATAAAAAAATGAGGGAGACATGTAAAGGTAGAGAAAAGGAAACCAGGCTTGAGGACACTAGGGTAAATTAGATATATATACTTATTAAGCCCGGCATATAGGCGTGGGTCGAAGCCACACGTTAGGCCCTTAATAAACGGTCAAACAGACGGAACAGGCTGCGCTATGATTCTTTTTGCGCGCACGCTGCATGTTGCAGGCAACATCGACGGTCGCGAGCCTTGTAGGGTCCCAAAAACTTCGGCTTCAATTTTAACCCCGATCCATACTGCGTTCTCTTAATGGCCACTAAGTCGTCGATAGCGTACTCGACCACCGCTCGTCTGCGTTTATTAAATGATCAACGGTTCTCTTGCTGGATAATTGCTAGGTTCTCGTCGTATCTCCTCTCGTTTCGAATCTAGTTCATCACAGGCAGCGTCCTCTAACAACTCCCGTAATTGTGGTTCCCCAGTAACCCGCATCACCAAACCCGCCAGTATCCTAAACGGCGATTACTTCGTGCTTCTCGGTGAAGTATTATTCACACGCGATCTACGTGTTTGTACCACTCTCCTGGGCTCTCGCTGCACAGCTTGGAGATCATGGGCACGATGATCCGGTGCATGCTCTCCACTTGTCCGTGACCCCGCGGAACACCAGTTGCTATTAATAAATGCTGAATACTCTCGCCTTCACAATATTCTTTTAAGAGATGTGCTGTGAAGGCTGTGCCTCGGTCAGTAATGATTCGCCTCGGATTACCAAAGAGAGCGGACTGCTTCTCCAGCCGATCGACCACTGCTTCCGCGCCAGTATTATTAGTGGGATAGAGCCACATGAATTTGGAAAACGCATCTATCACCACCAAAATGTAATTATACGCTTTCTTCGACACTTCCATCGGTCGATGTGAAAGGTTCCGAGCAGCCTGTCCTCTTTATCGATCGGGTTTAGGAATCCTGCCTTCTTGCCTGCTTTCGCATCGGTTATTATGCACGCCACGCAACTGTTTACGACCATTGAGACTTTCGAGCTTAGGTGCGGAATATAAATAGACTTCTCAACCGCATATTGCGTCTTCTTTACCGAAAAGTGCACTTGTCTGTGCGCCGTTTTAATCAACTCGTCTTCCATAAGCGATGGTACAACTATTTGTTCCTTGACGGGTCCTTGTAGAGAACGCCGTGCTTGAGATAGAAATCCTCATAGCCGTCTTTCTCAAGCACTGCACGGATTGCTCGCGTCCAGTCGTCGCGTTGTTGCGCCTGCTTCAGTCGATGAACCAATAAATCTTCTAACATGAGGCCAGTCGCTCTGCTTAAGGCGTCGACATGTTGCATTTTAGTGCCACTCCTGTGCTCAATTTCGTAGTCATGGTCCTGTAATAGCATCGCCCAGCGAGACACTCTTAGAGGAACGTCTCGCTTCTTCAACGTCATCGCGAATGCGTTGCAGTCGGTCACTGTCTTAAATTTTATTCCCATCAGATAGACTCTCCACTTTTTGAGCGCTTCCACAATTGCCAAAACCTCTAGCTTATAAGAGTGGTATTTCTCCTCTGAAGGCTTGGCTCGGCGGCTCATGTACTGAACGGGATGGAACAGTTGGTCGTCGCTATCCTTCTGTAGAATCACTGTCCCATAGACGTTCATACAAGCATTTGTGTGCACTTCAGTCGCCGCTTTAGGGTTGTAGAGTTTCAGGACTGGCGCGTTTACTAAAGCCAACTTCAATCTGCTGAAATGCGGCCAACTGCTCCTCCTCCAATTTGAACGTGACATCTTTCCTCAGCAGGTCGGATAGTGGTTTCGCAGTCACGGCATAGTTTTCTACGAACCTCCTAAAATACGACTTCAGTCCCAGGAAACGTTGTACTGCCGTAGGGTTGCTCGTCTTCGCGTCTGATGGCTTTATTGACCCGTCCGCGATGACGCACAGTGTTTCGACTATATGGAGACAGGTGGAAATAATACAACACCTGCACCGATTTCACTGAAACTTGACATGTGCCCTAGTTTTATTTAGAAATAGAGAATTATGAAATTTTGTAAAGATGGAATAATTGCCACGCCTTCTACTCTTGTGGGCGGAAACATTAAATTTCATCCAATTTCGATGAAATTTAGTTTGTACTCTCTCTTTTATTAGAAAAACCTAAATATAAAGTACGGGGAAGATTGGATCACTTTAACGACCAAAGCTCACCAAATATGTGGGCCCAGTCATTAAATGTGATGGAATTTTGGTTAATTTTTGCTTTCTGCTTTCCACTCTCAGAAAACAAAGGTTATACTATAAAATGACTAAGGTGTAAATACTCGCTTTTTCCCCAATATTTGGTGAAATTTTTTCACTGTTCGAAAAATTATTTTCGCGAAATTATGCAAAAAGGTGCTGAAAATCAAAAATTGAGAAAATCAAAAATTACATATATTTGCAAAGTCGCGCGCAAAGATCAAATTATATCTTCGAAAACTACATAAAATTCTCTAAAACATTCGTCTAATTTCAAGACCTGACGGACCGGTACTCACACTTTTTTTTTACTAATGATCTTTAGCATCTACATTTCAAAGTAAATTTTTTGGTAAGCAAATAGGAAAGTACCAAATAAATGATAACTACCTTCACCTGAATATTCCACGACATTTAAATAATTGATTACAGTTGAAAAAGAAACACTTTCTTTAATGGGTTAATCGCCAAAGGCAACTAACTGATTAGTCGGTATCGCACCCACTCCCATATTTTTTTGGAAATGTATCATTCGTGAAGAAAGGGCGTGAGTAAATAATGTAAAATTTGGTATTTATGACTTTTACTTTTCTCTCTCCCAACCGATCTTTTTTTTTATCAACTGTCACCATGACTTTTTTCTACCTGCCTCCTTATAGTCGAAACACTGTGTGACGTATCCGAGAAAATCAATCCTTTTATTCAGGAACTGGCACTTACTCTATTTAATCCGCAAGCCATTCGCCGCTGCCGTCTTCAATACTGACTCCAACTTCTGGATACCTTCGGCTTCATCCTTGGAGGGAATCGTAAGGTTATCCATATACGCGACTACCGTTCCGTCGTTTATCAGGTCTCTTAGGACCGCGAGGATAAATCTGGAGAAGATCGCTTGCGAGTTCGATATCCCAAATGGCACACATAAGAACTCTTACTGTCCATTATGGGTGGCGAATGCAGTGTACTTCCTTGAGCAAGCCGCCATTGGAACATAAAAAAACCATTCATAAGATCGAGGGTCGGAAAAACAGTGAACCCTTGCTGCTGTTCGATGACATCATCCATAACAGGCATCGGGAAATGATGGCGTACAATCTTTTCGTTTAGTCGTCGGTAGTCGCAGCAAAGAAGTTTGCTTCCATCTTTTTTGGAGACTAACACAGGCTGGATGATGCCTTCCTCGAGCCACTCTGCTACTTGCCTTTCCACCACACAGCGGTCTACGTAGGACATACGTCTTGGCCTTTTGTAAACAGCGCTGTCATCGCTTAGAAGAATTTTCATTTCCACTGGGGCTCGAACGTTGTTCCTAGATTTGTACGCTTTTATCAGGCTTCGCAGGGCGTCTGCGTCTGAGTTACGTAAATGCGTCAGGTCAACCTCCATCTCGGTTGCTTCCTTTACGCCGGCCACGAGGCATAAGTCCTTGAATTCGCCGATCTGCTCGGCAACACGATTTCCATCTTCTTCCGCACCAAGGTCTTTAGCTACAACAGAGCGCATGCTTTCGAACTCTTCGTTCGCTTTGTCAGTAGTCCGATGCATCACACCGCCATCACGTTGCTTATTATTCACAGTATGACGCCCCGCGTCTTCGCTATGCACTGCCGCCGACGTCTCTCGCGCCCTCTTATGTACCCGCGCCACCACTGCCGCACATTCGTGTCTTGCCGCCCCCTTGCGGGCATTTGCGCCACTAGTCGTATTGTCTGCTGCCTCTTCACGCGGCCTCCGCTTGCGGAACCATTTCTCCGACCTTTTTCCTGAATTCTGCACCCTCTTCTGTAACTACCAGATCTACCTGCCTCAACACATTGTTATGTCTCGTTCTCTGGCCACGTGGAACTCGATGTTTAACTCGACGTCCTCGATGATTATATTTACTTTGAAGCTACCCATTGTGGTGAGTTCGCTCCTGCCGATCCCTACTAGTCTTCTCTTCTCCTTGCTCAACTCAATATCAAGGTTCAACATTATGAGCGTATCGTAACGCATCAAACATAAGTTAGAACCCGTATCTTTGAGTGCGGACACGTTACACCCATTAAAATTTAGATATTTAAAAATCAAGCCACATTTCTTCGAAATCGACACCATATTGACACGACTCCTCTCGGACTTCATCGATTTATCTTCATCTTTGCACTCTGTGGCGCGATGTCCTAACTGGCCGCATTTAAAGCTTGTAAGGTTTGTACGCCTCCGTGGACAGTTTCGTGCAAAATGTGAGAAATATTCACAATTAAAGCATTTCTTCGTCGCTGGATTCGAGCTTGGAGCAACCTTGTTTAAAGACAATGGCTGCCCAAAATTTGTATTCGACGATGTAGGCTTATGTGACCGCGATTTTTCGTAAACTTTTATTTGTGCTTTCAACTCATTTAAATTCCTAGCCTGATACAGATTACACTTATTTGCTCTGGAGTCTTGGATTCCCTCAATGTAGCATTCAATCAGACTAGAGTCATCTAGATTTACTGATTTGCCGATCTCCATCATCACGTATAAATATTCACGGAAGTCAGACAATAAACGGTTCAAAGTAAAGAAATACACATTACAATAAAAACAACTAAAAATATGACTTAGCTCGCTTCTTCTTCTTCTTATTTGGCGCTGTAACCGCCTAAGCGATTTTGGCCGAGTCCAAAACAGCACGCCAGTCATTTCTCTTCTGTGCTAACTGACGCCAATTGAAAATGCCAAGTGAAGCCAAGTCCTTCTCCACCTGGTCTTTCCAACGCAGAGGAGGCCTTCCTCTTCCTCTGTTACCAGCATCGCGGCCCGCGTTGAATATTTTCAGAGCAGGAGCGTTTCTGTCCATCCGAACGACATGGCCAAGCCAGCGCAGCCGCTGAATTTTAATTCGCTGCACTATGTCTATATCGTTGTAAAGCTCATACAGCTCATCGTTAAATCGTCTGCGATATTCGCCATCACCAACGCGTAAAGGTCCGTAAATCTTTCGCAGAGTCTTTCTCTCGAAAACTCCAAGAGCCGCCTCATCAGATGCTTTCATTGTCCATGCTTCCGCGCCATACACCAGCACAGGCATGATGAGTGACTTATAGAGTGTGATCTTTGTACGACGAGAGAGGACTTTACTTCTCAATTGCCTACTCAGCCCAAAGTAGTACTTGTTGGCAAGAGTGATTCTCCGTTGGATTTCAAGGCTGACATTATTATTGGTGTTAATGCTGGTTCCCAAATAAACGAAGTCGTCTACTTTTTCAAACTTGTAACTGTCAACAGTGACGTGGGTGCCAAGACGCGTATGCTCTGACTGTTTGTGTGCTGACAGGAGATAATTCGTTTTGTCCTCGTTCGCCACCAGACCCATTTGCTTTGCTTCTCTATCCAATCCCGAGAAGGCAGAACAGACGTAGCCCTTGTTTTTACCGATAATATCAATGTCGTCGGCATACGCCAGCAATTGTACGCTCCTATAAAGTATTGTGCCTGAGCGGTTCAGTTCTGCGGCTCTTATTATCTTCTCCAACATAAGATTAAAGAAATCACACGAAAGGGAGTCCCCTTGTCTGAAACCTCGTTTGGTATCAAACGGCTCGGAGAGGTCCTTCCCTATTCTGACGGAGCTTGTGGTATTGCTCAACGTTATTTTACACAGCCGTATTAGTTTCGCGGGGATACCAAATTCAGACATCGCGGCATAAAGGCAATTCCCTTCGTGCTGTCGAAAGCGGCTTTGAAATCGACAAATGGATGGTGTGTGTCGATCCTATTCTCGCGGGTCTTTTCCAAGATTTGGCGTATTGTGAATACCTGATCTATGGTGAATTTTCCAGGCCTAAAGCCACACTGATAAGGTCCAATCAGCTCGTTGACGGTGGGCTTCAGTCTTTCGCACAATACGCTCGATAAGACCTTGTAACCTATGCTTAGAAGGCTAATTCCGCGGTAGTTGGCGCGTATGGCGGGGTCGCCTTTCTTGTGGATTGGGCAGAGCACACTTAAATTCCAGTCGTCGGGCATGCGTTCATCTGACCATATTCTGCATACGAGCTGATGCATGCACCTCATCAGCTTCTCGCCGCCGTACTTGAATAGCTCGGCTGGCAGGCCGTCAGCTCCAGCAGCTTTGTTGTTTTTCATCCGCGTAATCGCTATTCGTACCTCGTCATAGTCAGGCGGTGGGACAGCTACTCCATCATCATCGACTGGGGACTCGGGTTCGTCTTCCTCACTACTTTCAGCGCTGCTACCATTCAGTAGGTTATAAAAGTGTTCCCTCCACAATTTAAGTATATTCTGGACATCGGTCACTAGGTCGCCATTGTTGTTCTTACAGGAGTTCGCCCCGGTCTTGAAACCTTCCGTAAGTCGCCTAACCCTCTGGTAGAATTTTCGGGGGTTCTTCCTGCCGGCCAGCATCTCAAGCTCTTCGCACTCACGTATTTCGGCCTCTCTCTTCTTATTACGGCAAATACGTCTCGCTTCCTTCTTCAGTTCCCTATAACGGTCCCACATGGCTCGCGTTGCGCCCGATCGCAGCGTGGCCCTGTAGGCGGCATCTTTTTTCTCTGCGGCTTCTTGACATTCCTCATCGTACCAGTTGTTCTTTCGGGCTCGCTGAAATCCAACTACTTCTTCGGCGGCGGTACTTAATGATCGGGAAATGTGGTTCCACTGCTCGCGTACGTCGGATTGTTGAAGAGTGCTCTCAGAGAGCAGGTGTGTGAGTCGAGTGGCGAATAAATTGGCCGTCTGTTGTGTTGCAGCTTTTCGACGTTAAGCTTTCCTTGCATTGTTGGGCGCACATTTTTTGCTGCACAGAGGCGGGTGCGTATCTTGGCTACAACAAGATAGTGGTCCGAGTCGATGTTTGGCCCTCGGAGTGTACGTACGTCCAAAACGCTTGAAGCATGCCTTCCGTCTATCACAATATGATCGATTTAGTTTCTCGTTTTTCGATCTGGAGACAGCCATGTAGCTTGGTGGATGTTCTTATGCTGGAACCTAGTACTACATATTACCATATTTCGGGCCCCGGCGAAGTCGATCAGCCTCAGACCGTTATCGGACGTTTCGTCGTGGAGGCTGAATTTTCCGACAGTGGCGCCAAAGATCCCTTCCTTGCCCACCTTGGCATTAAAATCGCCAAGCACGATTTTGACATCGTGTCGGGGGCAGCGCTCATATGTACGTTCCAAGCGCTCATAGAAGAGATCCTTGGACGCCTCATCCTTCTCTTCCGTCGGGGCATGGGCGCAGATGAGCGAGATGTTGAAGAATCTAGCTTTGATGCGGATTGTGGCTAGACGTTCGTCCACCGGGGTGAACGCCAGTACTCGGTGACGGAGTCTCTCTCCTACCACGAATCCAACACCGAATTTGCGCTCCTTTACGTGGCAACTGTAGTAGACGTCGCAAGGCTTCACGCTTACTTTACCTTGCCCCGTCCATCGCATTTCTTGGATGGCGGTGATGTCAGCCTTTGTCTTCCCGAGGACATCAACCAGCCGGGCACCTTCCCCATTAAGGGTCCGGATATTCCAGGTGCATACCCTTAAATCATAGTCCTTTATACGTTTGCCGTGGTCGTCATCAGAAAAAGGGGGTCTCATCCGAGGCTGTTTGCTTCTTTTCATTGGGCGGGGTTTTAACGTGGCGGGACCCAAACCCAGCGCACGCGAAGTTTTACGCCTTCTCACTTTAGCTCGCTCCCAAACGGGTGTTTGGTTGCTACCCAGAGGATACGTGGATATAAATATCCGGACGTTGTGAGCTGCGATTTGAACCGTACGCACAAGAATCGCTTCTGGCCACTCCCAGGTGAATGGCAGTCAAAAGTTTTCCACTTCTGCGCACGGAAACATCCTCCTTACGCTTAGCTCGCTACGTCTTCAAAATTCTGCTCTGCTTTAATCGTTATGCGCCAACGCGCTCTTCTGCGTTGCCTTATTGCTGACGTCACGATGCTGCTAGCGGTACCCTTGTTGGGATGGTTGATTGTTGTTCTTGGCTTCGCTGGCAATGTTGTAGCTGTTGTCCCTCGCTGCTGTCGCTTTGCTAGCTGTCGCCGTCTTTTTACTGGCGCTATTTTGTTCTGTCGCCGTCTTCTTGCTGGCGCCGTTACCAACCGCTGCTTACTTAGCGTTATTCCTCTGCTTTGGCTATCATATATTTGCTGCTGCCCAATTTAACCGCTATTTTCTTGTGGTTCGAAGATAGTCACCTTGATTGCCCTTGATTTGGCACCGCAATGCCCACTTTTATGCGTTTGACCAGTACAGTCCACAATACCGCATAATTTTCGCGTTCACCAACAATACAATTTGCAGTCAATTCGATTTGTAATATTTTTTGACGGGATGTCCACACACACTTCACGGTTGTGCAGCGCCAATTTATTGCGGGTTAAAGTTAGTTGTTCACGCGCACACAATACAATGAAATTTTTAGTTCATTGTTCTTATTTATTTCACCCGCGTAGCCTCATCTCACTACTTGCACCAATTTATGTAGGATGGCTTTACTTCCGAGTAAATAAAATACTTTTGGCTTCGTTTTTATGTTAACAATTTATTGAGTGCGCTTGTAATTTGACTCCGCCCGTTTGGTCGTTGTGCAGTTTGAAGACTTACTTCGCTACTCTTTTTTGTATTTCTTATCTCCCCTTCGTTCGTCAGTGTTGCTTGTTCCTTTATGTCAGAGATGTATTAATGAGGCTGCGGGTTGCCCGCGCGTCAGTTCCCACATGTATATACCTAACAAAGCACGAAACTATACTTAAAATGCATGCCAATGTATTCGAAGGAATCATATTGAAAAATTTTCGGAGCCATGGCCGGTGGAGCTGCTTGAATTCGAAGATTTGGAATACGATGGCTTGGAGCACTTAGCAGGGTATATATGCTACAAATTGCGAGACGACATACCTAGCACCTCGATCAGAAGTATGGAAGGTCCGTCATACTCCTGGGCAAATCACTTAAGTGAGGGTCGTTTATCTATCCCCAGCAGTAGTATGATGGATGTAATACGTGATCTAGAGTCAGTAGTTAAAGCAATGAATGAAGATGGCTTGCTCATTACAAACGATTTTGTAAAAAAACACATTGGGCAAGCTTCCAATATTCATTGCGACATTAAAGTAAAAAAAAATTATTTTTCAGGGCAAGAATGTTCTTTAAAATAAGAATGCTAAATAAGGAACTTATTGAAAATGCGCACAAAAGAAAAAGAAAATATAAGAAAATACTGACCTAAAACACTGATACATTTTAACGAATTCCTACAAAATTTATTGTAATTGTATCACTAAGTTTTATTATTTCAGCTGCCATACATACGTTTAATTTCCAAGAGTTTGGTCCTATCGAGATAATCCACTAGATGCTACCAAAAAAGCCCACGTTCGCATTACAATCGGCAGCAGAACCCCCCAACATCTTCCAAAAATAGGCCCTTTTCCGGGCCGCCACATTTTTAACATAGAGATGAAAATGGTTTTGCAAAAAGAAACATTTTTAAAATTGTTGCCGAAACTACAGCTATGGTCAAAGATGTAGCACTAAAAACATTATCAAAATTCTAAACTTTTTATCAAGAATATTTGGAAAATTCGAGTATGAAGTTTTGTTGCGCATTCAATTTTAGTATAATAAAGTGCAAGTTTCAGGTAGCTAAAAATTACAGTTGATTTTTTAGAATTTTTGTTTGGTCGATGAGAGTAATTTTAACGTATAAGCAGTTACACAAAGTTGAAGGAACTAAATGATGATAATTAGATTTGACAGAATTTTTAATTTTAATGAACCTTAACATATATTATTGATTTTCTTATGGTAGTTACATTACAATGGAAGTTAGGAAAAATATATTTAAATTATCTATTCTTTGCATTTAAATATTTAATTTACAACATATTAGATAGTGCTAATCAATGTTTAAAGAATCCTTACTCTAACTATAATTGTAATATACATACATACAATAGACACACTCGTTGTTCATAGTCATCGTTTATTATAACGATATCTTAACTATTCCAATGGTTCGCAATATTCCTTAATAATTAATTTACATGGGAACGCATGAAATTCTATAATCGAGCCGTTCAGTGCACAAATTGATTAACTCGACCAACAAAAAGTTGGGAGATGCGATCAAATAATATACATTATTTCTTAAAATTCCGATTTATATTAAAAAATTAAGTAAGTAATGTTGTTATAAATATTATGTTCTATTGTATGTTATATAAAGTTATTATAAACCTAATATTTAAATTATGACTATACCAAGTGCTTTGACTTTGAAATTTAAGATTTTTAAAAAGGGGGGTTGATCGATGCGTGCACTGAACGGCTCAATTATTGCACAAACACATACGCAGAAAAGTGTAGGCAAACCACCTAATTGATGTCTATGACATTGTAGCGAAATTAGATGTTGTTCGTTTGCAGGAGATTTAGCATAAAAAAGTTAGAATAGTTTAAATTTAAGGTTTTTTGCATTCTACGTATTTATACATACCTTCGATCACTTCTTTAACGTGTATAGCTTTGTGAAGCTCCTCCATGTGTTGTTTATCTTCTGCAATATATAAAATCGCAATCAGCGGTTCGTTTAATTTTACCGGAAATTGACGGCGACTTTGATTGCAAGCATACAAAGCCAAAGCTCAAAACCCTAAGCTTGTATTACACCTGAATCGCCAGCACGTATCAAGTTGTGGGAACCCAGCAATAAATAGAACAGTGTGAAATTTGGTACATACATACATATGTGGTGATTTGTTTATTAGGCGCGCGCCCCTTTCTTTTTTTTCAAAGATTCTGAACTCAAACAAAGATTTCCAGGTTGCAAGGTGTAATATGAATCGTAACAGTCTTGGGCATAAGTAAATGCCTTGGTGTATTTTGGGACGAATTTCCGTCATCCCTTGTCAAATTTGGTTTGGGATGACAGAAATTCGTCCCAAAATACATCATACACCCACCTTGTCGGAAACAAACACAACCAAAAAGGAAATAAACTCTTCATATTCATAGCTGCGTGTTTGACATAGCACTGCGTACATGGAAGCATTAATAAGATCACCGTTCAAACTATTATGTGCCTTAGATGTACTAGTACTGAAGCCTGTGGCCCGCAAATCACACCAAACGTGAACATGATCCTTGCGCATTTTGTGCATTGACTAAAATGGGGTTCCAGTGATTACTTCAAAATCTCTAACTACAACCGATTGTGTTGATGAACTGGAAAAGTGATACTTATTTATTATAAGCACTGGCTGAGTGCGCAAACTTACTAAATTATACTTACCATAATTGGATTTTATATGTAGTGGGTGTTTAATGATATATACGTGGAAAGATCAGTTCCACTTCCGCTAAAGTATTTGGAGTATTTGTTATACATATAATTTATTGCATTAAGATGCTCGGCTGCGTACTATGTACAAAAACCCTTCGGAGGGCGCGCCGTGGCAAATTAGCCGTTTTAATTTGTGGTTTTCAAATACTAATTGTAGTAGCCGGCCACTGCCACTTAGTGACTTTGTAAGTTTTGAGATGCAGCATAGTTCACAGTTAGCTGTTACTTGCCGCATTATATCGTTCAGTTGATATTTGTATTTGAAAGTTGGTGTCTCATATATGTGGCTGAATTGCCTAGTCGCGACCTCCTGTGTACCAAAAAAAGATAGTTGCTATAAGGGTCTAAACCAAAATTGTTATTTTGTAAGTATTTTGTCATGTGCAATTTTAAAATTATACTTTGCATACACATTATTGTATTTATTATGATATTAATTTTCTTAGGTTTTACAGGAAAAAGGATGTTATTACACTATTGCATTGAACACAGCCACTACGAATGTCACTAGACGTCAATGTAATGAATAAACTATTTTTCTACTTCACACTTTAACCACACAAAACGTAAGAAGTGTTTTATTTTATCTTCCCACTGAAATCAATTGTCATCAACATCAGGTTATGGGCGATCGTTGTAATTTCAATGAATTTTGATAAAATAAATCTCGTGTGATACGTAAAATATACTATTTCGTAATTAGTATAGGTTTTCTGCCATATTTTCGCATTTTTTTGTCTGCACACACTCGAGCCGTAATTGAGGTTACGATCGATTAGAATTGTTGGTGTTGGTGCAATGAGCGTACAATTGCCGTTTGAACGCTTGAAAGGCAGAGATAATTTTCCAACGTGGAAAGTGGGAGCAAGGGCTCATTTAATTTCGAATGAATTATGGAGATATTGTGACGTCGAAGTCCAGGAAGACACAAAAACCGATGAACTGGAGAAAGTTTTAAAAGCATTGGCTGAAATTACTGTATTGGTGGATTCAAGTGTATATACGCATCTGGAAAGTTGCGCACATGCTAAACAAGGATGGACTGCACTAGTGTCTCCATTCGAAGACAAAGGTATCGTGAGGAGAGTCGCGTTACTAAAGCAATGGATTTCATTGAATCTGGAAGACTGCGAATCATTGCAAAGTTATGTAACACAATGCCTATCGTTGTACTCGAAGACAAAATCTATCGGCTTCAAAATTGACGAGCAAATAGCCGGCGTGATAATGTTGCGCGGATTGCCAGATGAGTTTAAACTTATGGTAATGAGCATTGAAACTAAAGGGGGTTTGCTCACAGTTGATTACGTTAAACACATTTTGCTACAAGAAGTTGAATTTGAATATAGTGAGTCGGTAGCAATAATCGCAATAAAAAAGCCCTCAGAACATGTTAAGCCAAAGTCAAAGCCGAAGCAGATAAAATGTTTTGAATGCGGTGGTCCTCATTTCAAGAAGAAATGCCCAAAACTCAAAGGTGAAAAGCTAGTACTTTTCAGTTCGTTCATCGCGCAAGAGTCATCGACAGGTGATTGGTATTTTGATAGCAGTGCGACCGCGCACATGGCAAACAATTGCGAGTCAATGCAATACACATCCGAGCCAATTTTGAGTGAAGTGACTGTTGCAAACAATGAGAAGTGGGCAGTAAAGAAGACCAGCGATATTGACCAAAAGATTTTCAAAAACGGTGAAATCAGCAATATAACCTTCAAGAATGTACAACATATTCCGGGCATTTGCGCCAACCTTATTTCCATCAGTAAAATTGCCAAAAAGGGCAATGAAGTAATTTTCAATAGTCGCGGTTGTAAAGTAGTTAATAAAAATACGAACCGGATAATTGCGACAGGCAGTTTAGTTGATGACATGTTTAAGCTCGATGTGCCCAAATGCAAATTGTTCTCAGTGGAAAACGTTGACAACCAAATGTCCAAATCAAGTAGTGAAGGTGAATTGCGATGGTGGCATCGTCGACTCGGCCATATTTGCTTTGAAAGTACGAATTTTTTTAACAGTACTCAGCACAAAGTGAGTCGGCTGAAGTCGAGAAAGTGCGAAATAAGCAATAAAAGGGAAGTTTAGTCGTTCATCGTTTCCGAACGAGGGCAAAAGAGCCAGTAATGTGCTACAGTTGGTGCATTCGGACGTTTGTGAATTAATCGTGAAATCTATGAGTGGTTGTCGCTACTTTGTGTCATTCATCGACGATTTCACAGGCAAAGTGTTTGCTTATCCATTAAAAAATAAAGGACAACTATATAGTTCCTTTGTTGACTTTAAGAGCGCGGTTACCCACGAACGTGTACGTAGCGTAGCGTAGAAGTACGTAGAAATATATCAAGTATGCTGTTGATAGAAAGAGAGAAGCAACGTCTACGTCATGGTCATGCGGTGGTGAGTGTTTGTTAACACGCAGATCCCATAAGATAGATCGTGTCACCTGACACGTTCTCCGTTTTTACGTCCGTGGGTAACTGCGCTTTTAGCGAATGGCGGAGACACTAACGGGACAGAAACTGAAAATAGTGACAATGGAAAAGAGTTTGTGAACCATAAAATGAAACAGTTCTGCGCAAGGTATGGAATCGTTCAACAAACGCCAACGCCACACTCCCCGCAGCAAAATGGGACAGCGGAGCGGATGAATCGCACGTTACTTGATCGTGTTAGATGCATGCTAATCGATGCCGATTTGTCGAAGAATTTTTGGGCTGAAGCGCTAATGACAGCCACAAGAAGCGTGGCGTGGCAAAACACACGATCTGAAGTTTTTGAAGGTGTTTGGATGCAAAGCGTTTGCACACGTACCAAATGTCAAATGGAAGAAACTCGATGACAAAGGAATTGAATACGTTTTCATTGGATATTCTAGCGATCAAAAGGCAAATCGACTGTATCACAAAGCTTCGAAAAAAGTCTCTATTAGCAGAGATGTAATTTTCATCGTGAACGAGAATGCAGTAAAGATAAATGACTGAATGAATGAAGAATTCGAAAGCATGAGCTCTGATGAAACTATTGTCGGCGAAGGACCACAAGTCGAAGCCTCTATGCAGCCTGGTGGACGGCCAAGTGTGAGCTCACACGGACTCGACACTGCAATCGAACATCACTCAGAAGTTGATGCTTCTACACAGCTTGCCGAGCAACAAATCGAAGTAATTGAGTTGGACGACTCAGTTGAAAATGAAAAGAATGCATGTTAACCCCACGGGAACAATGAGCAAACGCTGCAGTGCAGTTTGATCTATGAGTCACGCAAATGGATGTAGTGACTGCATTTTTGCATGAAAAATTAGACACCGAAATTTACATGGAACAGCCGGAATTGTTTGATGACCGTTCATCAAAGTCAATTTACGGGCTGAAACAGTCTAGTCGTTTGTGGAACATCGCACTAAACGGAGTTTTGTTAAACTTTGGACTACAGCGCTCACAAGTTGGACAGTGCATATTCTATTCGATAGCGAATGGAGAAATTATCATTGTCGCCATATGGGTCGACGACATTCTTATTTTATGAAACAATTCGGAGCGTGAAATGCGATTGAAGCACGAACTAAAAAAGCATTTTAAAATGATCTCGGTGAGACGTCTTTACTTCTCGGTGAGACGTCTTTACTTCTCGGAATGAGAGTCACTCGAAACAAGTCAAATGGCTCTATCACCATCGACCAACCGCAGTACATAAGCGACCTCATCGAGCGCTTTGGAATGAGCAGCGCCAATCCAACGTCAACCCCTTTATACCCGAACCAAAAGGTTAGCGAGGAAATGTGTCCGAAAACAGACGAGGAGCGCTACGAAATGCGAAACGTTCCATACAGGGAGGCAATCAGCAGCTTGTAATTTTCTGTTCAGGTAACTCGTGCTGATATAAACTTTGCTATAAATTTACTCAGCAGGTATAACGAGAATCCCGGTAGAGCTCATTGGGTGGCGTTGATGCGCGTTTTTTGGTAACTGAATGGCACTCTTAACAGAGGACTTACGTACACAAAGTCGTCGAACGATCTCATGGGATTCGGTGACTCTGATTGGGTCAATGATCTGGACAAACGCAATTCGACGACCGGCTTCGTATTCATAATACAGGGTGGCGCGGTATCATGGCGTCACGGCGACAGCAAACAATTGCGATATCAACGACGGAAGCTGAGATGATTCAATAGGCGGCATAGCTGAAGTATTTAAGAGCAGAATTGATACCAAATGCTCCACCCGTTATCTCAGTACATTGTGATAACCGTGGCACGATCGATTTAGCGCTAAACAATAATTTCTCTGCCAGAACAAAACATGTTGAAGTAAAAGTTAAGCTATTGTGAAAGATAAAAAAACCCATTTTTGAAATGTAAAAACAAAAAATATTAATTCAGGGAGGATGTTGCATTGAACACAGCCACTACGAATGTCACTCGACGTCAATGTAATGAATAAACTATTTTTCTTCTTCACACTTTAACCACACAAAACGTAAGACATGTCTTATGTTATCTTCCCACTGAAATCAATTGTCATCAACATCATTATATAGAAGCGAACCAGGGATATGTACCAGGAATAATAAAACAAAAATTTTTTGTATTAATTTTAACAAAAATGTTTGCAGAAAACATTGCAAGCATATTTCACAATGTGTAGAATGTACCAACACCACTGTTGATGATGACGGATACAAATTTAAAAAATAATTGCTTATAATATGTTACAGTATAAACACATATCATTCAAATGTTTTATTTAAATGATTTTGCGACATAAATAAAAAAAAATGCAGTCAACCTTTGAAATGCACCTTGCGGCTAATGCAAAGCGCGCCCTCAGAAGAGTTAAAAACATAGGAATCTAGTTGAACAGTAAACGTATGCAAATACGTGCATATGTATGCATATTTTGCTACTAATGAATGCCCTTCTGCAATGCTTACCTATGCACAATACCAGACAGGTACTCAACCAGCGTCACTTACCGTCCAGCTTCATTGCGTTGCGCTACTGAGACAACCGGGTAAAATTGCTTAGACAACTGCATAGAACGACCGGATTTGATATTCAAGGAGGCATGAACAAGACTTCTTCACCTCACCGTTCGTTTTATAGACAATAACGCTGAGGAACTCCTCCTCAATCGGTTCCATTTTTTATGAAATATGCAAACACAATTGTAAACACTGTTTTTGTTTTTGTATACCTACCATTTTTAATTTCGCCATAAAATATTCGGTTTAATTAAATATACATTCATAATACTTTTTATTGAGCTGTGTACCACGATTGTTTATAAGGAAAAATTATATAACTATAAATTCTACCGTTGCTTTATCAATTTTTCCTAATAAACAATCGTGGTACAAAGCTCAATAAAAATATTAAAAATAAAATGTTAATAAGCCACAATAACATTGACAAATAAATTTATATTCTATTTCGAAACAAAAGCCACGCAACTTGCACATTTTCCTAACCTAACTTAAAACTTGTTTACAAATATTTGACATTTTGACAGCTTGTTCTCGCCGCTCTCAGCTGTCACCTCTACGATGACGTCACGCTAAAATTACTCTCACGAATTCTGCTGCAATCTGCGCAATCTTGTATTCTATCATTCTTCGCTAACAGCATGGCGGGTGACTCTCAGCAACGGCGAAACAACTGTTGAGCTCCGGTGAACAGTGGCAGTAGCCCGGCGGGTGGCTCTCGGTAACGGCGTAGCAACTGTTGAGCAACGGTTACCAGTGACAGCAGCACGGCGGGTGATTCTCGATGTTCATGGCACAGCGGGTGATCCTCTTGGCTCTGGAGAAGCGGATGATTCCCAAGAGTGCAGCGTGTGGCGTATACTCGCAGCGGTTTACTCGTACTGGCGGCTCGGCAAACGGTGGAGCGAAGCGACCTGGCAAGACTCTAAAGCACCGCCGTTCCCATAATAGCATGCTACATGAGTAGAGGCTCGAACGGGGCAGCGGTGGCCGTGGCTCAACCAGTTGGCTCCGATGTAGTGCGCCTGAAAGGCACTCTACCTTGGCAACCAACTGGTTACGCCGTGCTTGGTTAGCCTAGTAGGCCCGTATTAGTGCGACTGACGGCACACCACATTGGCGACCGACTAGTTAAGCCACCTAGCAAGACTGAACTGACAGCGCACTTGTTCAGCTTTTTATACCTGATGCGCTGCGTGTTTGTTGAGAATTCATCGTGTGCTGGCAGTGCTCACCTGGTGCTGTGTGTATGGGTGTTGTGGGTACAGTGAAATAACTGCCGAATGAAATAACACCCAATAAAATAAGTTCCAATAAAAATGAAACAACACCTAACTTAAAGAAATGAAATAACGCCCAAAGAAGGAAATGAAATAAGTTCCAATATTTGGAAGTTATTTCATAATGAAACAATAAGTCCCAAAAAAAATGAAATAACTCCCAAAATAAATAAGCTCAAAGAAAAAATAAATAACTCCCAACTCAAATTTTTAAATTCTATTTATTTAGTATATGTAAATTTACACATAAGCAAACATGTAAATAATATGTTATATAATAAGTTATAAATGTATGTATATTATACATAATTAGATGTAAAAAGATAAACAAATATATGAAACATGCAATTACAAAAAAAAACCTGCATCGTGTCGTTAACAAAAATATCTTCTTCAGGCTCCATTTCATTACCAATACTGTTTTTCGGAAAAACCAATCGATTTATGAATGCAGTAGCTGTTATGGTTCCAGATCGGAGATCTTCGCTGGCTTTTTCAATCAGTTCTGCTTTCTGCGTTCGTGTCGGTGTCCCAAAAACTGACATTCCGTCTGGTCCAATCTGTGTTTGCTATTAATAAAAAACAAAAAAAAAAAGCAAAAAAACAATGACAAATTTTACGTAAGACTTATACTAGTTTTCTTTAGAAGTGCTATTCTTATACTAGTTTTCTTTAGAAGTGCTTACCTTCGTTAACCATTGCTTTTCGCAGTATTCCAAAAAGTTCGTAAAATGGAAATGACGCTCGGGGTTTCCTATATCGTCCTTAATTTTCTCAAATGCCCCCACTAAATGCGCGACAGGCAACAGAGGAAGTGATAAAAGCTTGTCGTATTCAAATGATGCCTTACTGTATTGTCGAATCAATTGAGCAAGTTGTTTATGTTTTGTTGTCATTTGGCGTCGTACCGCCTGGCCAAAATGGAACCACCAATCGTATAGTTTTGAATCCAAAAATGAGGCCCTTCTTAGGCTCGCTTCATAATCGGCGATGAAGGTCCAACCATTTAAGTTCAAAACATTAGAATTTATATAATCGAATAAAGGTGCACAGCACTTTGTTTACTTTTTATTTGTCAAAATAAAAAATACTGGAAAAACCAAAAGTAGCACGAAATTATTCACAACCTCGTCATTATATATATAAAAAAGATGAGCGACGTGACGCGGCGCGTTACGCGCCGCCACCGGTGGTTGCGCGCCAACCGCCGCGTCGCGCCCCCCTCTCCCGGCTGCATCTCACCTTTTCATAATATTCGATATGTAGCAAAATCAACTGTTTACCGATTAAAATATTTTTGTTGTTGTTGTTGGGAACGTTTTCATCGATCAGCTTGACAATCTTATCAGATCCAAAGACGTGGTACGCAAACTCATTCGAGTCGGGGAAAACTTAAAAAACGCTGTTTTCTCTTGGCCCTCATGCAAGGTAAGTCCAAAGTTATTGAAAACATTTTCCTTATTAAGCATATTAACAACATCAGTTGGAGTCTTCGGAGATGCTGCAAAAACTTTCGCTGTCAGATATTGCAGACCACGTTTGACTTTGTTGAAATTAATATTTTTTGTTGATTCCTGGTTCCTTTATTAACAAAAGGCATTTTGTAATCATCGTGCAGTTTTCTAAGTCAAAATACTATCAGCTGATTGCCGAAAAATCCCTACAGCTGAGATCATCTGTTTTTTGGCATTTGCTCTTATCTTCTGAAATTTCTTCCATTTCTATTACTATTTATTCAAAATACACTACGCATTGAACCAAAAACAACAACACACTAACAAAAAACACCTACAGCCTGCCAAATACACACCTACAGCCCACGGTGCAGCGAACAAAGGTGGCGCCGTCAGTGGTACCGCTACTTTGGTTTTGCCGATTTTGACAGTTGTGGTAACTTGTAAATAAACCTTTGTTTACAAATCAGCGAAAGAGAAATTTGAATTATAAGTGAAAAATCAGTTTAAATTGTGGTAATTTGCAATTTTGAGTGATTTTTGAGTTGAAGACTGCGTAAAAACTAATACAATCAAGTGCTGTGTGTTAAATTGCGACAGGCGTCAAGATGCAAGAAGCGTAGATGCAAGTGTAGCGCTGGGACGAATCGGTGCATTTTGTGTACATAGGGCACGGCAAAGCCGTTCTCGAAATGTTTTTCTATTATTATATTCACAGCATTTCCTCACAATGATTTTGTTTCTGCTCCACGCAGCCTCCCGCAGTGATGCTGCTGCAGTTTTCTGCAGCAGCCTTAATTGCAAAGCAATGGAGTGCACTAAAACGTTTGCTGAAGCAGTCTCAATTGCAAAGCAATGGAGTGCACTAAAATGTTCACTGTTCTCTAATAGCTAAGGTGAAAAATGAAATCTTTTATTCTATCATTCTTGCCTACAGCCTACCAGGAAAAACGGTAAGAAGAAGAGTTTCTTTACTTATGGAACTGTACGATGTTGGTAATCACCCAATGTGAAATAAAACATATAAGACTATTAGCTTACACATTTCGAAAATTCTCCCGGATTCCGCTGACAGCACTAGGAGCGCCTAATATACTTGTGTCATCCAAAAATTGATCCTTTATTTGGTTAAGGGCTTTAAGTTCATACAATTCACGTTGATTCCTATGGTTATGGTCAATGAAGCCTATGACCTAACGACAGTGCCCGTTTTCCAAAATCACCCGCGACTTACAACTTGTTTTGTAACAAGTATAATATATCCTACCTTTAGCTTCAGATTTTTGTACCCGAGCGCACTTGTGCACAAGGGTATTATAACTTTGTTCACATAACGGTTGTTTGTAACAGCCAAAACGAATCGAGATAGATATAGATATAGACAAATGCATACATAAATGATCAGAATGAAAAGAGAAGCGATTAGGCCATGTCTGTCTGTCCGTCCGTCCGTCCGTCCGTGTACACGAAATTTGGTATATAGAATGCCCTTTTAGGTTGGTATTGGAAATGAAATCGGTTGGTATTGGAAATGAAATCGGACCGTAACCACGCGCACTTCCCATATAACGGTAATTTTCAGAAATACGAAAATGGCGATATTTTAGTAACTACTGAAGATGTTTCACTGAAAATTGATATTTAAAATGATTTTTAGACGTAAAATGGGATTATTATAAATTTTTGGAAAATGGGCGTAACCCATTTCAGATTACATGTGTATATCTCGGTAACCGCTCGACCAATTTCTCCCAAACTTGCCCGGTTGTTGGCCTTGGTACCGCATACCAAACAACTGGAAACTCGGACAGTAACTACGCCCACATCCCATGTAAGGGTTATTTGGAGAAATACGAAATCTTCGATAAATCAGTAAATATTATAGCTAGTTTATTCAAAATTGATGTTTGCAATAATTCTTTAGTAAAAAATACTTTTATGATAAAATTTTGGAAAATGGGCGTGGCACCGCCCTCTATGAGCACATATGTGTATCTCGGTAACTGTTCGATCAATTTCTACCAAACTCAGAATGATTATTGTACTTTCCACTTAAAAGAAAAACATTGAAAATTATTGAAATCGGACTAAAATTACGCCCACTTTTCATATAACGGTAAATTTCAGAAATGCTCGCAACTTCGATATTTCAATATTTCGAAATTTAAGGACGCTAATTTATACAAACAAAAATCCCTTGAAAAGAAGTAACATTATTATAGAATTTTGGAAAGTCGTTGTGATACTGCCCACGGTGTACTAAAAGACTCCATATTATTAGATGGTGAAATTTCTGGCACACAGGCTATTCTATGCACAAATAATCAACAACAGTATAGAAGATGGCATCGTACCAGTAGAGTGGAAAACGTCGACAGTTATACCAGTTGAAAAATTTAAGAAGACAATAAAACCAGAAGAGTTTCGACCAATAAATACTTTTCCTAGTGATGCGAAAATTCTCGAAGTATATGTAAAGAATGAACTGGTGAAATAGCTTGAAGAAAATAATTTACTAATCAACAATCTCAACAATCGGGGTTTAGAAAAAACATTCCTGTGAAACAGCCCTTAACATGGTGATTTCTGATTGGAAAGATGAACTAAACGATAAAAATGTTGTCGTCTCAGTTTTCCTTGACCTCAAAAGGGCGTTCGGTGGATAGAGAGATTTTTATTAATAAAATGCAACAAATTGGTATAACTGATACGGAACTGAAATGGTTTCGCAGTTATCTGGAGCAGAGGAGACAGCGAACAGTAATTAATGCAGCAGTATCAGATTTGTTGGAAGTACCCATAGGGTTACCTCAGGGTTCAGTTTTGGCCCCCATATTGTTCCTAATATATATAAATGATATAATAAACGCAGTGGACTATGGTGAAATTAAGCTATTTGCTGACGATGCATTACTTATGATTAGTGATAATCTCAATAACCTATACAAATGGCTTTGCGGAAACAGCGGTGGCCGTGGCTCAACCAGTTGGCTCCGACCTAGTGCGCCTGAACGGCACTCAACCTTGGCAACCAACTGGTTACGCCGTACTTGGTTAGACTAGTAGGCCCGAATTAGAGCGACTGACGGCACACCACATTGGCGACCGACTAGTTAAGCCAACTGCTTACCTAGCAAGACTGAACTAACAGCGCACTTGTTCACCATTTTATACCTGATGCGCTGCGTGTTTGTTGAGAATTCATCGTGTGCTGGCAGTACTCACCTGATGCTGTGTGTATGGGTGGTGTGGGTACAGTGAAATAACTCCCGAATGAAATAACACCCAATGAAATAACTTCCAATAAAAATGAAACAACACCTAACTTAAAGAAATGAAATAACTCCCAAAGAAGGAAATCAAATAAGTTCCAATATTTGGAAGTTATTTCGTAATGAAACAATAAGTCCCAAAAAAAAAAAATGAGATAACTCCCAAAAGAAATAAGCTCAAAGAAATAATAAATAACTCCCAATTCAAATTTTTAAATTCTATTTATTTAGTATATGTAAATTTATACATAAGCAAACACGTAAATAATATGTTATATAATAAGTTATAAATTTATGTATATTATACATAATTAGATGTAAAAAGATAAACAAATATATGAAATATGCAATTACAAAAAAAAAAACTGCATCGTGTCTTTAACAAAAATATCTCCTTCTGGCTCCATTTCATTACCAATACTGTTTTCCGGAAAAACCAATAGATTTATGAATGCAGTAGCTGTTATGGTTCCAGATCGTAGGTCTTCGTTGCCTTTTTCAATCAGTTCTGCTTTTTCTACAGACTTCCTTTTTTTAGTTTTGCCAAAGCTCCACCGCTATTAGCCAGCCACTCGGAATTTCGGGACTTGCTAAACTCCTCTGTTTGTAAAATTTTGACAAACTTAACAGAGTTTCCCTCTTTGGGTATCATTTCGGCCAGCGCTCCATTATATCCTTCGACAGCAGATATCGTTCGTGTCGGTGTCCCAAAAACTGACATTCCGTCTGGTCCAATCTGTGTTTGCTATTAATAAAAAACAAAAAAAAAAACAAAAAACAATGACAAATTTTACGTAAGACTTATACTAGTTTTCTTTAGAAGTGCTATTCTTATACTAGTTTTCTTTAGAAGTGCTTACCTTCGTTAACCATTGCTTTTCGCAGTATTCCAAAAAGTTCGTAAAATGGAAATTACGCTCGGGGTTTCCTATATCGTCCTTAATTTTCTCAAATGCCCCCACTAAATGCGCGACAGGCAACAGAGGAAAAGATAAAAGCTTGTCGTATTCAAATGATGCCTTACTGTATTGTCGAATGAATTGAGCAAGTTGTTTATGTTTTGTTGTCATTTGGCGTCGTACCGCCTGGCAAAAATGGAACCAACAATCGTATAGTTTTGAATCCAAAAATGAGGCCCTTCTTAGGCTCGCTTCATAATCGGCGATGAAGGTCCAACCATTTAAGTTCAAAACATTAGAATTTATATAATCGAATAAAGGTGCACAGCACTTTGTTTACTTTTTATTTGTCAAAATAAAAAATACTGGAAAAACCAAAAGTAACACGAAATTATTCACAACCTCGTCCTTATATATATAAAAAAGATGAGCGACGCGACGCGGCCGCCACCGGTAGTTGCGCGCCAACCGCCGCGTCGCGCCCCCCTCCCCCGGCTGCATGTCACCATAATATTTCATAATATTCAATATGTAGCAAAATCAACTGTTTACCGATTAAAATATTTTTATTGTTGTTGTTGGGAACGTTTTCATCGATCAGCTTGACAATCTTATCAGATCCTAAGATGCGGTACGCAAACTCCTTCGAGTAGGGGAAATCTTTAAAAAACGCTGTTTTCTCTTGGCCCTCATGCAAGGTAAGTCCAAAGTTATTGAAAATATTTTCCTTATTAAACATATTAACAACATCATTTGGAGTCTCCGGAGATGCTGCAAAAACTTTCGCTGTCAGATATTGCAGACCACGTTTGACTTTGTTGAAATTAATATTTTTTGTAGATTCCTGGTTGCTTTATTAACAAAAGGCATTTGGTAATCATCGAACAGTTTCCTAAGTAAAAATACTATCAGCTGATTGCCGAAAAATGCCTACAGCTGAGATCATCTGTTTTTTGGCATTTGCTCTCATCTTCTACGATTTCTTCCATTTCCATTATTAAGTGTAATAATGTGGCACTGTCAAAGATGCAACATGATCTCAATAACTGATACAAGTGGCTTGGGCGGAAACAGACTGAAACTTAATATTAAAAAAACAAAATATATGATCATAACAATAAGCAATATCAATGATGAGGACATATCTGGGCTAATACTAAATAATTAAAGTATACAAAAAGTAGAAAGTATAAAATATTTAGGCATACTAATTGATAGTAATCTAAAGTTCGAAGAACATATTAAAATTGGGGCTATGCAAAGAACATCTAAATATATACAAAAAGAATATAAAATATTTCTATATACATCGATTATTGAACCACATTTCATATACTGTCCATCTATTTTATTTATAATGTCTGACAACAAAATTGATAAACTTCCAAAATTTCAAAACAGATGTATGAGATTTATTCTTAAAAAAGTAGGGATACTCGAACGGCTGATATGTTGAAAAGTTTGAACTGGTTAAGCCTGAAGCAAACGATTTACTTCCACACTATGAAGTTGATTTATAATTTTAAGCAGGGAAATGTACCTGAATATTAAATAAAAATATAGTATTAGTTAAACAAACGCATAACATAAATACTAGAAGTAAACATAATTTTGGGTTGTCATATTTCAGAACAGAAATAGATAAACAAAATATTTTCCACAAAGGATTAAAATGTTTCAATGAACTCCCAACGGAAATTAAAAATTGTACTGAAATTTTAGCATTTAAGCAAAACTAGCTTTTTCCCGCGGGTTTCCCCCCACTTCTTTATACAAATATGAAAAATACTTTATGTAGTGATCTTATATTTAATTTCTTCTCTAATTTTAATATAGCCGTGATAGCATAATATGTTAGAATAGTCTTATAGCTGGGGTGCTATGGAATGAAAATCAATATTAAGTTTTTGGCACATCACGTGTTTTTGTTTATATAGAAATACCAACTTTGCATTTTAATAACTAAATTTTAGCTATCTAATTTCTTACGAATAATAACTCTAATATCATTCCACAGCATGTTTTAGCACTTCAAAGCATCTATTGAAGTTTTTTAAATTGAAAAGGCATATCAGAAGGAACTAAAGGGGTCACGTGACTTGTGGGTCCGAAGTTATGGCTGATGAAAACGTCCGCGCCCATGTTATGTGCTAGGCACCCTTTTACAAACTCATTTATTTATATGTATTACTATAAGATCCTACCATAGATATGTCTACATACTGAATTTCAAGTTCATGTGACTTATGGTTCCGAAGTTATGGCTGATTAAAACTTCAAAGCCTACTGGATGTGGCCGCCCCTTTTTATAAACTAATTTATATAAACCTTACCATAAGCACCTACCTAGATATAACTTCATATCAAATTTCAAATTCATGTAACTTATGGTTTCGAAATTATAGCTGAAACAAAATTCCCGCCCAAGGGATGTACCACGCCCCCTTTTATAAACTCATTTATATACTCCTTACTATAAGCGTCTCCCATAGAAATGTTTTCGTTCCGAAGTTGTAGCTGATTAAACATTTGCAGGCCTATTGAAGGTGCCACGCCCTCTTGCGAGATTTACGGCATATTTGCAAATAAAACCATACCTATAACCTTCCCGGGGTAAAAACAAGTAAGTCTGCAAAGTTTCGTGCGATTCCATCTCGTGGCTCAAAAGTTATAAAGTAATAAACAAACAGACACTCACATTTATATATATAGATTACATGAATATTGTAAAAGTACAGCTATAAGATAGCTCACGAATATTTATTGTATGAAATTAGGCTTTTAGCCGTAATAAATAAATAAATATAACTATATAAATCTATCGAAGATGTTTGAAATAGGGATAAAACCACCCCTGCTTACCACGTAGCGGTAGTTTTCGGAAAGGTGAATAAACTATATTTGATAATTGCGCCGGGTATCTAATGTTCGGTTCCACCCGAACTAACGCTTTTTTACTTGTTTTAAATAAAATTGTTTTTCATCTTTTATGTACAATACTCTACTATTTCTTCTTTTGCTACTCATTATTTCAAACGCAAGACTTGACTTTTTTTTTGCAAATTATCACCGATCTTGAAATTGAATAAATAATTGAAATTCTAACAAGAACTAACTGTGTACACATTGTTACAAAAAATCGGCCTTATCATGAGTTTCATTTTCCCCGAACCGGTTCAGTTTTCACTTTTGGTTTCGATGTATTTACTATGGGCGGAATCAAAACTTTCGGGTGATTTTTTTTCGGGCGAAACTCAGGATAAGGCAGAATAACTCCTTCCATATCATGAGTTTAATTTTCCCCGAACCGGTTCACTTTAACGTTTGGTTTCCATGTATTTACTATGGGCGGAATACAAATTTTACTTTACAACAGTTTTAGAAACCGTTAGAAAAACGTCGAAATTTGTTAAATTGTAATTTTAAGAAAAATGAGATAAGTCCCAACAAAAATGAAATAACTCCTAATGCCTTAATTGCAAACAAAATGAAATAAGTCGCAACAAAAATGAAATAACTCCTGTTTACGCGGGGGTTTGGTAGATAACTGACGCTATGGTGTCCCAGAGCCTTTATTTATAACAAAAACTCTTAACCTACACATACACAATTCTTACCCTAACCATAGTATATCTAAAACATGTGTGTTGCACTACACATGTAGTAGGTATGTATAACTTATCTAGAAAAACACTTAAACCGACAGTGCCAGGAAGTAATAAAAATAGTATACGGTTTCACTTGCATTTTAAGCCAATCGCATTTCATAACATTTAAGAAATGCATACGTGACTATTCCCATACACCCTGGCACTGAATTGTAATGTCTATAATTGCCAACTAAACAACCCTTAGGTCATGTTGTGCGCATGTGCACTATGTATGTATGTGTACAATGCCGTTGCACGTGCGCACAATTGCTACTTTCTATTGTTCTACTTATCGGCCTTACAATCGTTACCACATGCTGAGGACATGCGCATCCTAAATGTGTGCCCTATGAGTGTGCGTAACTAATCTTAAGACTTGTGCAACAAGACTTAACAACTCCTAATGGTAAAAAATAATTAAATAACTGCCAACAAAATTTCGTTGGGAAATAATTCCCAAAAAAAATTTTTGAAATAAGTCCCAACGCACTGGGAGTTATTTCATAATGAAACAATTTGTTTCAAGCAGGGACCGAAAATAACAGTAATTTTTTTTTCGATGTTATAAAAATCTGGGGCAAAATATTGTCCTAGAATAAAGTTATCAATGTTCCTTTGATCCCAGGACCTCCTGGACAAGAATCCTGGATTCTTTTTATTTTTCTAACTTTTTGGGAAAAAGTCCAATAATAACTTAAAAAGCCGCACTTTTATTTTTTAGGTCTAGCAATAAAAGTTAAACTTGGCCAAATATTTTTTAAGTCCGAAATAAAAGTCCTTAAGTAAATGTAATAAATAATAAATAATAAAATAAATAAAGGTCATAAGACATGCACCGTTGTTTCGATTTTCAAAAAATAGGTGTCAAATTAAAGGGCTTGGCCTGTGATGTGCAATATGGGTTTAGTTTTTTAAAAGGCTGTCATATATGAATTAATATATCTGACTCAACCAGCAAATCAAAGAAGCCGTGGACTTGTGTTCATGGGCGTAGCCAGGTAGGGGCAGGGGGGGGGGGGGGGCCCGAGCCCCCCCTAACTTCCAAATTTTTGCCTAAATATTCAAAAATAGTACCACGAAATGCTTGCTTGATAATTTCGGCCCCCTAACTTTCAAGGTTTTTCCTATATATACTGTATAACAAATTATACTCCCAACGCTAACAAAATAATTAGTAAATTGATTTAAAAAGTGGATATGTGGATCATCCGGTTCTGTATCAAGTTATTCTCTCTAACTTCAAAGCACTTCCATTTAAAAAGGGTAAAAACCTGGCTGCAGTCGACAATGAGCAAAAATAGTTCAATTGTTCATTACTTTGTCTTTAGGTTTGTGTCTTTTCTAAGCGTACAACGAAAGTTTTGTATCACAGATTATTGAGATTATTGATAAAACTATAGACCGGTTGGGTGAACAGCCAAGAGGTTTACTTCTTAAGTGTGACAAAACAAAATCAAGCAATACATATTTTTAGCATAAATGAATATACCAGCATAAAAAATCTGCATACTCAAAATGTTCAATACGTCCTCATATTTATTTATACATACCTATGTATATAATTTAAGAGAAGATATTTCGCTGCAAAGCAATGATTATAAATTGTTAGTTACCCTTTCGAAACTGCGGAGGAATATTACAGAGTATACGGAAAAAAGTTTATTTTTTTACATTTTTTATTTTGAACAACGTCTGGCCCGGCTATTTGGTTTACTATACAGGTATGTAGAGCTATGAATTTAAAAAATACATCAGGGTTTAGTTGAGATATTTGCTTTTGACCACTATGTTTTGTACATTTCCCAGTACTGCAAAGCTTTTGACTGACATTCAACTGGGAGTGGCCCGCGTACGCTGGGTTTGGGTCCCGCCACGTTAAAACCCTGCCCAATGAAAAAAAACACATGCCTCGGGTGACACCCCCTTCTTTTGATGACGATCACGGCAAACATAGGAAGGACTATGATTTTAGGGTATGCACTTGGAATATCCGAACCCTTAACCGGGATGGTGCTTCTGCGCGACTGGTTGATGTCCTAGGGAAAAATAAAGGCTGGCATCACCGCCATCCACGAAATGCGATGGATGGGGCGAGGAAGGTAAGCGTGGAGCCTTGCGACGTCTACTACAGTTGCCACATAAAGGAGTGCAATTCGGTGTTGGATTTGTGGTGGGAGAGAGACCGGCGTTCACTCTAGTGGACGAAAGTCTAGCCACAATCCGCATCAAAGCGAGATCCTTCAACATCTCATTCATATGTGCCAATGCCCCGATGGAAGATAAGGACGAGGCATCCAAGGCTCTCTTATCTTAGAGCGTACATATTAGCTGAGGGTGATCGACTTCGCCGGGGCCCGAAACTTGGCAGTATGTGTTACTGGGTTCTAGAATAAAAAGATCCATCAAGCTACATGGGTGTCTCCACATCGAAAAACCGGAAACCAAATCGAGCATGTTGTGATAGACGGAAGGCATGCTTCCATGTTTTAGATGTACATACGTACACTCCGAGGGCCAAACATCGACTCGCACTACTATATAGATGCATCCAGTATACGACCCAACCTCGGAGCAGCAAAAAAAGGGCCCCCAACAATGCAAGGAAAGTTCAACGTCGAAAAGGTGCAATCAAAACAGACGGCCAATGAATTCGGTGCTCGACCCTCACAATTTCTGTGAGAGAGCACTCTTCAACAAACCAACTTGCGCGATCAGTGGAACCACATTTCCCGCTCATTACTGGTACGATGAGGAGTGTGAGAAAATGCTTGAAATGCTGGCCGACAGAAAAAACATCCGAAATTTTTAGCAGAGAGTTGAGCGGCTTACGGAAGGTTTCAAGACTCTTGTAGGAACAACCATGGCGACCTAGTGATCGATGTCCAGAACGTACTCAGATTATGGAGGGAACACTTTTCGACCCTTTTGAATGGCAGAAGCACTGAAAGAAGTGGAGAAGACGAACCCGAGGTCCCAGTCGATGACGATGGAGTCAATATCCCAGCGCCTGACTATAACGAAAAGTGCCAAAGCTGCTTGAGCTGACGGTCTGTCAGCTGAGCCATTTAATTACGATGGCAAGGAGGAAATAAGGTGCATGCCCGACGACTGGAATTCAAGTGCGCTCTGCCCAATCCACAAGAAAGGCCATGCCATGCGTGCCAACTACCACGGGATCAGCGTTCTAAGCATAGGTTGCAAGGTCTTATCGAATGTATTGTCTACCACAGACCAGGTATTCACATTACGCCAAATCTTAGAAAAGACCCGCGAGGAAAGGATTGGCACTCACCACCTATTTGTTGACTTTAAAGCCGCTTTCGAAAGCACTAAAAGGAGTTTCCTATATGCAGCTATGTCTGAATTTGGCTTCCGCTCAAAACCATACGGCTGTGAAAAATTACGTTGAGCAATACCACCAGCTCTGCTCTGTTGCCTTCGCCACCAGACGGGGTTTCTGACAGGGCGACTCTCTTTCACGTGACTTCTTTAAACTGATGTTGGAGAAGATAATAAGATCTGCAGAACTGAACCGCTCAGGAACAATTTACTACAAAAGCGTACAATTGCTGGCTTATGCCGATAAAACTGACATCATCGGTAAGAAAAACCGCGAAGTGTGTCCTGTCTTTTCCAAGTTGGGCAAGGAAGCAAAGCGAATGGGTCTGGTGGTAAACGAGAACAAGACGAAGTCTCTCCTTTCATCAAACAAACAGTCAGCACTTTCGCGCCTTGGCACCCACGTCACTGTTGACAGTTACAATTTCGAGAATGTAGAGAATTTCGTTTACTTGGGAACCAGCATTAACACCGATAATAGTGTCAGCATGGAAATCCAACGCAGAATCGCTCTTGCCAACAAGTTCTACTTTGGACTGAGTAGGCAATGCAGGGGTAAAGTCCTCTCTCGACGTACGAAAACCACACTATAAGTCACTCATCATGCCCGTGCTGGTATATGGCGAATTAAAATACAGCGGCTCAACTGGCTTGACCATGTCGTTCGAATGGACACCGACGCCCCAGCTCTGAAAGTATTCTGGCTTCACTTGGCATTTCCAATTGGCGTCAGTTGGCCGAAATCGCTTTGGCGGTTACAGAGCCAAATAAGAAGAAGTGTTATAATCCCGACGAAATCCTTGACGGTGGTACCAGGAGGGGAACGGTACATGACGGTAGGAAGTTTTGTTTGGGTTAAAGTCTCACACTGACGAGGTTAGGCTTTCGATGCTTCCTCCTCGTAAAATAAACATGCTCAGTAAAAAGTTAACAATTTAAATCGACGAATAGTTTTATAACAACTTTTGTAAACTTCTGTTTATTTGTTTTTTGTACAACATATTTACCTCTATTGGATACAATAATTTTAAGCTATAATAAGCAACTTTTTAGTAAGTAAGTTATTGGTTTTGATTTTTTTTTTTGTCGGGGCAATCAATTAAATACATGATCAGGGGTAAACTTCTTTGCCTCAAAATCGATACTGCCACTCGAAGTGATCGCGGGGTTCTTTGCAAAAACGCCCAAGTTTTCTTGAAAGGAAAAATTGAAATAATAATAATTTCATTGGAAGAAATACTGGGAAGACATACGGCAGAGAACATAAAACTGATAATCGAAAGAGTAATGAGTTCTGATGAAATTAAAAAGGAACAAATTTATGCTGTAACAAGCGACAACGGACGCAATATGATTAAAGCGGTTGAGCTTCTCTCAGAGACAGTCAGTGACGATGATGGTGATGAAAGCGAAATTAACATTTTAGAGGGGTTTTCCGGTGATGATTTAATACCAATAATGGGTGATCATATTATATCTATAAAAAGTGCAGCCCACACGCTCCAACTCACTGTCAAAGACGTTTTGGAAGATTACTGTCCGGGAATAGTAAGCAACGCCCGTAGAGTTGTAAACACTAACATTCGCGCGGCAACTAATTTTTTTAACTGGTTTTATATATAATTTTCAGCCTTGTGAAACCACAAATTGATGTTCCAACTCGTTGGAGTTCTACTTACAACATGATGAACAGACTTTGTCAGCTGAAAGGTTTTTGCACCGAACATTTAGCAGCTTCGGAGCAATTGAGCGTTGACGAGTGGGAATTGGTAGAGGGCGTCGTAGGAGTTTTAGCACTACCTTATACCTTAACATTAAAGCTCCTAGAAAGTCAATTGCTTTTGGGCGACTTCTATAAAAGTTGGCTGGAAATGACGCTTCAGTTGTAAAACAAAGAAGGTGTAATCAGCGAAAAGTTTTTGAATTGCGTTGAAAATAGGCAAAGTTCATTACTTGAAAACGCGACTATAAATGCAGCCCTCTTTTCGGATCCCAGGTTCCCAGGCGAGTTCTTTCTAAAGAAAAAATGCACTCAGCTAAAACTCACCTCAAAGGGCTTGTTCGTCGGATTGAGGCTTTAAAAGAGGTTACTTTTTTACTAGTTTTATTACCTGACGCGTTTTGAGTTATTTTTTGTAATTCCTTCTGAATTTAGAATCGCGGCTCATCCACTCAAGATGTTCAACACAGTGAAGACATGGCATTCTTGGTTGATGAATCTTCTATGCAAAGTTCATCATCTCTCTTAAGAAGCTGTATAAGGGAGCTTGAGTTAGCGAACTCTTCATCCGATGAGGATTCTCCAGAGATCCAAAATGAAATTATAAAGGCTTTTTGTGAAACTTATTCCTATAAAGAAAGCGAGTAGACGGTGATATGGATATAACAGAATTCTGGAACGGTAAATAATATTGCTTCCCTTGGCTTCGAAAACTTGCATTTGCCATTCATTCGGTGCCTGCCACACAAGTTGGTGTTGAGCGAGCGTTTTCATCCTTGAAGCTGATTTTAACGGATTTGCGTTATAATCTGTCTGAACAAAATTTGGAAACCATTTGCCTTTTGAAGCTTAATAGAAATATTATTTCCCATATATGAATCTTTTAAATAAACGCAGTTTTTAAAAAGAGCCATAAGTATGAGTATCCTATTTTTTGATATAATAGACATTGTGGCGCACGCAATCGAACGTGACCAGCAATCTTAAATATCAAACTAATCCGTCGGAAATAAAACCCTGCACCTAAATAGATGTTTGCAGTGGCGGAACACTGTTTTATGACAGTTTCTTTTTCCACCTTTTTCTTTTGTTTTGCCTCACGTCGACGGGATCCTGCCGAAAAACTTAAATTTCGTTATTATAAATTAATTGTAAGGAATAAATATTATAGTGTCACATTAAATTTGTTTGTTCTTTCGCGCGAGACCACATATATTGGTGAGCTCGACGTATAACATGCCGGATGAAGGAGAATTAAAGGAGAGTCCCGAGCAGACACTGCTCGGAGCAGCATTGCTCTGAGCAACAAATGGCAACGAAATATCACGTGTCACCATGAAAATTCCGCCATTTTGGCATGCGAAGCCCGAATTGTGGTTGGCGCAGGTGGAATCACAATTTATTGCAGCGGGCATCAGCAGCGACCGGTCGAAATATCACACAGTGGTAGCCGCTATAGAAAGCGGCGTACTCGCGCAAAGTAGTGACTTGATACTACATCCACCATCTAGCGATATGTACCAAACATTAAAAAAGCG
>NW_023458563.1:3122329-3126262 GCF_013731165.1 Rhagoletis pomonella | reverse complement strand
AGACCGATTTGATGACTACTCCAGCGGTTTTCATAAGGACAGACAGCATTCGCCGGCCGCTCCAACCGCCATATGAAGACCCCTTTCCGGTTATAAAATGAAACGAAAAATATTTTAAGCTCGATATTAAAGGAAAACATGTGAATATAAGCATTGATCGGTTGAAAGCTGCACACATAATCAATGACAATGTGACCCCATCTTCGGTAATGGTGCCCAACGAATATCCAACACGGGCTGGACGAAGAGTACGTTTTCGCATTACTTAGAAGGGGGAGTGATGTGGCGCACGCAATCAAACTTGACCAGCAATCTTAAATAGCAAACTAATCCGTCGGAAATAAAACCCTGCACCTAAATAGATGTTTGCAGTGGCGGAACACTGTTTTATGACAGTTTCTTTTTCCACCTTTTTCTTTCGTCGACGAGATCGCAATCCAGCCGAAAAACTTAAATTTCGTTATTATAAATTAATTGTAAGGAATAAATATTATAGTGACACATTAAATTTGTTTTTTTCTTTCGCGCGAGACCACAACATTATTCACGTAAGTATTTTCTATTCTATACAAAATAATTTCATATGCCTGGTAATTAAGTAACATTTTTAATTTAAAGATATTTGAATAGATGACATTCCTCATTTAGATATCTCACTTTAAAATCTATTTTAGTCCTCTTTCATTTGATACCAAATTTGTTTAATTTGGATGAGCGTTTTTTTTTTTTGTACTTATTACAAAAGACTTATGTTGGCCTAACAAATTTTATTAAACTATCGAATCCGTATTGCGTTAAAACGCCAAACCCTATTAAAAAACTTAACAAAATATTTCATATATTTTTTAAACAGGTGGCAACCTTCCTACATGTACATAAGAAATAAAGCATTTTCCAAACCATTTTCGTTGATACCCATATTGCAATAGCTCATATAACTTTTTAAATAATTTGAATAATTCTTATTTCTGTAAGGGTAGCAACTATTTTCGAAAAACTAAAACCACATCATTTTTCAAAATCGAACGAACAGTGCGGATCAAATGGCATTGCTTATTAAATAATTAAAATTAAATTTTTTAACAGGTGGCAACTTTTTTCGAAAAAATAAAACCTTATTGCACATCTACAGGCCAAGCCCTTTAATTGGACACTTCCCTTTTGAAAATCGAACCAACGGTGCAGATCTGATGACCTGGACAAGAAATTGCTTCGCGTATTAAATATGTAAATTATAAAAAAAGAAGTATGTATAAATAGGTGGCAACCTTCGGTTTATACATTTCTGTTTGAAAGCTATTTCAGTCCTCTTTCATTTGATACCAAATTTGTTTGATTTGGATAAGCGGTTTGTTTATTATTACGAAAGGACTTTTATTCCGGACTTAAGAAATTGTTGGGCAAATTTAACTTTTATTGCTGAACTTAAATATATGAATAAATGTCGGGGTTGACTGATTATTTTATTTCAAATAAAATAAAAGTCCAAAGACAACTTTTTTCTAAGGACTTTTATTAATTATAAAAGTTATAAAAGTCCCGGACCTGGAAACAAGTCCCATTTTGTATGGAAAATATTTGGGAGTTATTTCACTTTTTTTTGGGACTTTTTCATTTGGGAGTTATTTCACTGTACCGGTGGTGTGTAGTGTTGCCAGATTTTTTTCCAGTTATACGGGACAATAGCATAATTTGTCCCAAAAATACGGGGTTTACAAGAATTTAACGGGACAATTGAGAAATAAAGGATTTGCTTTAAATGCCCAACTACGAACCACATATTAGCAAAGGTGATCCTTTTCAGCTAAGTAACGCTCAAATTAGTTATAGGCTTATGATTTCGTTTATTTCATGGCAACATTTTTCAATTTATACAAAAATATGCATGTACGTTAGAAAAACATAAAAACAAAGTAAGAGATACAGTTGCGCTCAAAATAATAGTAGTAAAATTAAAAATGATAGTGACGAATAAATACTTAATATATTTACCGGTATTCAGAAATGATTGAAGAAAATGCTGCCAGCTTGTCTACACAAAGCATTAAAACGTTACCAACGTGTGTATATTTAAAAAAAGCACTCAGTACTCTCAAAAATACCCGGTTCTTAAGAGTATCGATACTAAAGATCTCGATCCTCAAAAGTACTCGATCCTTCCCAACACTAATAAAAAGTATGAGCAATTTTTATACCCGAGCGCACTTGTGCACAAGGGTATTATAACTTTGTTCACATAACGGTTGTTTGTAACAGGCAAAACGAATCGAGATAGATATAGACAAATGTATACATAAATGATCAGAATGAAAAGAGAAATCGATTAAGCGGTGACTGTCTGTCCGTCCGTCCGTCCGTCCGTCCGTCCGTCCGTCCGTCCGTCTGTCCGTCTGTGCACACGATAACTCGAGTAAAAATTGAGATATCTTAATGAAACTTGGTACGTGAACTTCTTTTGGGCGTAGGACGGATGGTATTGAAAATGGGCGAAATCGGACAATAACCACGCCTACCTCCCATATAACGGTAATTTTCAGAAATACGAAAACTGCGATATTTTAGTAACTACTGAAGATTATTCACTCAAAATTGATATTTACAATGAGTTTTAGACGAAAAATAAGAATGTTTTAAAATTTTGGCAAATGGGCGTAGCCACGCCCACTTATGGTTACATGTGTATATCTTGGTAACCGCTGCACAAATTTCTTCCAAACTTGGCACAGTTGTTGGTCCTGGTACAGCATACCAAATGGCCGAAACTTTTTAAAATCGGACAATAACCACGCCCACATTCCATATAACGGTAATTTCGAGAAATACAAAATCTTCGATAAATCAGTAAATATCAAAGCTAATTTATTCAAAATTGATGGTTGCAACAATTCTTTACCAAGAAATACGTTTATGATAAAATTTTGGAAAATGGGCGTGGCACCGCCCACTTGTGATTACATATATGTATCTCGCTAACCGTTCTAGCAATTTGTACCAAACTCGGTATGATTATTGTGCTTGCCACATAAAAGCAAACCGTTGAAAATTGTTGAAATCGGTCTTAAATTACGGCCGCTTTTCATATAACAATAAATTTCAGAAATGCTTGAAATTTCAATATGTCGAACTTTAAGGACGCTAATTTACTTAAAATGTATACACCCCGGCTTATCATGTAGCGGTAGCTTTCGGCAAGGTGGAAAACATATCTTTAATACTTGCGCCGGGTATTTAATGTTCGGCTCCGCCCGAACTTAGACCTTCTTACTTGTTTTTTATATGGAAGAAGATCTATTTCCTTTAACGATGATCATTTTATTGCCTTTTTATACCCGAGCGCACTTGTGCACAAGGGTATTATAACTTTGTTCACATAACGGTTGTTTGTAACAGGCAAAACGAATCGAGATAGATATAGACAAATGTATACATAAATGATCAGAATGAAAAGAGAAATCGATTAAGCGGTGACTGTCTGTCCGTCCGTCCGTCCGTCCGTCCGTCTGTGCACACGATAACTCGAGTAAAAATTGAGATATCTTAACGAAACTTGGTTCGTGAACTTCTTTTGGGCGTGGGACGGATGGTATTGAAAATGGGCGAAATCGGATAATAACCACGCCTACCTCCCATATAACGGTAATTTTAAGAAATACGAAAACTGCGATATTTTAGTAACTACTGAAGATAATTCCCTCAAAATTGATACTTACAATGAGTTTCAGACGGAAAATATGAATATTATACATTTTTGGAAAATGGGCGTAGCCACGCCCACTTATGGTTACATGTGTATATCTTGGTAACCGCTGCACCAATTTCTTCCAAACTTGGCACAGTTGTTGGCCTTAGTACAGCATACTAAATGGCTGAAAATTTCTAAAATCGCACAATAACCACGCCCACATCCCATATAACGGTAATTTCGAGAAATAC
>NW_023458563.1:3111511-3122319 GCF_013731165.1 Rhagoletis pomonella | reverse complement strand
CGGCTTATCATGTAGCGGTAGCTTTCGGAAAGGTGGAAAACATATATTTAATACTTGCGCCGGGTATTTAATGTTCGGCTCCGCCCGAACTTAGACTTTCTTACTTGTTATAATTATAATTGATATTATAACATTAGTATGTCAAGCTTAAATTATTTAATATTTTTTAATTCCACAAATAGCACCTATTGGTTAATTAAGTTTATTTATTATTTTTTTCGAACAAGACTTTCGCCGTGGTACAAACAGTGAGATAGGTACTTACTTGCAAATTATTTTTTTTTACAAATAGCTTACGTATAAAGGTAGTAAATTGTCATCCATTTTCATTTCATAGTAAATATATAATTCTGATAATCTCTAATCTCAAAATCTGAACTAAATATGTAATATGCACTGGGAGTACACAAGTGAATTTTTTCGAGAAATGTTTTTTTTTGTTTTGTTATTTTTATTTTATGCATATGTTTCTATGTATGTAGATTCGTTAATAAATTCAAGAAACTGAATTGCGATCGCCAACGGAGAGAAAGAAAAAATAAGTTCGTATCCCTGCATGCCACTCTCATTGCTTATGCATGGTGAAACGAATACAGAAGGTGGCGCTGGTTGTGATACCGCTAACTCTCTCTTGAAAATTTTGACAGAAGTAAGACGTCATAGCTGATTTTGTTTATTGCCTGTGTAATATACAGTACTGGGTTGACCGAGCTTTGCCCGGAATGCATATACTTTTTAAAGTTTCCAAGATTTGGATAGCTTTAAAAAATATTTTGGGAATAAAAAAAATAAACTGGATTTCGATGTCTATTAAGTAAATTTCTTACTCCAAAATTTAGTTGACAACTCAATTCCGAAATATGCTGGAATGAATGGTACATATCTTGAGCGTATATGTACTGTGTATACATAAAAAAAATGCTGATTGAAATCCGCAAAATAAAAATTTGTATTACATAGAAACGTGGCAACCCTGATGGAAAATATTTTCGGACCAAAGTTCTCAACAATACTTTTCATTTTGCTATGTTTTAGATAAATTGTGTAGAATCGAAAATAGCTGGCAACCTTTCACTATTATCCTAAAGGATAAAATTTGGTATATAGGGAAAGCATTGCTTAAGAACCTTCTCTTGGTACCCGTGAACTGTACTTCTTTACCTTTGTTTTAGGTGGCAACCTTAAAATCCAAAACATTATCTGTACAAAATTTTATTAAAATCGTTAGAGCCGTTTCCGTGAGAACAAGATACAAGAATTGCTCGTTTAATGTAATAAGATATCCATATACATATTAGTCTAAGATCCGACAAAGGCACGACCTTCACCCACCTGCTTAATGGATGACATCTTTTTTCTATCAAATCTAACGTGTTACTAAATATTTTCCAGGTCAGGATATCTTTCGTTAACTATATATTCAAAAATTACTACTTTTTTTTTAATTTTGTACACATGTGTTTAATGAACAAATTATATACGAATCGGAAGTATTAAGCCTATAGAATGTGAAAACGTTCTGTTGTATATTTTTTTCCTGCCTACCTATCGGGTTGGCAGGTATGAACAGGTCGGTAATACTAGTAACTTTCACCCATCTGCAGTGCAATGGGGTATAGTCGTTGTGCTGGATATGTAGTTACAGTTGCACGGCTATACTCAATCCCAACTCTTGCGTCCTGATTCGCGCACTCTGAGCAAAGTGAGCAACCGATGTCCGAGATGCGGTAACCAATCCGAGTGGACCCTTGGGTCACGGCAAAAAGAGAGGGAGATTCGGTGGGGCCACTCCGACTTATTCGGTTTGAGGGCTCACTGAAGTCTGCAGCGTCTGTTCACCAGTAGGTGCGGCTGCAAGCGGGTGTCTGTCTAGGAGCAAGCGGCTCGCTATATAAACGTGTATTTGGTTGCGAAAGCACCAATGTACCAGCAATGGGTTGTGTAATGGGTTTGGGACCCACCACGTAAAAAGCCCTTCCAGTGAAGAAGCGAAGAAATGTCTCGGATGAGACCCCCCTTTATGATGGCGACCACGGCAAACGTTTAACGGACTACGATTTAAGTCCATGCACCTGGAATCCGGACCCTTAATAGGGGAAGGTGCCTCTGCCCGGCTGGTTGATGTCCTCGTAAGAGCAAAACCTGACATCACCGCCATCCAAGAAATGCGTTGGACGGGGCAAGGCAAGCAATGCCTGGGGCCTTGCGACGTATACTACAGCTGCCATGTAAATGAGCGCAAATTCGGTGTTGGATTTATGGTGGGAGTGAGACTCCGTCATAATCCGCATCAAAGTGAGATTCTTCAATATCTCGCTCATCTGCGCCCATGCCCCGACGGAAGAGAAGGATGAGGTATCCTAGGATCTCTTCTATGAGCGCTTGGAGCGCACGTACGAGAGCTGTCCCCGCCACGATATCAGAGTCGTGCTTGGCGACTTCAATGCCAGGGTGGGAAGGAAGGGGTCTTTGGAACCAAGGTCGGAAAATTCAGCCTCCACGACGAAACGTCCCACAACGGACTGAGGCTGATCGATTTCGCCTGGGCCCGAAACGTGGTAGTATGCAGTACTAGGTTCAAATATAAAAAGGTTCATCAAGCTACGTGGCTGCCTTCGAATCAAAAAAACGAGAAACCAAATCGACCATGTTGTGATAGACGGAAGGCATGCTTCCAGTGTTTTGGACGTACGTACACTCCGAGGCCCAAACATCGAATCGGACCACTATCTTGTTGCAGCCAAGATACGCACACGCCTCTGTGCAGCAAAAAATTTGCGCCCGAGTATGCAAGGAATGCTTAACGTCGAAAAGCTGTAATCACAACACGCAGCCAATGCAATCGCTACTCGACTCTCACACCTGTTCTCAGAGAGCACTCTTCAACAAACCGACATATGCGTGCAGTGGAACCACATTTCCCGCTCATTAAGTACCGCCGCCGTAGAGGTAGTCGGATTTCAGCGAGCCCGAAAGAACAACTGGTACGATGAGAACTGTCAGGAAGCTGTAGAGCTAAAAGATGTCGCCTACAGGGCCACACTGTGATCGGGCGCAACGCGCGCTATGTGGGACCGCTATAGGGATCTGAGGAAGGTAGCGAGACGTATCTGCAGCAATAAGAAGGCAGAGGCCGAAATACGTGAGTGCGAAGAGCTTGAAATGCAGGCCGACAGGAAGAATGCCCGAAAATTTTACCAGAGAGCTAGGCGATTTACGGAAGGTTTCAAGAGCAGGGCGTACTCCTGTAAGAACAACAATGGCGACCTAGTTACCGATGTTCAGAACGTACTCAAATTATGGAGGGAACACTTTTCCATGCTACTGAATGGTAGCAGCACGGAAACTTGTGGAGAAGAAGAACCCGAGCCTCCAGTCGATAATGACGGAGTCGAGTCCCTCCGCCTGACCATGACGAAGTACGAATATCAATAACGCGGCTGAAAAACATCAAAGCTGCTGCAGCTGACAGCCTGTCAGCTGAGCTATTCAGTACGCTGGCGAGGAGTTGATAAGGTGCATGCATCAACTCTTATGCAGAATATGGTCAGATAAACGCATGCCCGACGACTGGAATTTAAGTGTGCTCTGTCCAATCCACAAGAAAGGCGACCCCGCCATTCGCGCCAACTACTGCGGGATCAGCATTCTAAGCATAGGTTACAAGGGTTACAAGGTCTTATCGAGCGTATTGTGTCAAAGACTGAAGCCCACCGTCAACGAACTAACTGGGCCTTATCAGTGTGGCTTTAGGCTTGGAAAATTCACCACAGACCAGGTATTCACAATACGCCAAATCTGGGAAAAGACCCGCGAGAAAAGAATCGACACCCACCACCTATTTGTCGACTTTAAAGCCGCTTTCGACAGCACTAAAAGTAGTTGCCTATACGCCGCTATGTCTGAATTTGGCATTCCCGCCAAACTGATACGGCTGTGCAAAATGACGTAGAGCAATACCACCAGCTCCGTCCGAATTGGGAAAGACCTCTCCGAGCCATTCGCCACCAAACGGCGCTTCAGAAAGTGCGACTCCCTTTCATGTGACTTATTTTATCTGAAGTTGGAGAAGATAATAACAGCTGCGGAACTGAACCGCTCAGGAACAATTTACTACAAGAGCGTTCAATTGCTGGCGTATGCTTTGACATCGATATCATCGGTATTAAAAACCGCGAAGTCTGTTCTGCCTTTTCCAAGTTGGATAAGGAAGCAAAGCGAATGGGTCTGGTGGTAAACGAGGACAAGACGAAGTATATTTCCTGTCATCATCAGTCATTTCGTTTACTTGGGAACCAGCATTAACACCTATAATAATGTTAGAATTGAAATCCAACTCAGAATCACTCTTGCCAACAAGTGCTACTTTGGACTGAGTAGGCAACTCAAGCGTAAAGTCCTCTCTCGATGTACGAAAACCACACTCTATAAGCGACTCACCATGCCCGTGCTGGTATATGGCGCAGAAGCATGGACAATGACAACATCCGATGAGGCGGCTCTTGGAGTATTCGAGAAACAAATTTTGCGGAAAATTTACGGGCCTTTACGCATTGGCGACGGCGAGTACCGCAGACGATGAGACGATGAGCTGTATGAGCTTTACAACGACATGGACATAATGCAGCGAATTAAAATACAGCGGCTCCGCTAGCTTGGTCATGTCGTTCGAATGGACACCGACGCTCCAACTCTGAAAGTATTCAACTTGGAACTCGCTGGTGGTAGCAGAGGAAGAGGAAGGCCCCCACTGAGATGGAAAGACCAGGTGGAGAAGGACTTGGCTTCACTTGGCATTTCCAATTGGCGCCAGTTAACACAGAAAAGAAACGACTGGCGTGCTTTGGTGAACTCGGCCAAAATCGCTTATGTGGTTACAGCGCCAAATAAGAAGAAGAAGGTCTGTTAAGAGTAAAAACTGTAATATGTAGAAGTGGGTGGGCAATTTTGCAAAATTCGAATTTTTACAAGAGTTATTGTTATTAACTTTTTTTGATGAATTCAGTAATTATTTACTATCCACTGATTATTTTGTATAAAATGTTTAATTTTTTACGTTTATGCCGCAGAAACAAGAAACAACTAAGCAATTTTTAACACCCCCAAAATAGTTTGCTACTTGTAGCAGTTATGCTGCGTTGGCGTCGAATTTCAATGCAGCCGTGCACATAGCCAAAATTTGGCAACGCTAACGCCAACAGAAAGCAGAAAGATCGCGCGGGTCGGTCGTCAGCTGTTGCAAATAAATAAAATTATGTTAAATATTATTGCCTTTTAATCAAATGAGGGCAAGAAATATAATTTTTCATGCATATTGATATAAAATATTAATTTATCTGTCGGTAATATGTTAATTCAGTGGCCAAAGCATTCTCTGCCAAGCTTCACTGTAGAAAGAGTGCTTTTAACGTGCGTACGCACCGCCAAAGTTGTAGGAATGTGGACCGGCCTCTATTCTTTGTTTACGCAAATTTTCCCATATCTACATATACATATATATACATACATATGTACATATGTTCTGGGAGAACAATCCACAAATAAATTTTTCACCAAGGATTATATTTCGTTCAGGTATACAGCATAACTGCTACAAGTAGCAAACTATTTTGGGGGTGTTAAAAAGTGCTTAGTTGTTTCTTGTTTCTGCGGCATAAACGATTTTACCTGTGTTCATATGGAATAGTAGTTTATGACGCAGCATACGATTGCGAATGACTCACTGGTGCCGAGCTGTTGGAGAACTTTTGGCAAATAAACGCGCAAGAAATAGTTCCGAGACTCGTCAAAAAGTTCCTTGTCGTTGAAAGGATAAACACCCCTATGCGGTAATCCGTCGTAGATCGATTTTGCTACGAATCGTAAAATTGGTATGCTGTGATCCGCGTTTTCGTTTCGAAATTCGTAGGCCATCTTCGAAATTCGTAATGTTGGTATGCCTGAATCCGACGTAGCTGTCATTTTTATGTATTTGTCGGAAATTTTGTACGAATAGCAACTCGTGTCGGAGCGAAACAAATTGTGTTAAAATATCAATAAAATAAAGAGTGTAAACGCAAAAGTATGTATGTAAGTTGAAGTGTGAATAGAAAAAAAATTTATTATTAAATGTTTACAAAATTATCATATCGAAGATCACAACAAATCGCTCGAAATACGAAAAACTAGTGGAATGCATGAGCGTAAGGCCGGACATTGGTCGAGGCTTTGTAAAAGGAGCTAAGAGCATGTGCTGGAATTTTGAGAAAGCGTTCTAAGAATTAAAGCAGGTCAATATCTAGTGAAATGGAGGCCCTTAAAAGGAGGGAGCTTACATTTTATCATTTAAGCTAACAGAACAATCTCCTATCAGTCTCCTTTGTATATTAATGCAACTGTTAGGTGTTCTTCCTCCTGGGACAAAAGTGCACTGGCCACTGAATCCTTTGTATTCTACTTAATTAAGGAAAAGTCTTTTCAAATAATGATTCAACTATTTTTTTTTTTTTTTCACTATTCACTTGCGATTATATTTATTTTGATTTGTTTCTGTCAAAGCAGCTGATTAAGAACTTCGAATTTCACGTTTTTAGCTGGAAGCGCCGCTGATAGTTACGATCAGATTACTGCATATCAATTTTCGAATTTTCGGAACGGAGCTACGAATTCGTAGCTTCGAACATTCGGATTACAGCATAGGGGTGAAAAGGAATGCCGCATTATACTAAAGCCAGCTTCTCGACATAAGCTACTATTCCATACGAACACAGATACTATCCCCTTTATTTATTTTTCTCTGTTAAGACAAAATACATGCATATTTACATACATACGTGTATATAAATATGTATGTTATTTATGTACATATTTGTGTATACAACTTTAAAAAAGATTATACTAAATAATCTATGGTTATGTTTATAAATAAACTTTCTTTTTTTGCGCTTTCTGGTTGCAGCACGCTCGATGCGAGGCCGCGCGGCACGCGGTATGAAGGCAAAAGCACCTGTGGCAGGAGCGAAAAAAATTAATAACGAGCGACTCCGTGCAAGTTTCCGTGTTTTTTTCTTTTAAATAATGTATTATAGAATAGGGATTGATATTCAATGTAAACGAATAAAAAATCTGATCGAGAAGTAATAAATATTTGCATTTGTTTATAAAATTAAAGAAAAAAATAAAAATTTTATACAAAATAATGATTATTTGAAAAATTTAAACAATCAGGCTAAAGCGTGTCTAGTTAACTAGAATCAGTGGATAATAAATAATTAATGAATCCATCAAAAAAAATTAATAACAATAACTCTTGTAAAAATTTAAATTTTGCAAAATTGCTCAAGTTATATTTTTTATGGTTGTAAATCGAATAAAGTGATTTGTGCGAAAAAATCTTGACCAAATTTTGGGTGGCCCACTTGAGAGATTTTCATTCTAAGTAAACTATGTATTAATTTTTCGCCACAAAATCATCAGCTGTTTAATTATCTGTCAAATCGTCACTTTTTTAGGTTGGCAACATCAATACAATTTCAACTGAAGTTAGTTGTAATTCGTAATACAAAAAAAAAGCTGAGATGTTTTAAAGTTGAGTTGTTTCAATTTCAATTCAACTGAATCGAGTTGTAAACCGTAATAGGGACTTAAGATCGTAAACTACTACTGTTTAACTTATTTACTGTATTCACTTTTGACGGATTCAAAGGTACAACAGATGAATCTGCAGAAATAATTTTTGAAGACATTAATGCGGAAATACAGATTTATTTAAAAGAATCAGAAAACAAAAGTTGTGACGATGTTTTAAAATTTTGGAGAGTAAGCTACATATTTTCCCCTTCTTTGAAGCCCAAGTTTTGTAACAATACTCGTCCGATAAGGCCTATGTATATGAAATACTATTTATATAAATAGTTTCAATTAGAAAAAAACAATAATCCGTGAAGAAGCGTGCGTGAGCGTGCGTGATTAAAAAACTAGGCGGCGTGAGCGTGCGTGAACGTGATTGAAAAAAAATATGGTAGAACGTGAGTGTGCGCGTGATTTACAAACCCAGCCCATCTCTAGTCTCGATATAGCGCGGCCAACTTGCATATAACGAACACCTCTTGCATTACTTCATTATATCCAGACTCGACCAGTCGACACTCCACATAGCGAACACTTGGATATAACGAACAAAATTTTTTTCCATTGAACACTCTATATAGAGAACACTAAAAACTTGGATATAACGAACCATTGCACAGTGGTGGGGCCACTCCGACTTATTAGGTTTATGGGCTCACTGAAGTCTGCAGCGTCTGTTCACCAGTAGGAGCGGCTGCAAGCGGGTGTCTGTCTTGGAGCAAGCGGCTCGCTATATAAACGTGTATTTGGTTGCGAAACCACCCCCGTACCAGCAATGGGTTGTGTGATGGGATTGGGACCCACCACGTAAAAACCCCTTCCAGTGAAGAAACGAAGAAATGTCTCGGATGAGACCCCCCTTTATGATGACGACCACGGCAAACGTTTAAAGGACTACGATTTAAGTCCATGCACCTGGAATCCGGACCCTCAATGGGGGAAGGTACCTCTGCCCGGCTGGTTGATGTCCTCGTAAGAGCAAAACCTGACATCACCGCCATCCAAGAAATGTTTTGGACGGGGAAAGGCAGGCAAAACCTGGGGCCTTGCGATGTATACAACAGCTGTCATGTAAAGGAGCGCAAATTCGGTGCTGGATTTGTGGTGGGAACGAAACTCCGTCGCCGAGTACTGTCGTTCATCCCGGTGGACGAGCGTCTAGCCATAATCCACACCAAAGCGAGATTCTTCAACCTCGCTCATCTGGATGGACAAGGAAGAGATCTTTTGAGCCACCGTCGGAAAATGCAGCCTCCACGACGAATCGTCCGACAACGGACTGAGGCTGATCGACTTTGCCAGGGCCCGAAACATGGTAGTAAGCATCGATCATATTGCGATAGACGGAAGGCATGCTTCCAGTGTTTTGGACGTACGTATACTCCGAGGGCCAAACATCGACTCGGACCACTATCTTGGTACAGCCAAGATACGCACACGCCTCTGTGCAGTAAAAAATGTGCTCCCAAATATTCAAAGAAAGCTTCGAGGTTAAGCTGCAATCACAAAAGACAGCCAATGTATTCGCTACTCGACCCTCACCCGTGCTCTTAGAGAGCACTCTTCAACAAACCGACATATGCCAGCAGTGGAACTGCATACGATTAGGAGTCTCAAGAAGCTGCAGTGAAAAAAGGTTCCGCCTACAGGGCGACGCTGCGATCGGGCGCAACGCGCGCTATGTGGGACCGCAATAGGGATCTGAAGAGGGAAGCGAGACGTATTTGCCGCAATAAGAAGAGAGAGGCCGAAATACGTGAGTACGAAGAGTTTGAAATGCAGGCCGACAGAAAGAATGTCCGATACCAGAGAGTAAGGCGACTTACGGAAGGTTTCAAGACCAGGACGTACTCCTGTAAGAACAACAATGGCGACCTAGTTTCCGATGTTCAGAACGTACGAAGTTATGGTGGGAACACTTTTCCACACTACTGAATGGGAGCAGCACGGAAAGTTGTGGAGAAGGAGAACTCGAGCCCCCAGTCGATGATGACGGAGACGATGTTCCTCCGCCTGACTATGACGAGGTACGAATAGCAATAACTCGGCTGAAAAACCACAAAGCTGCTGGATCTGACAGCCTGCCGGCTGAGCTCTTCAAGTTCGGTGGCGAAAAGTTGATAAGGTGCATGCATCCACTTTATGCAGAGTGTGGTCAGATGAGTGCATGCCCGACGACTGGAATTTAAGTTCGCTCTACCCAATCCACAAAAAAGGCGACCCCGCCATTCGCGCCAACTACTGCCGGACCAGCCTTCTAAGCATAGTTTACAAGTACGGTTACCATTTTAGTCAAATGGACCAAATTTTGTCCATTTCTATTCGTTTGGTCCATTGGTCTAATTAATTTTAAAATGGTCCCTTTCACCAGCCTTTGGTTAGGTTATTATCACCCTTTCACTTCATACAATAGTTTCGCGTTTTCAATTTTTTCTATTTAATTGATGAATATTCCGCCCTATGTTGAATATCGCCATCGTCTGCAAAAGTGACGATACGGCCATCGTCAGCCATGTTACTGATGCGCTGGCGGTCGTCAACGATGACGATATTCAACAGAGGGCCGATTGGCAACACCTGCTAAAGGTGTGAACTCGCCTTGCCACTGATCTTCAAATATGGCATGGCTAAGTATCTGTCAAAGAACGCTTTAAAAAATATCGCGGTTTCTTGCTAATTTCAATTACTCGGTGACTAATATTAAAGTGGCTGGCAAAAATATGGAAAGGTAGCAAAACTTTAATCATAGCATTTAGCACATGAAAATAATATTCGATTTCAATCGAAAATATATTAAACATATTGCAATTATTACACCACATAAAGTTCTTTCTGATACTGATGTTTTACCGCTACTCGATCAATTTCCTGCATTGGTAACTGATGCAGATATAATTTAATTTCAGTTTCGCAAATTGAGGCTGAGTGAAGGTAAAAATTAAAAATAGATTGGGTGAAGCCGCCTTTGGAGAAATGTGTGATTTAGTTCTTAATATTTTTAGTCTGCCTCACAGTTCCGCAGCAGCTGAGCGCGAATTTTTTGATTTAGTATTAATAAAAACGAAATTAAGAAACAAATTATAATTAAAATCTTTAAATAATGTAATGTTAATCAATTGTTATGCGCTTTGGATGTAATATAAAAAAAAAAACTCGTTATAAAAACTGAATTGGCATATTTTCTTGATAAAGAGGAATAA
>NW_023458563.1:3104243-3111501 GCF_013731165.1 Rhagoletis pomonella | reverse complement strand
GCATCATCGACCGGTTCGGCTAAAGCGAAGAGAAAAAGATGAAAAAACTTTTATCTGAATGCGACCTAGGTGACCGACGGCCCACACAACTTTTACGGGAGCTGAGTGGTCTCGCCCGAGACAGAATAAGCAACGAGTTTCTCAAATCCCTTTGGCTTCAGCGTTTGCGCCCTCAAACTCGCGCTATCCTTCAGGCATCCACATCTGAACTTCCCGAACTTGCCAAATTAGCGGACAAAATCATGGAAGTCAGCGATCATAACCACGTGGCAATGGCAACGAGCTTAGAAACACAGGTGGAGCCTACAAGTGAATCCAGCCGTATTGAGCGAATAGAGAGGCAGCTCGATCAATTGCAGCGTAAACGATCTAGGCCATCTGCAAAACGGCCTTCTACAAAATTTACAATGAAAAAATCAACTCCTGGTGAATTCTGCTGGTTCCATACGAAATTCTGCCGTAATGCACAAAAATGTCGCGACCCTTGCGAAAAAAAACTTTGAGTGGACCTTCATAATAGCAGACGTCTCAGCACACATCATCGGTTTAGACTTTTTACGTAAATTCAATTTACTCATGGATCCAGTACGCAACATGCTTCACGACCGAACGACGCTTAACGAAGCTAAAGGTCATGCTATCCCCGCGAACATATCATCAGTTGTAGCTTTCGAGACGCCAGATAAATACGCTAGTCTGCTAGATGGGTTCAAGGAGTTAATTATACTTAACAACGCGAAGAAGTGCACGTCATCGAAAGTAACACACCACATAGTTACAACCGGTCCAGCAGTTTTCGCACGACCTCGCCGTCTCAGAGGCGAAAAACCAGACGCAGCAAAGCTTGAGTTTCAGTACATGCTAGATCGGGGAATTTGTACGCCGTCGAACAGCGAATGGGTTAGTCCCCTGCTCATGGTACGCAAGGCCAATGGCGAGTGGAGACCGTGCGGGGACTACCGGTCGCTCAACGCTGTAACAACCGCCGACCGATACCCCATACCATTTTTACACGATGTCTTGCATATATTGCATGGGAAATCTTTTTTTTCGGTAATAGATTTACAACGTGCTTACAATCAGATCCCTGTCGAGCCAAAAGATGTTCATAAAACGGCAATTACGATGCCGTTCGGACTCTTCGAGTTTCACTTCATGACTTTTGGCTTACGAAATGCAGCGCAGACGTTTCAGCGGCATATTCACCACGTGTTGCAAGGAATCGATTTCGCGTTTGCATATATAGACGACATCCTCGTGGCTTCTGCGAATCCAATTGAACACGAAAAACATTTACGGGAAATTTTCGAACGTTTAAAGAAGAATCATTTGGCCATTAATGCCAGCAAATGCCAATTTGGCAAAAGTCAAGTTAACTTCCTCGGCCACGCCATCAGTGTGGAAAGGCTCAGACCCATGGATATAAAGGTAGAGGCGATTCGCAAGTTTCCGAATCCAACTGTGGCCAAAGATCTGAAACGTTTTCTTGGAATGCTCAATTTTTATCGCCCCTTTTTGCCCAACGCGATGAGCAACCAACGAAAATTGCAAGATTTAATAAACACGACAAAACCGCCATAAAATAGAACGAGGAAGCCAACGAAGCATTTACGGCTTGTAAAGATGAACTGGCCAACGCTACTCTCCTGAGTCACATGCCCCCGATTGCGGAACTCACTCTAACGACCGATGCATCGAACAACGCCGTGGGTGCCGTAGTTCATCAAATCATCGGTGATGTACACCAACCGCTCGGATTCTACTCAAAGCGGTTAACGTCAGCGCAAGCAAAATATGCAACGTATGATCGGCAGTTGGTTGCGGTCTACCAGGCTATTCAGCATTTTCGCCACATACTAGAAGGTAGGCTATTCGTAATTTACACTGATGATAATTAATTTACGCCTTTACACTAACCGTAAACGATGCACCTCCTCGGAGAGCCCGCCATCTGGATTTTATTTCCCAATTTTCTACAGACATAAGGCATTTGCCTGGTAAAGCAAACGACGTTGCCGACTTATTATCGCGAGTTCATACGATGGACGCGCTAGACTTCGATGTCATCGCGAAGGCACAGTGCTCAGACGAGGAACTGAAGGAATATCTCACTTTGTCAAATTCATCACTACAGCTGAAGAAAATTATTATACCCAACAGCTCCACAGTCTTGATCTGCGACGCAAAACAAGCTAGGTTACGGCCGATTGTACCAAGCAGCCTACGTCAACAGGTAATCGCAAAATTGCACAGCCTCGCACATCCAGGACGTAAAGCGTCGCAAAAACTAATATCGGAACGTTACGTGTGGCCAGGTATGGCGAAGGAGATCGCTCAGTTTGTGCGACACTGTATTCAATGCCAGAAAAATAAAGTTCAACGGCATACAAAAACTCCTTTTGGTGATTACAACAAAGCGGATAGCCGATTTGAATATATCCACTTGGATATCATAGGGCCGCTGTCGACATCGAATAATAACCGATACTGTCTTATCTGCATAGACCGATTTTCTCGGTGGCCAGCCGCGATACCCATCCCGGATATGTCCGCAGAAACGATTGCACGCACATTTCGGCGTACCCGTACAGATCACAACCGACTTAGGTCGGCTGTTCGAGTCGACAGTTTTCGGCGAACTCATGCGTATCATGGGGATACAACACCTTAAAACAACGGCTTACCATCCCCAAGCCAATGGTATGGTAGAGCGCTGGCATAGAACGCTCAAGGCCGCTATAAAGTGCTACAAAACGAAGGATTGGTGCTCAGTTCTCCCACTTGTCCTACTGGGCTTACGAACAGCCATCAAACAAGATCTTCGAGCAAGTCCCTCTGATATGCTATTTGGAACGCAATTACGGGTACCAGGCGAATTTTTTTGTCCTAGCGAAAGTAAGCTAAACGAAACAGAATTCATTAAGCAATTACGGCGGCATTTTGCTGCTGCTCAGCCAGGAAAAGCAACTCACCACGGGGCCCAGCTAACATTCGTCCAACCTGAGCTTAAAAACTGCGAATTCGTGTTTGTTCGAATAGATTGCGTGCGTACAGCATTGGAAGAACCATACGAAGGACCACTCCAAGTTCTGAAACGGAACGAGAAATTTTTCAAGCTTCTCAGGAATCAAAAAACTATCACCGTTTCCATTCACCGCCTCAAGCCCACTTTTTTGGAAGAAGGAACGCAAACAGTAGCCAAAGTGCCGTCGACGATAGCCAGCGAAACGCTGCCACCACGAGTTACGAGGTCAAAGCAGCAACCGCATAAGGTAATATCTAGCGGGGAGCCCTGTAGCGATTCTAGTGTATGTGGCAACTCAACTTATAATTATCACTTATGAAAAGTAGCAACCCTGAATATTTTAGTATGTAAGATAAAATGCAACCCTAAACTAAGAAGAGGAAATAAAGGGAATTGTCAATTGGCAAAAAGCTAGTCATCGGAGCAAAACGTGGTTCTTCTTATTTTAACATAAAATTAGCAAAACCAGCTAAAGACCTTATCTGTCGGTCTAATTACAAAAAAAAATAATTATCTACCTAAGAGTACCCGCTAAAATAATTTGACAGCTGTGGTCCGTAGTCCGTCGTTTCCAATGTGATTCATAGCCAGAACATAATTTCATATTTCAAGATGAATTTAATTTAAATTTCATTTAATTTAATTTAAATAAATTTTTTTAATACTCCTTTGTTTGACACCAATATTTTAATATTTCGATTTATCAAACAAATGGCAATACTGTTCAAATTGTATTTAAACCAAAACTCGCTAAAACAAATGGCAATACTGTTCAAATTATTTTTAAACCAAAACCTCGTTAAAACTCTCTAATGCAGCGTTTTTGCAGCATTGCGTTCATGCTATCGCATTTAGCAATTGTACATTTACGCGAGTTCGAAATTGTATGCTTTTGACAAAGAGCCGTGTTCCAGTCGCTTATTCAGATCCGTATCTATTACGATCAATTTTCACGCAGAAGAAAATGTGCAAGAAACCCTACTGAAAAGGAAAAAATTAATTTTAAATCAAAAATTCAATATAAAAACTTGAATGGTTTTATCCGAACATTTGTTTGCGTATATATTCATTTGTCGGTGCTGTCAATTAAAATTTCCTAACTTAATTAGGAAATAAAACAAACAGAGTTGATCAAAAATTGATCCAGATTTCTATCAGCATCACAACGATGTTGAAATTGCGTAACTTTTCTTTATCCAAATAATGTAAAATAATAAATGAAATCTCGATCGACGATCACTGAAACGCAGCTAGCCACTGTATAAGCGAAAAAGCAATGTTGCCACTTTTTCTCATTAAACCATGTTCGAATCGTGGAAATTTTGAAGATCCCGGGTTGCTTTTAGCATTTAGATTCTTTATGCTAAAATATAGTTGCATTTAGTTACATTTAGGTCACGAATTTTGTATGGATAAATGTAGATTTAGAGTAGCATTTAGAGCTAAATGTGCTTTTCGCGTATGCAAAAACAGCCCATTTTACTCTAAACTCAAATTTAATTTAGTTGTAAAATCAGGTGGCAACCCTTCTAAATGCAGTTTGGAAATAAAATTTCTTCAAAGCAATTTTGCTTTGTATTCATATTGAAGTATTTTATTTAACCTATTGCTTATATTGAATCTCACTTTGTATCAAGGTGGCAAACCTTTCCAAAATATTTTCAAACCATAACCTCTCTTGTGTGACGTCCACATCAGGATATACATTTCAATTTTCTGCCTTTATTTTAGTCGAACTTGCGTTTTGAAACAAGTGGAAACCCTCCTACAGAGAGTTAAGAAAAAAAGCCTTTTCCAAACCGTTTCGATCGATACTCATAGTGTAATAATTGATTTAACATAAAAAAAATGAATAAAATTTTTCTTCAGATGGCAACTCTTTTCTAAAAAATAAGAAGTTATTGCACATCCCCAGGTCAAGCCCTTTAATTTGATACCTCACTTTGTAACATCGAACGAACGGTACAAATGTAATATGACAAAAATGTTTGCCTATTAAGCATTTACCTTGTTTATACTTAAGCTATTTGCAAATAAAAATAATTTGCAAATACGTAACTCACTGTTTATTCTACGGTGAAAAATTTTTATTTAATATTGCCTGATTATAAAAAGGTCAATAATAATTAAAAATGGCAACGTCTTCATTATAGATTGGCGCTTACACATAAGGCAATAAGATGAACATCAAACAATGAAAATAAACCTTAGAATGGCGGCGTCTTGCGCTTATTTGCAAATGGTATTACTAATCATTACTAAGGCTTTCTGCGCATTGGTCGTCCAATCATAGTTGCTTCATCGTCACAATCATGATGCAACGATTACATGACGACTACACTTTCGCACACTCGGTCGTGATATTTCAATTCATTTGGCGTCCAAAAATTCACCTGGAGCAGGTATTTTCGGTTTTTCTGGTTGATATTTTCGCGAAATATTTACAAAAACCTGCAATTTTTAAAATATAGACTGTGCTGCAACAATTCTAGACATCATTTTTCAGTAATATCTCTTCTTTTCTTTTCCTGAAATGTGTTTTGTGCATGCGCACAGAGACTTTTCACAATTTCATGATATTTTATAGTTAAAACACTCACATTTATTGAATTTTAATGCAATTATCCAATTTTCAATAATTTCCAAAGATTTTATGCAAAAAATACTAATTTTTATGCAATTTTAATGCAAATATTAACTTTTTCACTAATTTTTCCCATAAAATGTAAACAAACAATGCGCGCACAACGATTAGGAAACGACAGCGCCTAAGTAGCCAAAGGCTATCTGCACACTTGTCGTCCAATCATAACCGAGCACATGCATTTCAAAGGAGATCTGCACACTTGTCGTTACCGGCTAGTTATCGGCAAATCGTAGAAGATGCAGAAACGGATAAGTACGGTCTAGAATTGTTGCAGCACAGTCTATATTTTAAAAATTGCAGGTTTTTGTAAATATTTCGCGAAAATATCAACCAGAAAAACAGAAAATACCTGCTCCAAGTGAATTTTTAGACGCCAAATGAATTGAAATATCACGACCGAGTGTGCGAAAGTGTAGTCGTCATGTAATTGTTGCATCATGATTGTGACGATGAAGCAACTATGATTCGACGACCAATGTGCAGAAAGCCTTATTTGCGTGATTTAGTTATTAGTAAATAAAAAATTAACTCAGCGTTTATACGGCAAAGTTTACCATTTTGCAAATTGTTATTTGCAAATAAGACGTGCGTATAAACGTAGGAATTGATAGATGCCCACATAAGTATGTATGTATGTATGTATTTACATACATACGCTGCGATTAGGTTATAAATATTGCGCCATCTGTTAGTCAAAGTCGAAATACCTACACACACATACTTTTTGACTCCTTCTCTCACTTCCAGCGCAAGCACGTGTTAACAAAGTGATGAAGTGATTTTGTACGGAAAATCATTTATACCTATATATTTGAATAATATAAACATACTTAGAATATATTAACCAATACTTCCCATAAACCAAACTAAAGTAAAAAATCGAATTTTTTATTAAATTATTTGTTTTTTTTCTTATTTATGGCCTTATAACAATTATATTCAACAATTTTTATTGAGCTCGAGGCCGTTTCTCAATGAAAATTTATTGTGGAAAAGCAACAATAATTTGAAAAAATGGTACAAGTGATAGCTATTTCGGAAATCACCACATTTCCTCATCAGACTTCTTTCAGTAAGATTCGAACCGACGATCCCACTGACTCAGCCAGCTGCCTACGCGCTGTGCTAAATTCGCCTTGTTAATTCTTGTTGCTTATTTTCCACTATTTCACATGCTAAGCCAACTACAATCAAGCGCAGCTATTCCGCTGCAATTCACTTGATCATGTGGTTGTTGGTTTTGTTGGTTTTTGTTAATATTTCTATTATTAGAATGTTTAACTTTTTAGGTGTGCCCGTCCTTAAGTTATTTGTTTTTTTGTTATTTTATGGCCTTATAACAATTATATTCAACAATTTTTATTGAGCTCGAGGCCGTTTTTTAATGAAAATTTATTGTTGAAAAGCAACAATAATTTGAAAAAATGGTAGAAGTGATAGCTATATCGGAAATCACCACATTTGCTCATCAGACTTCTTTCAGTAAGATTCGACCCGAAGATCCCACTGACACAGCCAGCTGCCTACGCGCTGTGCTAAGTTCGCCTTGTTAATTCTTGATGTTTATTTTCCACTATTTCACATGC
>NW_023458563.1:3099852-3104143 GCF_013731165.1 Rhagoletis pomonella | reverse complement strand
CATAGTTACAACCGGTCCAGCAGTTTTCGCACGACCTCGCCGTCTCACAGGCGAAAAACTAGACGCAGCAAAGCTTGAGTTTCAGTACATGCTAGATCGGGGAATTTGTACGCCGTCGAACAGCGAATGGGTTAGTCCCCTGCACATGGTACGCAAGGCCAATGGCGAGTGGAGACCGTGCGGGGACTATCGGTCCCTCAACGCTGTAACAACCGCCGACCGATACCCCATACCATTTTTACACGATGTCACGCATATATTGCATGGGAAATCTGTTTTTTCGGTAAGAGATTTACAACGTGCTTAGAATCAGATCCCTGTCGAGCCAAAAGATGTTCCTAAAACGGCAATTACGACGCCGTTCGGACTCTTCGAGTTTCACTTCATGACTTTTGGCTTACGAAACGCAGCGCAGACGTTTCAGCAGGACATTCCCGACGTGTTGCAAGGAATCGATTTCGCTTTTGCATATATAGACAACATCCTCGTGGCTTCTGCGAATCCAATCGAACACGAAAAACATTTACGGGAAATTTTCAAACGTTTAAAGAAGAATCATTTGGCCATTAATGCCAGCAAATGCCAATTTGGCAAAACTCAAGTTAACTTCCTCGGCCACGCCATCAGCGCGGAAGGGCTCAGACCCATGGATGTAAAGGTAGAGGCGATTCGCAAGTTTTCGAAACCAACTGTGGCCAAAGATCTGAAACGTTTTCTTGGAATGCTCAATTTTTATCGCCCCTTTTTGCCCAACGCTGTGAGAAACCAACGAAAATTGCAAGATTTAATAAAGGGCAACATCAAACACGACAAAACCGTCATAAAATGGAACGAGGAAGCCAACGAAGCAGTTACGGCTTGTAAAGATGAACTGGTCAACGGTACTCTCCTGGGTCACATGCCCCTGGTTGCGGAACTCACTCTTACGACCGATGCGTCGAACAACGCAGTGGGTGCCGTAGTTCAACAAATCAGCAGTGATGTCCACCAACCGCTCGGATTCTACTCAAAGCGGCTAAGGTCAGCGCAAACAAAATATGCAACGTATGATCGGCAGTTGGTTGCGGTCTACCAGGCTATTCAGCATTTTCGCCACATACTAGAAGGTAGGCAATTCGTAATTTACACTGATGATAAACCCTTAATTTACGCCTTTACACTAACCGTAAACGATGCACCTCCTCCGAGAGCCCGCCAGCTAGATTTTATTTCCCAATTTTCTGCTCTACCCAAGCCACAAGAAAGGCGACCCCGCCATTCGCGCCAACTACTGCGGGACCAGCCTTCTAAGCATAGGTTACAAGTACGGTTACCATTTTGGTCAAATGGACCAAATTTTGTCCATTTCTATTCGTTTGGTCCATTGGTCTAATTAATTTTAAAATGGTCTATTTCACCAGCCTTTGGTTAGCTTATTATCACCCTTTCACTTCTTGTAATAGTTTCGCGTTTTCAATTTTTTCTATTTAATTTATGAATATTCCGCCCTATGTTGAATATCGCCATCATCAATAAAAGTGAGGATACGGCCATCGTCAGCCATGTTACTGATGCGCTAGCGAACATCAACGATGACGATTACGACATTCAACAGAGGGCCGATTGGCAACACCTGCTAAAGGTGTGAACTCGCCTTGCCACTGATCTTCAAATATGGCATGGCTAAGCATCTGTCAAAGAACGCTTTAAAAAACATCGCGGTTTCTTACTAATTTCAGTTACTCGGTGACTAATATTAAAGTGGCTGGCAAAAATATAGAAAGGTAGCAAAACTTTAATCATAGCATTTAGCACATGAAAATAATATTCAATTTCAATCGAAAATATATTAAACATCTTGCAATTATTACACCACATAAAGTTCTTTCTGATACTGATGTTTTACCGCTACTCGATCAATTTCCTGCATTGGTAACTGATACAGATATAATTTAATTTCAGTTTCGCAAATTGAGGCTGAGTGAAGGTAACTTCAAAAACTAAAAAAAAAATTAAAAATAGATTGGGTGAAGCCGCCTTTGGAAAAATGTGTGATTTAGTTCTTAATATTTTTAGTCTGCCTCACAGTTCCGCAGCAGCTGAGCGCGAATTTTTTGATTTAGCATCAATAAAAACGAAATTAAGAAACAAATTATAATTAAAAACTTTAAATAATGTAATGTTAATAATATACAATTGTAATGCGCGTTGGATGTAATATAAAAAAAAATCGTTATAAAAACTGAATTGGCATATTTTCTTGATAAAGAGGAATAAACTCCACTCAATTTCCCTATGTAATAAAAATTGGTCAATTTTTTAACATTTGGTCCATTTTTTGGTTCGAAAAATAAATTGGAAACGGCAACCGTTGTTACAAGGTCTTATCGAGCGTATTGTGTGAAAGACTGAAGCCCACCGTCAATGAACTGATTGGGCCCTATCAGTGTGGCTTTAGGCCTGGAAATCCACCATAGACCAGGTATTCACAATACGCCAAATCTTGTAAAAGACCCGCGAGAAAAGGATCGACACACAAGCTATTTGTCGATTTAAAAGCGAAAGGCGACGTTTTTGATCTCAAGAATTTGGATAATAATTATTTTGGGTCTCTGGAATTTTTTGAACGCAGCAGCGACATCATGAATTTGTATGAGTTTGACATAAAAGAAGATGAAGGACCTGTAGCGATTCTACAGTATGTGGCAACTCAACTTATAATTATCACTTATGAAAATTAGCAACCCTGAATATTTCAATATGTAAGATAAAATGCAACCCTAAACTAAGAAGAGGAAATAAAGAAAATTGTCAATTGGGTTTTTGCTAGTCATCGGAGGAAAACGTGGTTCTTCTTATTTTAACATAAAATTAGCAAAACCAGCTAAATTGGTGACCCCGACGACTAATTTTCTGAACGCATCATCGTTTCGAAAAAATGGCCGAGAACGAAGTAACACCGGCTCCACATCAAGCAACTGCGCCAAGCGATGTCCAGCAAAAACCTTCCAACAGCGACTACCTGCTTAACCAAGAAAAAGTCAGCGTTAAAATACCCCCATTCTGGGCTAAACGACCAGAAATTTGGTTCGCGCAAATAGAAGCCCAGTTTTGCATTGCTGGAATCTCATCGGACATAACCAAATTTAACACTGTGATTGCATCCATTGAATCTCACGTGATAGCGCCAATTACGGAGGCAGTGCTACAACCACCAGCAGAAGGAAAATACTAAAACTTAAAAAAGTGCATCATCGACCGGTTCGGCTAAAGCGAAGAGAAAAAGATGAAAAAACTTTTATCTGAATGCGACCTAGGTGACCGACGGCCCACACAACTTTTACGGGAGCTGAGTGGTCTCGCCCGAGACAGAATAAGCAACGAGTTTCTCAAATCCCTTTGGCTTCAGCGTTTGCGCCCTCAAACTCGCGCTATCCTTCAGGCATCCACATCTGAACTTCCCGAACTTGCCAAATTAGCGGACAAAATCATGGAAGTCAACGATCATAACCACGTGGCAATGGCAACGAGCTTAGAAACACAGGTGGAGCCTACAAGTGAATCCAGCCGTATTGAGCGAATAGAGAGGCAGCTCGATCAATTGCAGCGTAAACGATCTAGGCCATCTGCAAAACGGCCTTCTACAAAATTTACAACGAAAAAATCAACTCCTGGTGAATTCTGCTGGTTCCATACGAAATTCTGCCGTAATGCACAAAAATGTCGCGACCCTTGCGGTTTCAATTCGAAGTCAAAAAACTAATGGGGGAGTCAGACCGCCGGCTGTCTACGTTCGACAAACCCGTGAGCAACATTGCACGTATCGCAATCACGGACAGCAACACCAAACTTAAACTCATAATTGACACCGGGGCCGATGTATCCGTTACACCAGTTCGACCAAGTGACATATGTGGGAAAGCAGAAAACCTTCAATTATACGCAGCGAATGGCACGCCGATCAAAACGTACGGCGAACGACGCATGAGCCTATCCTTAGGTTTGGAAAAAACTTTGAGTGGACCTTCATCATAGCAGACGTCTCAGCACACATCATCGGCTTAGACTTTTTACGTAAATTCAATTTACTCGTGGATCCAGTACGCAACATGCTTCACGACCGAACGACGCTTAACGAAGCTAAAGGTCATGCTATCCACGCGAACATATCATCAGTTGTAGCTTTCGAGGCGCCAGATAAATACGCTAGTCTGCTAGATGAGTTCAAGGAGTTAAGTATACTTAACAACGCGAAGAAATGTACGTCATCGAAAGTAACACACCACATAGTTACAACCGGTCCAGCAGTTTT
>NW_023458563.1:3097803-3099752 GCF_013731165.1 Rhagoletis pomonella | reverse complement strand
TCCGTTTCAAAATGCTTTGAAGGGGATAGACTACTTTCTTCAGCAATTGCCAAAGGAAATTGCAGACGCGGCCTGTGTCGAGTTTACAAAGGTTTTGTGTCAAAAGGTTGCCATACATAAGCTAAATAATTCGTAAGAAAATAAGTTTTTTTGCCAAGTCGATGTAGTTGAGGTTATTTCACAAACCATCCGGTCCAATGCTTACTATAAATTGAAAACACGATCACTGAATCGAAATATCTAACAAAGTATCACACATCGACGACTGAGTGGAAGATCGACCTATTTCGGCAACCCGTTCGAAAACGCCCTATCTCACAAATCTTTTCCAGAACGTCCTACTTCAGAATTTGGTTGAAGAATGCGCTATTTCAGAATTCGGTTCAAAAACGCCATAACCCAACATATTTTCATTATATTTTTAGTTGAGATAGGGCATTTTTCAATAAAATTCTGAAATAGGGCATTCTTCAACCATATTCTGAAGTAGGGCGTTCTTGAAAAGATTTCTGAGATAGGGCGTTTTCGTTTCGAACGGGTTGCCGAGATAGCTCGATCTTCCACTCAGCCGTCAATATATACTTTGCAATCCAAGTCTGTAGAAATGCAATTCCGATGGACCCTGTAATAGCCCCGACTATAGAATCTTGCTTTAATTAAAACTAAAGGTAAACAGTTAGTTCAAATAACGTGTAACAATCTTTCGTTTATTGAAAAATTCATACTTCTTTAAAATAGCCACACTACGAGAAATAAAAGATGAACTTTTCTAATTTAAATACAGAGTTTGAAATTTGGATTGGTACGTTTTTTGTTAACCAATGACCTATACTTTTATAAAAACAAATAATTAAAATTAATTTGAAAAAAGTTCAATAGATGCTTATACAAATGCAGCGCTGTTCTGCCATGGAACAGATCCGGACTCCGAGTTAACGTATTCCTTTAAAATATTTCTTATAAACTTTCCATAATCCGTAGCTCTTCCTCGGAACGCAGGCAAATTACTCTGAATAAAGGAGTCACCTAAAATTAATGGCTCCCATTCACCGTGTACCCAGATTCGGTTTGTATCCTCAAAGCCAGAGAAATTATTATCACAATAAGATTGTGATTTTCTTAACAAAAAATTATGTAATAAACAGCAGGCTATAATGATAATTTGAGCACGATCTGGACTACAAAAAAGCACCTTCCGTAAGCAAAGCCATCTTGCACTTAATATACCGAATGCATTTTCTATGCAGCGTCGTGCCCTACTCAGCTCATCCGGCGACAATGGTTTTGCACTGTATGGCTTCATGATTCGTTTACATAATGGGAATGCGTCATCTCCAACCATGAAAAATGGAACTCTTTTACCCATGATCGTAGTATCTGATGGGAATGGACATCTATCGCTTAATATTCTCTCGCCAAATTTTGAATTGTTGAAAATGTTGGAATCGCCTTCGCTACCGTAAGCTCCTACATCAACATAGGTAAATTTATAAACAGCGTCGCAAGTTGCCAGAAGAACCACTGAATAGAATCCCTGAAAAATTATTTTGTGTATAGCTGTATATGCAAACGAAATAAGATACAACTTACTTTGTAATTAAAGAAAACACTTCCACTTTTTCGTGGCGCTTTTATACCAACATGTTTGCCGTCTATAGCAGCCACACAATTTGGGAAGTTCCACACATCGCTAAACCCATCTGGGAATTTCTTTAGATTGTCTTCTGACCACTCTGGTATTTCAGTCTTGAAAGCTTCTACGATTGCGGAACACACTTTCGTTATGATTTTCCCAAAATCCTGCTGGCTTATTCGATAGCAAGATGCTATATGCCGCTGCACATCACCAGAAGCCAGGTACCTGAAAACCATGTTTGCACAATGCTATATGAAAATGTCAACTATATTTAATATCATAAATAACATACTCGAGAACAATAGCAAGTTTG
>NW_023458563.1:3095692-3097703 GCF_013731165.1 Rhagoletis pomonella | reverse complement strand
GACAATCCCTAAATTGTATCGAAAGTCCCAAAAATTCAAAATTAGTTAGTTTAGCGCCTGCTAAATACTTTCGTCTTTTGTACTTTGGTATCTAGCAGCTCCTAAATACTCAAGTTTTTCTTACTTTAATATCTAGTAGCTCCTAAATACCTTAATACTTTTTACTTGAGTATTTAGCACCACCTAAATACCTAAGTAAATAGTACTTGGGTATTTAGCAGCTCCTAAATACCTAAGTAAATAGTACTTTGGTATTTACAACAACACAAAATACCTAAATACTTTTGTACTTAGTACTTAATACTTAGTAAATACAATTTTGCCCATCACTGCTTTAAAAGTTCTCTAATAATTTCACAACTTTAGCCCTATCTGTATTTGTATTAGTTTTCGGCCTTGGCCTGCCTGAGATTTCGAAAAATATTTGGCCCGGGGATATACATACACTCCATACAGATAAACGTATGTACATTCCATAACAGTATCACCACTCAAAATTTCCCAATTATACGCAAACGATTGACTGTTGGGATATACAATATTAAAATAGAATAATTGATACAATAAATAAGACCAAGAAGCGATATTTTCTTTCAAGTTGGGATTTTATAACGGGCCGAGAACTTGGGATTTATTTTTTTTTAACATCCTGTAATTGGTTGCATAAGTCGGTTAAATATAAATCTAAGTTTATCAAATGACTTGAATCTTTCAGGGTGTGCTGAAAAGGAATGAGCTTTGCGAAAATAAAATAAAATTCGTATTAAAAAGGAAATTTTTTGTAACAAATGCTTAATTTTAAAGAGGAATTATGAAAATCGGTACAGTATTTTAAGAGCCAAATCGTTACACACATTTTCCGCATAACCGAGCAGCGCTGTCTTCGGCTATGCCGAAGGCTTCATACCTTTCATGAACATCAGAAAATTTTGCTTTATTTATTTATTTATTTATTTGATGTCTTAAAACAAATCAGGACAGACATTTAAGAAGTTAATACTTAGCAACAATTGTTGGTATGAATAATGAAAAATTGAAAAAAATACAGCTAGTACAACTGAAATTATATAGATACTAACAAAAGAAATATTTTAATTGTTAATTGAAATTCACAAATTTGTACTAAAATAAATAATTAATAATACAAGGAATTAATATTGAAACATTTAAGATGTAATAATTTGAGTTATTACAAAGAAAATAATTTTTTATTTGCGTTTGAAATAAATGTTTGTACCAGAGAGGTCCAAATCTATAAAGTTAGAGAGATAATTAAACTTAGAGAACGTTCTAGTAAATGGCGCATTAGCACTGTAGACTGTCTTACAAAAGCCAACACGAAAAGCCTTGGTACCAGTGTTGCCATTTTAGCCGTTTTCCGGCTAGATTTAGCCGGTTGCGATAGCAAACAGCCGGAGCAATTTCGATTTTAGCCGGCACTGCTGCCTGCATTTGTCACTGAAGTGAGTCAAAATGAAAATAAAAGAGCACAAATTAAAGCAAAACTCTCTGGGAATCCTACGAGACATCTGCCGGTCATATAACTGGTCATCTAAATGGGAGATCTGCAGTCTTTTAGCATCATATTTTACATCAGACTTGAAGGGATTTCTGAAAAATCTGACCAGTTCTTTTGTGTAACTGTGATTTTGCATCCTTGTCGACATATGGCCTCGGTTGATGGTCGTTGTTTTACTGCCTTAAAATTGAAGGGAAATTTTTACAGCGTTTTTTATGTGTATTGGTTTCTATTTGAGTGTATTGAGAATCGGTCAGTCTGAAAAGGCCTTGTAGGGAAGACAATAGGTTTGTTCGTCGAAAATCCAGCGAGAATTATCACTCAAAATATCAGATAGTAATAGTAATGAATAGTTTTTTTCCGAGTACCTTTCAAATCATTGGAATCAACTAAATTAATTAAGTAAACAAGTATTAACTTACATCTTTCATTTTAACATCGCTCCAGTTTGTAAATTTTTAAATTTAACGAACTTGTTTATTCAAATTATCG
>NW_023458563.1:3093834-3095592 GCF_013731165.1 Rhagoletis pomonella | reverse complement strand
TACTTATTACCGAATATAATTGTTTATGTTATTAAAAAGATGTTTACGGGTTTATACTTGTCTATCGTATTCTCTTTGTTATTATGTTATCATACAAGGTTAAAGGGCATATAGTTGTTTGTATGTATTTTGGTTCGTGAATAATGATTATATGTATATGTGTATGTATCTAGTGTTTAGGTTAGCGTCGTTAACTCGCGACAGCCTACAAGTAAAAATAACGGTTTTCCACCTTGCGATCCATTTTTTTCTCAACAGAATATTTTAGAGTAAAATTTTGCATATATGGTTTTTTTCTGTGTGAAAAAGTGGTGGAGAAGACTATTATTTTTATATTTTGACCAACAAATTCATAAATATTTACCCTTAAAAATTATTACAAAAAATAAATAAAACCTACGCTCTTGAACAGTTTTTAATATCAATGAAAATGAGGTTGAAACAGTCGACAATGTTGATGGAGGAACCGACCCGAACGGGGTTTAGTTGCCGCTACAACAACACAAATTCGATTATTCAAATTGTAGGCAACATGCAAATTAAATATAGTTTTTTGGTTTTTATATTGATTATTCACTTCACGGATGTTTTTTCAGAACGAACGCGGCCATTTTAATATGCGCGTAATTGAATTGAATATTTACCAATAGTACTTTCGTTGACGTTTATAGTAAGATCAATTACGTTTCTATTTGATTTTAATATTTTTTCCCTCAGTATATATTGACAGTTTCCTGTGTTTTGGAATTGTTTGGTTGTCGCAGGGCGTTATTTACTTCAACAGAATTAAGTTTAATTATTTCCAACTGCATACATATAGGGATGTGGAAAGAAGTTTAACAAATTCTTCATTAAATTTAATTGTCGCATAAGATCATTTATGATTGAAAATTTAAAAAGGCATGTAAATTTATACCGTAATTCCGAAATTATTGAATAAGAATATCGAAAGATTTAAATAAAACTTCACTGATTTAGCATATTTAAGAGCATATTATGTTTATTTATTGGACTTCTTAAAGCGCTTATATCAATTTTCTTATGCACATTTTTGCCAGCCCTGGTAATAACCAATACCTTCATCATACCATGGTCAAAACTTACCAATAGATGTCTGAGCTTCGTTCATTGCTGCTAACCATTCCACGGCTGTTTGTTGCATAAAATTTGCTGTAGATGTTGTAGAAGCGACGGCTATGGTGCTGCCTGTAGTAGCGGAAGTAGTAGCCAAATCACCTTCAAAGGTGCTGCTATTGTTGTAAACATCTAATTTCCCTATTTAAGATGAAAATCATTAAAACAATGCATTTAAACAGTGCGTTAGTTAACTTAATCTCATGAATTATTATCCATATTTTAAAACAAAGCAAATACAACTTGGAAGAATAAGAACGGAATAAGTTTAGCAATATTTTAAACTAAAATATACGCATTTTTAATTCGGGCGTTTATAAATACTTGACTGTTTGATGTTCGGATTAATCGCAAATAAGCAAGAGATATTATATTATTATTATTATTATTATTATAAACAAGAGATTCCCCTAAATAAACCAAGTGTTTTAGTTAAGCTAAAAGTATCTACCGTAAATTAACTTTCCTTTAAAGCAGTGATGGGCACACCTAAATACTTTTGTACTTAAAGTACCACTTTGGGTACTAAATACACAAATACTTAGTATTTTGAGATGACTAAATACCCAAGTACTATTTACTTAGGTATTTAGGAGCTGCTAAATACCCAAGTACTATTTACTT
>NW_023458563.1:3091867-3093734 GCF_013731165.1 Rhagoletis pomonella | reverse complement strand
ATTAAAAAGTAAATATATTTAAAATCACTATAATATATATACTATTTAAATAATTACAATGTGTACGAATTTTCGTCTTCTGAAGTACATTTTACGATTTCTGAAGTACAATTTACGGTTTCTGAAGTACAATTTACGGTTTCTGAAGTACAATTGACTATTCTGAAGTACATTTTACGGTTTCCGAAGTACAATTGACTATTCTGAAGAACATTTTACGGTTTCTGAAGTACAATTGACTATTCTGAAGTACAGTTGACTGTTCTGAAATACATTTTACGGTTTCTGAAGTACAATTGACCATTTTGAAGTACAGCTTACGTTTCCTGAAATACAATTGACTATTCTGAAGTACATTTTACAGTTTCTGAAATACATTTGACGCTTTCTGAAGTACTCTTGGAAAAGGTGTAGATTTAGATTTTTGAAAGTGGGAATGTGATGTAGAATTTTGATGTAAAATAAGACAATTAACATACTTAAGCTTATCCACTCAAAGTCGATAATTTTAATAACATCTTAACTGAAAATTATATGTATTATCATACTTTTTGGAAAGGGACCGTGGCCAACTTTTTCCTGCATACATATGAGTAGTATATTTTACGATAAATGCAAATGGGTTTCGCATATTTTTGCTTGTTTTATTTACACCCATTTAGTGCGATATCCCATACAAAAAAATTACATATAATCTTTCCCGAATACTCATCCGAATATCTTCTCGGATAACCAAACGGCCATTAGGGCACTCTCTTGTACCTCTGTTAGATCTCAACTAGTGGAGGACTGCAGGAAAGAGCTGGTCTACATCTCTGATCAATACACAGAGAAATTTTCCTTTTTCAAATTTGTAGAGAACGTTTTACTTTTAAAAAACGTTTTGACCCAGGTTTTGCACCTCAATATTTGTTTTAGTTTTGAGAATGGAAATTTTTGATATCAGGTTTCAAACTTTTTATTGTAGTTTGCAACACGCACATTTTCGGGACACTTTCTAAAGCCTTCGTTTGATATTTCACAGTGAGCGTGCTCAAATTGATCTCCAAAATAATTGTTTGATATTTTAAAATGTGAATTTTTAAAATAATTTTTAAAACGCTCAATTGTTTTATGACAATGAGCATATTTATGTGAGATTCTAAAATGTTCGTTTGAAGTTTAAAAATTAGTGTTTTATTTTTTTATGTTATATTGATAACTTTTACAAAACTCGCTTTTTGAAATTAAATCCTACAAGTTCTTTAATATTTGGAAGTATACAATTATCAGTTATGTTTTCGATATAAGTATGTACCACTTCTTTTGTAAAAAATTTGAAAACAGATATTAGTTTATAATTTATAATTTTATTTTGTCAAGTTTAGGTACAGAGAGTTTTTTGAAATACGGGCAACTGTTTATTAAATATTTTATTTTGTATAAAAATATGGTTAGTTCTACAACAAAAACCCCAAAAATCAGAGCTCCAAAACTTGTGCCAAATTAAAGAAAATTCTGGAAATTTTCATTCAAATATTGCACTTTTTATTTACACTCTTTAGAAAAAAGTTGAGTAGGCAGCTTTTTAACCCATTAAATTTTAGTGTATCTAATAAAGTGCAAGTCTGATGTAGCTAGGACTTACCATTGATTTTTGGAATTTTTTTTTTGTTTTTTTTTTTTCTGAAAACTATCAAAACTATCGATGGTGTGACTATCGATAGTTTGACACCTCTACGCCATAGTACAATTGCACGATTGAGAGAAATAGAGATTGCGCCAATCGCGGTTCCGCTAATCCGCTCTTTGTGATTTTGACAGAATGAGCTGTGTGCGTGACATCATCTTGGTGCAATTGTTGAATGTGAGCATACGAAAAAGCCAA
>NW_023458563.1:3088318-3091857 GCF_013731165.1 Rhagoletis pomonella | reverse complement strand
GTTATAATTAAAAATGTGTTTGACATAGAATTTACCTATGATATGGTGCAAAGCACATTTTGCAAAGCGGGACTGGCACTCCTTACAGATTGTCTTAGTGCGTGTCTGGTTTATTTTTTTTTTTGCACTGCAGCTGGTGCAACGTCGTCGGGTACTTCCTTCAACAGGAATATGCATTGCCTGGCGATTGATGGTTTTTGGCGCGCGGCCTGGTTTCATTGATCGACGAACGGCTGTGGTTTGTAAGCCTTCCAGAATCAATGTCTCAATTGCTTCCTTCAATGACTGGATACCAAGGGACTTATAATCCTTTAGAGAGGGAAGTCGATTGTAGCATATAACAAACATGCATCCAGCAATTGTTTTTTATTTCACCAGCATTGTTTTCACTTATTTTTATTTTCTTGGCTTTAGGTTCGCTTTCGTCAATTTTAATACGCTAATTTGTATATTGTGCTATATACATATATAAAGTGACCGTGGAATTAGTCAATAATAGACGAGGTCATGAGGATTCTAAAAAGTTGTTTAGGTACGAAATCCTCGTCAGCAGTACTCGAAATGGAATTGATATTCGACGCGACAGGTTTGGAAATAAAGTCATGGCTAGCTGGTTCATTACAGACAAGTCTCCCTCGGCAGCCTCATTCACCTCATTCACTATGTCATGTGCTAAATCTTTGTTATCGCTTGAACTAGAGACACCAGTTGGTACAAATTATTCAGAGCTTCTATCGTCTGCTGAACGTTCGTTATCGCTGGAGTTAGAGACACCACTTCGTACAAATTCTTCAGAGCTTCCTCCAGAAAAGTCTTCTAAGTTGCTAGAACTATTAGCTTCATCTTACAGAATTTTTCGAATATATTCAGGATCCATTTTCTGGAAAAACGAACAGTTTTCTTCAAAACGGGGAATCATATTATTTACTATTCAACGGACTACTGGTACATATGTGTACCATTATACCGGACGATTGGTACCTTATAGGTACCATATACTAAAATTAGCATAAAAACAATATTTTTTGTAGAAATACTTACCTTCCACAATTGTAAACATTCGTAAAATCCTTAATTCTGCTTTATTGTGAATATTTTCGGCACCTCAGCACTCAATATCGAGTAAAAACCAACTACGCACTTCATTTTGGCTGCGTCGCAACTCACAAATAACAGTATTGTGAACACAGGCTTTATTAAAATTTAACGGAACCTTTAAGAATGCATTTAGGAAAGCTTACAGATGATAAGGTACATTTCACAACCCATACACATTAAATTTGGAACTTTTAGGGATGCTTAAACTTTAAGTGGTACACATATGTACTATCTGTCGAAAGGGTTAAGTACGAGCAACGGCTATCTTTTTATACCTTTCATGAGCATGAAATGGTATTATAAAAAGAGATAGATCCATTAAAATGTATACTTATATGATAAGAACGTCTGAGTCGATTTAGCCATGTCTATCTGTCCGTCTGTTTGTATGAAATCTAGTCTCCCAGTTTTCGAGATATCCGGATGGAAGTGGGTGTTTTTTATAATGTATTAATCATTTGTCGGAAGCGGAAGAATCGGACCAGTATAACGTATAGCTCCCATACAACTGATTGTTAAGATATAAGATTTTTCGTTATAACTCCACCATTTATGTAGCTAGCAACATTACATTTCGCAATGTTTTCTCTACTTATAAACAGAAACTTACAGTGAAAATTGCAAAGATCAGGTCGCTATAACCTATAGCTCCCGTACAACTGATTGTTCAGATATAAGATTTTTCGTTATAACTGCTCCATTTATGTAGCTAGGAATATGAAACTTCACACTGTTTTCACTCATTATCAACAAAATACTTACAGTGACAATGACAAAGATCGGGTCCCTATAACCTTTGGCCCCCATACAACTGATTGTTCAGATATGAGATCGTTTATTTTAACTCCTCCATTTATACAGCTAGGAACATGAGATTTCGCACTGTTTTCACTCCTTATTAACAGAATGCTTACAATGAAAATTACAAAGATCGGGTTGCTATAACCTATAGCCTCCATACAACTGATTGATCAGATATGCGATTTTTTGTTATATCTCCTCCAATTATGCAGCTGGGAACATGAAATTTCGCACTATTTCCACCCATTATCAAAAGAATATTTACAGTGAAAATGGCGAAGATCGGATCGCCATAACCTATGGCCTTCTTACAAATGATTGTTCAGATATGGAATTTTTTGTTATAACTTCCCCATTTATGCAGCTAGAAACATTAAATTTTGCACTATTTTCACTCATTATTTACAGAAAGTTTGAAGTAAAATGAACAAAGATCGGGTCACTATAACCTATCTATTGCCTTCATACAACTGATTGTTCAGATATGGGTTTTACTGTAAAACTCCTTTATTTGGTCAGCTAAAGCCGATAAATTTCATAAGCTATTTTATAAATGATAATACAAAGTCTACTGAGAAAATCGTCAAAATTTATGCTGCATAAGTTTTATCTCCTATACCACTGATTGTTAAGATAACAGTTTTTGCGATATATCCCCTCTATGTAGGAAGCTAAACCCATTAAATTGTGTTACCGGTTTACATTCGGATCCCGCAGCAGTGAAAATCACTGAGATTGTGCTATATAAGGTATATCTTCCATATCTCTGATTGTTTAGATATAATTTTTTTATACATGTAGCTCCTCTATCTATGTATGTTGTAAATATAACAATTTTTTCAAGTGCAGTAATCTGTATGTAATCTTATCATATAAACAATAGATATCTTGCTTCGCTTGATGAGATCAAAGATTTAGGAGTTTTCTACGATTTTAGGTTCAACTTTGTTACGCATTTAAACTATGCTGTTTCTAATTTACTTGCTATGCTTGCTTTTGTAAGGCGTCACTCTTCGCAGTTTGCTGACCCTTATACTCTTAAAATGGTATACTCAGTATTTGTCCGATCCAAATTTGATTATGCTTCCTTTATTTGGAGGCCACATCATGCAATACATATAAAGCGGGTGGAGAGGGTTCAAAAAATCTTTATACGTTTCGAACTGCATTCACTAAATTTCTCAGACCCGTCTCCATCGTACGAATCTCGCTGTCGACTGATCGGTATTTTCCAATTAGGTGACAGAGGTACTCTTCAGGCGGTTTCATTTATTTTTGATCTCGTCAACGGCAAAGTGTACTGCCCGTCTCTTCGAGAGAGAATACACTTCAATATTCTCTGCAGAAATTTTCGTCGTACCAAGCAGTGTTGCCAGAACTTTTTGGATGAACCGGCTAAATTGGCAAATAAAACCGGCTAAAAACGGCTAAAATGTTTCAACTAAATTTCACATGTTTTATTTAAATAAATCACGAGTAAAAATACTATTTCTTGGAGAGAAGTTACAAATTCGAGCCGGAAAAATTTTGCCAGCAAGAATTTGCAATTAGGAAAAACATATGATTGTGGCACATGGTTGGATTTTTTGTCGACGATAATTTGAATAAACAAGTTCGTTAAATTTAAAAATTTACAAACT
>NW_023458563.1:3086894-3088218 GCF_013731165.1 Rhagoletis pomonella | reverse complement strand
TAAAGTTTAAAATTGGATTAATAATTAAGAAATATACCATCTTCGTTATTTGAATAGCGCATCCTTTTAATACTTAGTAGGTACAGTTTTCGTTTTGTTTGTTTAATATTCATTAACTTTTTATAAAAATATAGCATATTCTACCTCTACATCCCATTTTAAAAATTTTTGAAAATTTAAAAAAAATAAACATAGCGGCGACAATTTTTTTGTTGACGGTGCTCGCATTTTCTTCCATATAAAAATTTTGTCAAGCATACTTTGTATGGTAAAAAATCAAAGAAGGGTACGCTGCTATTCAAATGACGAGGAATGTATATATGTAGTATATTTTTGTTATTTTTATACAACGCAATTATATGTAGGTAAATTTTTTAGAAAAATTGTCCTGCATTTTCAAAATATATTTATGGTCACCGTACTCATACTACACCAAAAACTTAAAAATAAAATCACTAGAATTTGCGCAAAGCTAAGGAAAATCCAATAATTTGGCAATTAGCAGCTTTTCGCAATGAATGCAATGTTTTTCATTCAAATTCTTTTCGTTAATTCTTTATAAAAATATGGATAAAATACTACACCAAAAAATATAAAAAGTAAATCTCTAAACTTTGTGTAAAACTCAGAAAAGTTCAATAAATGTGTATACTAATAACTTTCTATTAAGATTTTTTAGAAAAATTTGAAAGTTAGTGGAAACGCGTTGATTTTTTGCAATATTTTTTGCTGACGTCGTTATTACATTCTTCCATGCAAACAAAATTGTTACATACACTGTGTTACGTTCGTTGCATTGCGCGACAGCCTTCAAGTAAAAATAACGGCTTTCCACCTTGCGATCCATTTTTGTTTCAACTGAATATTTTAGAGTGTAAAATTTTGCATATATGGGTTTTCCTGTGTGAAAAAGTGGTGGAGAAGACTGTTATTTTTATATTTTGACCAACAATTTTATAAACATTTACCCTTAAATTTTTTTTTTAAATAATTAAAACCCAAATTAATAACAATGAAAATTACGGTTGAATTTTCATAGTCGGTCAATTAGATCATCTGTAATTGAATTTTGAAGTAAAAGGACAAAAAACAACACTTGTCGATGTATAAGAAAAAAATTATCAAAGTTAGACATTAGGGTATATAATACCACTGCTGATTGGAAATCACATAGTTGAAGTGGCCCCTTTCAGAAATTCTGCCTCAACTACTTTTTTGTGGTTGCTGTGAAAGTATTTGGAGCGTACTTAGAAGCGAAAATTGAAAAGTATGTGAAATATTTTAGTTTTTGATAATTTAAACGATATTAACATTTTGCAATGTA
>NW_023458563.1:3085754-3086794 GCF_013731165.1 Rhagoletis pomonella | reverse complement strand
AGGTGATTTGAAGTTTGATGAAATTAAGAACCAGCACTATGCGTCACCTCTTTTCACTCAGATATGGCTGTACGGTTTTAGATGAAATATGGTGCTCAGATCGCTTATAACTCTGACTAAGATTTGGAATATTTTTTACGTTTTTGAAATTCAATTTTTGGCGTTTTAACGCCACGCGGGTTCACTAGTGTTTTTATATTTTGCAAGAGGTGCTATCGAAAATAATAAAAATAATAATATTTTTTGCGTTTACATACACAACCAGGAACACAAGCCATGATTTCACGTTAACGGCAATCTGTTTCGCATATAAGTATGTACATATGGTCTCCGCACGACGCATAGTAGATAGGCCTACTACGCACCTTATTACTTATATTAAAAAAAAAACATAACAAAGTTTCATCAAAATTTCACATATTTTGTTTTTTGCAGGACCGTACTGTTTTTCAAATGTCGGTCCTGCGTAGTTTTTCAAACCTGAAAAACCTCAAAATGTACTGATTTTTTGCAAGTGTCCTGCATTTGTCCCGCATTTTATCGTAATTTTAAAATTGTGGGACAATGGATGGATTTTTTTATAAAAGTGTTTTTTTGTACTTTTCGTAGCTTTTCTTCCATATCTCATGAAAAAATCTCCCAATCAACGTAGCGACTTACAACTCTAAGGGTATTGATGTGCCTCTTACCAAAATATACAACTTGTAGCGACTTCAATGAAAATTATTAGTGCTACAGGCGACCATTTGCATTTTGTCGTCAAAGTCGAAAAAAGTGAGATTTTCAATCAAATACGCAGTTTCATTTGATTATTTTTTTTCATTATTTTAAAATTCTATAAAGAAGATATATCATTACAGTCTGCACAAATTGAATATTTTTGTAAAGGGCACTTTGTAACTAGTCGTTTACGTCGATTCATGTCGTAGATTTTTGACATATAACTTCGAAAAGTACCAAAAAACAAAAAAAAGAAGGGTATTGTTTTCGTTTTGAACGACTCCAAATTTGCCTATAAAATAATCTTTTAAAGATTTTCA
>NW_023458563.1:3066131-3085654 GCF_013731165.1 Rhagoletis pomonella | reverse complement strand
AAAAATTTACTCGCACCTTCAACGATTCTTACGCAGCTTTGAAGCAAAACCAGCAGCCGAGAAATCCGCTGGATTTGTACAAAGTCTTCTTACAGAAGTTGATCTACTCTTTCGCAATTTCAAACATGGCCATGACGACATTTGCAGCACTGCTAGGTCAAATTCAATTCTCGACGTTGACGTTCCCTATCTGAATGATGAGGTATTCTACGACTGCTACGACCTGTACATTACATTCAAGTCCAAACTGCTCGACTTGCAAATGGAACTTGCTCCTCCGACGACGCCTGGTAGTCACGCCAGCACATTTGCCGTTAACAACTCTCGTAACGATACTATTTCAGCTACCGCCCGCCTTCCAAAGATCGATTTACCGACATTTTCCGGAGACTACTTGGAGTGGATTCCATTCCGCGACATGTTTCTGTCGCTCGTACACAACAACGTTACCCTTACACAGGTACAGAAATATTTTTACTTAAAAGGTTCATGCACTGGAACTCCCAAGGAAATGGTAGAGGAGTATCCAGCTACAAATGCTAGTTACGAACCAGCCTGGTCCGCACTAGTGAATCGATACCACAACAAACGCAAACTCGTAGACCAAATTCTAAGAAAATTGTTTAATGCACAAACGGACGGACGTCTGCATAGCATACAACAATTGTTAGATATTACGCGTAATTGCCTTGCGCTTTTAAGAACATTGGAAGTTGACACTTCTAACTGGGACCCCATCCTTATGTTCTTGCTGACTCAAAAAATTGATAAGCAAACGAGAAAGGAATGGGAGCAATCTCTTCATGGAAGTAATGAAATTCCGTTAGTCAAATCTTTTCTCAAATACCTAGATTCTACGTACAAAGCATTGGAATTTGTCGAAGAAGACATTCCTTCAGCGAAGCAGCAGAAAAGTACTACAACACCAAACAATGAATTCCGTCGAAAATCTCACACAAACATTCATACAGCAACAACTACTAACACATCAGATACCAGTTGTCTCTGCTGCCATCGAAATCACTTTTTATACAAATGTTTTAAATTCGCTGCATTCTCCGCAGCTGACAGAAAAGAGTTTGTCAAGCAAAACAAATTGTGCATTAACTGCTTAGGTAAGGGTCACACCTGCAGTAATTGTACAACAAAATCACGTTGCAAAGTTTGCGGAGAGTCGCATCATACTCTTCTTCATAACGATTTCTTTATTGGAAACTCCATTACGAATAAGAACAATCCAGCTACCGTCTCACCTAATTCTCTTAGTAATATCGGAGCTGGGTCCGCATCGATAGCTAAACTGCACTCTCTATTTACTCATGTGAGCACAAAGGTACTCCTAGCTACCGTTCGCATAATAGTGGAAACACCCGGTAGGAAATTTTATTTCAAGGCTCTTGTCGATCAAGGAGCGCAAACTTCTTTTATATCTGAAGATGCAGCCCAATTGCTAAGATTGAAGACACGTAACATAAATGCAAATGTATCGGGCATCGGAGGGTCACAATCTTTTATTGCAAGAAAAGCTGTAAAACTTAATTTGCGTTCACACTATAACTACCTGTTTGACCTTGAATGCCACTTTCTTTTATTACCGAAGGTTACAACTTATACTCCGGCAGCAATAGAAGCAAGTTATCTGAAAACCTTACCCAGCGTCTTTCTCGCCGATCCCAATTTCAGTTCACCAGCTAAAATTGATTTTATTTTGGGTGCGGATTTATACTGCGACATTTTGCTTTCTGGAATGATCAAGTGCGACAATGGTTTATTACTACAAGAAACATATTTTGGTTGGATGATCTCGGGTCCGATAAAATCAAGTCTTAATGACTGCAGTCTTTCCGTCAATTTATTTTCTCTCGATGACCAGCTACGTTTGTTTTGGGAACAGAAAGACCTGATAGAAACTCGACCGATGTCAACTGAGGAAGCCGCAGTTGAGAAACATTTTTTAGAAACCCACTCGCGCGTTTTTTTCTCCAAGCAGAACTACCGTCATTTAGTCACACTCACTTCAACGCACTTCGAAGACTAAGCCAGCTTGAAAAACGATTTAAATTACAACGGGAGTTTGCACTGCTTTACAAAAGGTTCATAGATGAGTATGTAAGTCTAAGGCATATGAAAGAGATAGGCGAGTATCCGAAAGACCTTCCAGATAATTCATATTTTCTCTGTCATCATGGCGTCTTAAGAGAAAGCAGCAGCACTACAAAACTAAGAGTAGTATTTGACGGTGGAAATCATCATCCGGAGCAGACTTCGCTCAACGCAGAACTTGCTGCTGGACCTGCACTACAAAATGACTTACCGTATATTCTATCGCGATGGAGGTGTCACAGAATAGCATTTACAGCTGATCTGGAGAAAATGTTTCGGCAGATCAACGTAAGTAATGAGCACCAACATTTTCAATGCATTCTTTGGAGAGAAGACCCTACTAAAACCATAAAAATTTATAAGCTGTGCACCGTTACTTATGGTACTACTTCTGCACCTTATTTAGCCATACGTGTGTTGCATCAGCTCGCAAATGATGAGCAGAGCTCCTTTCCCATTGCTAGCAAAATTCTCTTAAATGACAGCTACGTTGATGATATACTTTCTGGTTGCGATTGAATTCAAGAGGCGACAGAATTAAACAAACAACTTACTCTGCTATGTAAAAGTGGGGGCTTCAATTTAAGAAAATGGAATTCTAACTCGCTAGAATTTTTAGAATTCATTCCGATGGAATACCGCGATAAGCACGACTCATTTCAATTAACTTCTGAGAATTTCGTTAAGGCGCTAGGGCTGTATTGGGAAACAAAGGAGGACCAATTTTGCTTCAAAATCGACTTTAATTTTGCTCCCACGATAACTAAGAGCAGCCTTCTGTCAGATGCGGCCAAACTCTTTGACCCATTAGGTTGGCTCGTACCTACCACTATCGTAGCCAAAATTATATTTCAAAAGCTGTGGTTGGAAGGATTAGGCTGGCAAGATCTCCTTCCACCAAAACTTCATTCAGAATGGATTCGGTATCGTGACACTTTGAGAGATCTAGAACAAATCAAGATACCTAGATAGTTGGGCTACAATCAAGCAAGCACAGTTGACTTACATGGTTTTTGCGATGCCTCTCAGGCAGCTTATGGTGCTGTAGTATATGTAGTAGTTTATACAGATAGCGCTATCTCTACAACATTAATACAATCAAAAACGAAGGTAGCGCCACTCAAGGTTCTTTCAATTCCACGTCTTGAACTATGTGCAGCTACCTTACTGGTGAAATTAATGGCAAAAGTCAAAACCTATTTTGGATCGAGCCTTGAAAATTCTTACTACTGGACAGATAGCACGACTGTTTTAAGTTGGATTCGGAGCTATTCTAATCGATGGGCAACATATGTCGCCAATAGAGTAGCCGAGATTCAACGGCTATCAAGCACATCTCAATGGAAATACGTTCCTATAAGCGAAAATCCAGCCGACTGTTTAACTCGAGGCCTAACACCTTCTAAACTTCGTACACACACTCTGTGGTGGAGTGGACCGCCCTGGTTAATATCAGCACAATCGCACTGGCCTAAACTCAATAAGGCTTTGGAGACAAATCTCGAGGAACGACGATCGGACGTCAGTTTACCTACTCCGGTTCTACAACATTCTCAAGTCAGCTGTGCTCAAACAAAAGAACGATGAGAACAAAAGCCACGAGACAGGGTTTTTAAAATCATGCGAAATAAACCGCGCACTTATCACAGTTGTTAAAGTAGTTCAACGTGTAGACTTCGTAAATGAAATAAACTGTTTATCAAAGAAAAACACTCTGAGCAACAACAATAGGATTCTTCAACTCGCTCCGTTTCTTGATGAAAATAACCTACTTAGAGTCGGAGGCCGAACTTCGAAGGCTAACACTACCTTCGAAACCAAACATCCAATTTTACTTACTAAGCACAACCCACTGTCGTTACTTATATTTACAGATGCTCATCACCAAACGTTACACGGTGGGGTGCAATTAATGATGACATATGTTCTGCGGCGATTTTGGATTTTATCATCCCGAAGCCTGGCCAGATCAGTCCTCCGAAAGTGCCTTGTCAGGTACATTGCCAAAATGCATGAATAAAAAATGGGTAACTTACCGGCCGTTCGACTTCAACCTACCAGGCCATTCAAACACAGCGGACTTGACTATGCTGGGCCGATTTTAATAAAGCATTCTGCACTACGAAAATCTTCTGCTGTTAAAGCTTATATTTGTCTTTTTGTCTGCATGTGCACGAAAGCTATTCATCTGGAAGCAGTATCCAGTCTAACAACCGAGGCTTTTATTGCGGCTTATCGGAGATTTATTTCTAGAAGGGGACGCTGCACTGACCTGTATTCTGACTGTGGAACTACGTTCATTGGCGCTGACAAAGAACTTAAACTTTGCTTCGAACGTCAAAAATTAGAGTTGCCTGAATATTTGGCAGCGGGGCTAGCCAATGAAGGAACTATTTGGCACTTTATTCCTCCCGCATCACCCCACTTTGGAGGTTTGTGGGAAGCCGGTGTGAAATCGGCTAAGCATCATCTCCGGCGAATAATGCGAGACCGCATTCTTACCTTTGAGGAGCTTAGCACACTGCTAGCTCAAATTGAAAGCTGTCTAAATTCGCGACCATTGTGCCCTTTACCAAGCCACCCTGACGAAAACCAAACATTAACTCCTGCACACTTTCTTGTCGGCGAACCAACAACATGCGTTTCTGAAGAGAGTCTCTTATCTCACAAGGTTGACGCTCTGAGTCGCTGGAAGTTAGTTGAACGTCTTAAACAACATTTCTGGCAACGATGGAGTGGTGAATATATTCATACCCTCCAGTCTCGCTCAAAATGGTCTCAAACTCATCAAAATCTGATAGTTGGCGACGTTGTTTTGCTACAGCATGAACGAAGTGCTCCAGGATATTGGCCATTAGCGCGAATACTTCAAGTCCATACCGGAACAGATGGTTTAGTAAGAGTGGTTACTCTTTTATGCAACGGTAAACTCCTGAAGCGTCCTATTACAAAAGTGTGTTTGCTGCCAATAATGGAACCTACAAATCCAGACCAAGAACAACCTGATGTGCACGACAACCAAGACTACCAGGTTTAAGAACATTCGTTCTTAGTGGGGGAGAATGTTGGGTATTATTCACTTTTCTTCTTTACTTTGTTATCTTAACTTTATTTCATACCATACCATTGTGAATTTTTACTTTTTTGATGAACTGTCAATAAAAACGAGGTCGTATTAATTAATACAACGACATCAGACATTGAAGCCGAATAAATCGTATTTTTCTATTTTTTCTATTAATGTTTATTTCAACACCTGTTTAATATTCTAAGTATTCAAACTAAGGATACCTTACCACCTTCGTTTCACGTAATTATTAAATATTTCATTTACTTTAATTAAATTCTAATTTTAAAACGTATGGCAACCGTACTCAAAATATTTTAAAACCTAAACCTTGTTAAACCTTTTTCGACTTACACACATATTGCGATACAAATTTAAATTGTGCATATAATTCCCTTAATTCATGCCGAATTAAATTTCTAAAACATATGGCAACCCTCATAAATAAAGTTCAGAAGAAAATATTTTTAACCCATGTCAATTTATACCCATACTTTAATAATTTATTTGACTTATTAAATAATTTGTGTCAATTTGACACAATTTTCAGATTCAAATGTATATATATTTATTACACGTATTCGAATTAACCCGTGATTTTGGCTCAACGTAAAAATCATATGCGAGCTTTTAATATTACTTGTTCCCTTTCACGGGTAGATGTTCCCTTAGGCTGTACAGAAAATTTCCCTAAAGAGTCGATCATGTATCAAATTGACACAATGGCAAAAAGAACTTTCTTAACCGGGGAAAAAACGTGGTTTGAATTTTTATCCCTTACAAACAGTGCTCTTTTGCGTTTTTCTTTTAAAGTTTCTTATAAAATGGAATCGTCCATACATCCATACAGTTCTGGGGATAATGCGAATTATGAGCCATGTGGAAACATAGAAAGCGATTATATCGATTACAACAGGGACGATTCGGATGCCGTATATTTTGAAGAAAATATTTACAGAGCCAAATGTAATGCTTTTATGGAATGGAATATCTCCAAAAGGGTATTAAGCAGGAGATTATTATTGATTGAGGTTAGCGAATCCTTATGTCTTCCAAGCATTGAGCATTGCCGCGTTGCAGTAATGCAATTGCTGTTATCCAAAGGGTTAGAAACCTAGATTCTGAAACTTCATCAACAACGCAGTCTTCACACCATTCAATGCCGCCAGCACCTAAGGCTAGCAAACGAGCCTATGAACTATATATGTATGTACGTATATGTGTCCTTAAAATCAAACTCTAATATTTATAGCGCACGATGTGATAGTGCGCAAAATTATCGTATGTTACAAAAACCTAATTTTTCAGGAAAGTGTTCTTTGTATATTTCTCTGCTTTGGCTAGCACCAGCAATACTAAAGTTTAGATTTGCTGAGATGATTCAGAAATTTAACTAAACGGATACCTTTTTGTAGAAAGGTTTTTACATTCTAATTTCTAAGCACATACCATATTTTCGCCCATAAGACAAAATTCATTGTTACGTACGATAAAATTTACAGTCAATTTTTGGGGTAGCTATTGGGATTTAAGCCGTGATATAGAAAAAAAAATAGATGTTGATAGTTCTGCGTTTTGTAAATGAACACCTTACAAAAAAACACGTATCAATAAAAAATTAACTTATTTCAAAAATAAAGTTGAAAGCTTGAGTTGAAAACGCATTGTGTCAAATTGATATGTTAACGACTCCTTCGTGATAAAAAGTGAACTACCACAGCAAAAAACATGAGAAACGAAAGTGGAAACGAGCTAGGCGATGGGAATCCCTTACCCTTTCGCTTCAAGAAGGCATTATTTTAACATGGGCATGTCATTGGCGGCAAGCCCTCACCTATAGCATTACCTTCTAACGAATGGAGAATGCATGGATAAACAGAATCCAAAGAAGCGAACAAAGAATGACTTACAGAGAAACTAATTTAGAATGCCTAGATAAGTACATACTTATTTATATTAAATTGAAATCAGAAAATGTCTTAAAACATTAAAATTAGTTAAACTTTTTATAAATCAGTTTTTATACATACATATGTATGTATTTAAGTATTTAGATTTTACTTAAAATCGCTATGTACATACATGCATACTTAATTAAGCTTAAAATTGTACTTCCTCGCTAGTGATAGAACGATACGAGTAACGAGTACAGAATATCGATAATTTTCATGAGTACTGAGTAGTATCGAGAACTCGATACTTTTTCACAAGTACTGAATTTTTCGCGAATGCCGAAAAATATCGACGAGCTAAGAACTTTTTTAAGTAAATTTTTTTATTAATTACCCAATAAATATTGTGTCGAACATTCTAATATTAACTTCAATATCCAATATGAATGTTATGAAAATGAACATAAAGCTCATTTACTTCAATACTGTCATAACTCAAAAAACCGAAAAATCGAGAAACACGCCTTTAAAGTTTTTAATTCATATATCGTAACCCTCATTCCAGAAGCATGAATGTGCAAATTTATCAGTTTTGAGTTATTTGGTTGACTTGGGTTATCTTTGGATTTTCTAGGCTATACAAAAACCCAGAATATCATACGTACACGGAAAGTAAATATTTTACATTTTCGTTTGCCCAAATGTAGTGCTAAGTCTCGCAAAAAAAAACTTTCGAACTTGATTTCCCAAAATTATCTTTTATACACATTCATGTGTATGGCATACGGGCGACAATATGTATACTCCAATATTTTGTTCTAGTGAGCTACTGGTAATTGACACAGTTTTGAAATTTTTACACAACCTGGAAGAAAATGTAACGTGCATTTCAACATTGGCTTCAGGTAAAAATGTTTAAATAATTGAAAAACGAATATCTTGCCTCCCGTTTGATAATGAACTCGACAACTTGGCCACTCTCCAGCATAAGGCAGCCGTCGTTAACCCATGTATGCTACCTTCGTTGTGAAATCCAGCCCATTCTTGAAGAAAATTTTTATAAAAGTGATCTTATTTTCCAATAGAGAAGGGGCTTCACCACATTTGCTTCTCGTCTTCTACATTTGCATTTAATTTTCAAAGTAAAGTTATTTATGAATACATGTACGCGTCAAACAATTATAAAATATTTGCTTTTAAAAACTTGGAAATAAGCTGTTTGCTATAAACATTTAATTTACGCATGTAAAACTAATTGATCGGAAGTTTATTCCATAAACTCCTTTAGATCAGATTAAAACTATTAAGAGCTGTGACTATTCAATTTACAAATAGGAAGAGGTGAAAAAAGCAAAGCAATCTGATTTTTGTTTACTTTTTGCCTTTGCTTTGAGAATACTTGGAAGTACGAGTATTATCGATACTTTTTTGCAAATATGAGTACTGGCATCGATACTTTTTTATGAGTACTAGTATCGATACCTTTCTAAAAAGTTCTATCACTATTCCTCACTCTTGTACTTCACTTCATTGACTGACTTCAACTTCACTGCAAATTGAACAAAGCAAAACATGATTTTTATGCGAGACAAATTTCCACAGAAAGTAACGGTAGAAAAAGAATTTTAGAATATTCGTTCTATTTTGCAGCTAACTACGATGCAGCATTCTACTTTGCATTCCCCGAAATGAAGCAAAGCAGCGAAATAAAAAAAATATTGTAGGACATTCTACTTTGCATTCCCTGAAATGAAGCAAAGAAGCGAAACAAATAAAATATTGTAGGTCATTCTCCTTTGCATCCCCTGAAATGAAGCAAAGAAGCGAATCAAATAAAATATTGTAGGACATTGTACTTTGCATTGCCCGAAATGAATCAAAGAAGCGAATTAAAAAAGAAATATTATAGGATATTCTACTTTGCATTCCCCGAAATGAAACAAAGAAGCGAAATAAATAAAATATTGTAGTACATTCTAATTTGCATTACCGGCAATGCCTAAAAGAAGCGAAAAAATTCGAAGGCATTATAACGTATGCCTTCTAGAACACGTTACCACTAAAAGCGATTACCAATTTTTTGCTGGGACGCTTGAGGGTTAATACTCCTTCGTTTGACACCCATATTTCAATATTTCATATAATCTAATTTAGTTCGAACTTTTCATCTGCAATCCTGTTCAAATTATTTTTAAACCAAAACCTCGTTAAACTTTATTCATCTGACACTTGTATTGTGATAGATATTTAAATTGTCTAATACTCTTAATTAAAATTGAATTTAATATATAAAATATTTTCAAAACACAACCTCTTTCGTCGGACATCCATATACATATTTCAATTGTTTTGCCTTTATTTTAGTCTAACTTGTTTTTTGAAACAGATGGCAACCCTCCTACATATAATTAAGAAATAAAGCCTTTTCAAAACCATTTCGATCGATACTCATAGTGTAATAATTGATTCAACTTAAAAATAACTTTAATTTAATTTTTTATCAGGTGGTAACTCTTTTTGAAAAAATTAGAAGTTATTGCACATCCACAGGCCAAGCCTTTTAATTTGATACCTCATTTTGTAAAATCGAACGAACAGTACAGATTTGATATGACGAAAACTGTTTCGTGTATTATGCGTTCATATGTACATACTAGGGATGTTGATTTTTTAATTTTTGTGATCGCGGGATTTTCTGGATATCGTTGGTGCAATCCCGGGATCCGGGATATAATAAATAACACTGTAGGGAGGCAAAAATATCACAGCCAAACGGGCAAATACGTAAACTTAATTTTTGCCTCTAGATTACGATGGCGTTTACAGAAAATGCGTATCACGTCAAAATTTTGAGATATTTAGGGGGAAATTTTAGAGCTCAGAAAGTGAATCTTTCCTCGTTTAAAACACTGTGCGGTTTTGAAGTTTTTAGTGGGCAAAGGTTTTGATAGCTGACATTACTTAACTGGGACCTTTTGATTTCAATGGCGTCCCCCGTTTTTCCAGATTGAAAAACTGCTTAAAGTTTAGGCTTTTCGTAGCTAATTCCTTCAGTTTTAAAGTTATTTTATTTTTAAAGTCTATTATTATTAAAAAATATTGCCAAATAAAGTATGAGTTATAACGCAAAACCACATATCTGAACAATCAGTTGTATGGGAGCTATATGAATGAAATAGTTAAGGTAATATCAAAAGAGAGTCATGTGCAAAATTTTAGTAAAATAACTTTAAAACTGAAGGAATTATCAACGAAAAACCTAAACTTTAAGCAGATTTTCAATCTGGCAATCAGTTATATGGAGGCTATATGTTATAGTGAACCGATTTTCATGATTTTCATAAAGTTAAGGTAATATCAAAAGACAGTCACGTGCAAAATTTTAGTAAAATAATCTTAAAACTGAGGGAATGATTAACAAAAAACCTAAAATTTAAGCAGATTTTCAAGTACCGTTATCTCGAAAACTAGAGCCAATTGAATTTAGAACATCCCAGTTAAGTAATATCGGCTATCAAAACCTTTGCGCAGAAAAAAACTTCAAAACCTGAGCACAGTGTTTTAAACGACGAAGAATTCCCTTTCAGAACTCTAAAACTTCCCCCCTTATTATCTCAAGATTTTGACGTGATAAAGTTTTTCTGAAAACGCCATCGTAATCTAGAGGCCAAAATTAAGTTTACGTGTTTGGACGTTTAGCTGTGATATTTCAAAACTTTAAAATTTACCTACAGTGTAATAAGTAAATGGGTTTGGAACGTAGTTCTTTATTTAAAGTGAAAATTATTTCATAAGTAATTCAATTTATATGCATTTAGTAATACTTTAGCGTGTACTTATCTGATAAAGTAATTTAAGTTATGTCGAAAAAAGATGCAAAAAAAATTAATGCAAAAAATTTATTTTTTGGGTTCACAAGGACGAACAGGAATTGAAAATGCCCCTTTCATCTATTTTATTTCCTTAAGCTAATAAAGTTAATCCTTAACACATAATATTTTCAAAAATAAGAATTGCAAAATTTGAAGGGTATTTTCAATACCTACCCATTCCTTAAGCTGGGATCACACGATTTGTACATTTGGCTAAAAATTTGTCATATTACATATAATGAACTGCATATAAATGGGCATTTCTCTGACGTCATGATTTTTTAAAAAAGACTTTACAATTACAAAGATAAGGTTAATTCCAAAATTTATTTAAAAAATTCAGTGCAATCTAAAAAAAAGGTTGGTACCCATATTTGAATTAATTTTTTTGGGTTCACAAGGACGACAAGGAATTGAAAATGCCCCTTTCATCTATTTTATTTCCTTAAGCTAATAAAGTTAATCCTTAACACATAATATTTTCAAAAATAAGAATTGCAAAATTTGAAGGGTATTTTCAATACCTACCCATTCCTTAAGCTGGGATCACACGATTTGTACATTTGGCTAAAAATTTGTCAAATTCATAGACAAATCATGTGAACGCTAAATTACATTTGTCATTTATGAGAAAAGCCAAATATTTGCCTTCTTGTGGCAAATGAAAAACAACCCTGGTGGCCAAATCGTGTGAACGCAATGCTGCTACATAAGCCAAATAAAAATTACGCAAATGACCAAATATCTGATTTGCCACTTGATGACAAATGCCAGTGACAAATATACAAATATTGTTGAGCGGTATTGCCATTTCGTGCTTGTGAACCCTTGTATTCTCCAATTTTGGTAAAATTTTAATATTTAATATAATATTCGTATCCGAAAACTACCGAAAAATATCACGTTATTTGAAAACAACATTCGTACCGTCATTCTGCAAAATCGCGTAACTGACATTTGCTGCCAAAAATTGAATTTGCTTACAGAAGCTGTTGGCTCAATCCTTATCCATTCGTCCTGAAATATACATACGATTGCTTTATAAAAAAGAGAACCATTTTGAAATATGAGTGTTTTTACTATCTAGATAATAATTTATGCAACCTCACATAGGCGGCTTTGCATTTTGTTGATACGCGGTTTTGTACTTTAAACGACGATATACAGATTATTAAAGACGATCTAAATTACACTATGTGACAAAAAAAATGTATATAGTTTTTTTCGAGGTTCATACTTGTTGTAGGTCTATCTAAGCAGTAAAATCTGCATACTCAAAATTTTAAATACACCCTCAAAATCTGGGCTTAAGGTCAAAAACCGCGTTTTTCAAAGGGTGACGCACAGGTATACTTGCTCGTAACTTTATTTCTGTTTACCCCGTGAAAAATACGTATATGTGTATGTGATTCAAGATAAGACATATCGCTGCTTACAACAATGTTTAAATTGCTGATTTATCTTAAGAAATGGCAAAGGAATCAGTGATCGGACTTAAAAAAAATTTGTGTGGTAGAACCTAAAAAAATTTGATAGATTTAAAAAAAATGTGGTAGATCTCAGGTTTTGGATCAAACTTTGTACAAAAATTAAAAAAAAATCTGCAAGGTTTCTCCTAAATTGCAAACATTTTAATCAGAATCTAAAACTAAATTAATTTTAGTATAATAAAGTGCATGATTGACGTTGGTTTTGGCAATTTTTTTCCTTGACAGTTTCCTTCCAGCTTTTTTTTATCACATCACGATGTAGCGAACAAACGTGGCTCGTTCCAGAAATGCTACTTGGGATTTGCCGATTTTGACCATTCTCAAGTAAAAGTAAACAACGCTTTAGAAATTTGAGATGCCCTGAAATTTGCTAATGCTTTCACAAAAATCGTCGGTTTTTATCATTTTCGCTATTAGTTCCTTTTATAAATCATATATTTTGCAATTTAACACAATAAAACCATGTTTGATGTCGTAAAATTAAATATTGAGAAAATTTACTATTTTACAGTTTATTTTGTCCTCCCATTCTGCCTGTTGTTAGTGTTTAGTGTCGGACAATTTTTGCTCTTAAAATTAAGAAAATTATGTTGAGCAAAAATAAAACTACTCAAAAACGCCAATATGTGGTAGATTTCAGACCTTGTGTGGTAGGTGTGCTCAAAAAAGTGGCAGATCTACAACAATGTGGTAGAAGTCCAATTACTGAAAGGAATCTTACAGAGTATATCGATGGCTGAGTGGAAGATCGACCTATCTCGGCAACCAGTTCGAAAACGCCCTATCTCAGAAAATTTTTTAACAACGCTCTATCTCAGAAAACTTTTCAAGAACGCCCTACTTCAGGATTTCATTGAAAAACGCCCTCTCTCAGCTACCAATTCAAAAACGCCCTATATCGGCTTATTTTCAATGTATTTTCGTTTGAGATAGGGCGTTTTTGAAATAAATTCTGTGATAGGGCGTTATTCAACCAAATTCCGAAATAGGGCGTTTTTCAATCAAAGTTTGAAGTAGGGCGTTCTTGAAAAACTTTCAGAGACAGGGCGTTTTTGAACTGGCTTCCGAGATAGGTTTTTAACATTTTTCATTTTAAATTACGACTTGTCCGACTATTTTGTTAACTAGTATACATACATAGGGTGCCCATTCTGAAGACAAATTAACCATTTATAAATGGTTGTAAACAACGAAATGTTTTCTCTTAAATGGCATATGTAAGTATTTTTCCTCGGGCAAACAGATATAAAGTTACGAGCAAATATATGCTTCAACCTATGAAAAACGCGTTTTTACCTTCAGCGCAGATTTTGAGAGTGTATTCAAAATTCTGGGTACCTGTACGTACATATTATTTTTGTTTATTTCACTTCAAATCTCACAAAATCATAGATGCAAAAGTATGGTTGACACTGGATCAGCTGTTTAAGTATGTATTTATGACCAAATAGTCAAATCGTGTGAATGAATGTGGACAATATTTGTCACTTTACTGCTGTGCGCAAATGTGTGCCAAATCATTTGGATCTTTGGCAGCCAAATCGTCTGATCGCAAAACAAATCATTTGTACATCGCTATCCAAATGCGCAAATGTGGACAAATCTAAATTTGGCATTTTGTGTACAAATGCACAAATCGTGTGATCCCTGCTTTACGCACCAAAAAATGTAATGTGTTTTAACTCTACAGAATCTTTTCTTTCATTTTATACCCGTACTATTTTTTTAAGTATATTGCACTGAAATTTTTAAATAATTTTTTGAATTACTCATATCTTTCAAATTTCAAAGTTCCTTTAAAAAATCCTGACAGTAGAGAGAAAAATTAAGAACGCATTTTTACTATATTTGGCCCTAGGTTTGGCGAATATATTGCTTTTTTTGTGTGCAAAATTGCCTGTCGCAAGGTATTATATCGCCGTTTAAAATACAAAACCGCGTATCAACAATATGCAAAACCGCGTTAATAATTTTCTAGAGAGTAGAAGCACTAATATTTCAAAATAGTTCTCTTTTTTATAAAACAATCGCATTTCTGGCTGGTATATTTTAGGACGAGTGGATAAGGATTGAGCCAAGAGCTTGTGTGAGCAAATCCAATTTTCGGCAGCAAATGTCAGTTACGCGGTTTTGCAGAATAACGACCCGCGGTTTTGTACTTTAAACAACGATATGTATATTGAGCTACACATTTATAAAAAAATTGAAATATTAAATAAACAAAAGAAATTTAGCCAAAGCTGGTCAACATAAAGCCCTTAGTAGGCAAAAGACAACGCCGAAACGCGTAGGAGGAAAAAAGGAAACTTGTTTTTGCCTTTTTAAAACTACCGGCCAGAAGAGCTCCGAAAATAACAAAAAGCGTTCGAATTATTGCCACCAGTGTAAATTACAAATCCCGAAAATCCCGGGATTCTAGGCAAATAATGCCGGGATTTTCGGGACTTAAAAAAGACCGGATTAACATTCGTAGTACATACATAGATTACTAAAAGAAAAACAGATCCACATTAACTGCAATCGACATATGCACTTATGTATGTATGGATTTACATACATACGCTGCGATTAGGTTATAAACAGTGTGACCAGGTTAGCCTCTTTGAGGCTAGATTTAGCATTTAGTTTAATTCCATAGCCTCAGAAACTAAGATCTGACTTTGTGGCTTTTTTCTGGCATTTTTACTTAAAATATTCTTAGTAAAATTCGGACCAGAACTATTGAACTAAGTACCCAAGCTTACTAAAAACCTTTAATATTTATAAAACTACTATTTACCGTTGTAATATTACAATAACAGTGCAAAGTACCATTTCTTTGAGAAAATACTTTCTTCCAGAACTATTGAACTAAGTACACAAGCTTACTAAAAACCTTTAATATTTATAAAACTACTATTTACCGTTGTAATATTACAATTACAGTGCAAAGTACCATTTCTTTGAGAAAATACTTCCTTAGCTTTTTAAAAAATAGGGCTAAGAATTTTAGCTTTTTATTGAAGTATGTATAATTTTAAGGAAAGAATATACTGACTTCTTTTTGACTTCAATTTTCCTAGCGTATAACTCTTTCTAACCCTTTTTAAAAAGGAATTTTGCTTCGCTTTTTGCTATCATCTGGTCACACTGGTTGTAAATATTGGGACATCTGTTACTCATAGGGTTGCCAGATTTTTTATGCGTCAAATCAGTACATTAGACTTTTTCGTGCTAAAAAAATCAGTACATTCTCATTCAAAGCAAAATTATGATAGTAAGTAACAGAAAATAATTTAAAACGCCTGGTATATAAATAAAATACAGTTCATAAAAAATAAAAGCGTTATTCATTTTAACATGAGTGTACACACAGGAGCCAATAAATTATTTTATATTTGTGACTTTTTGAATAGCAATAATGAGATCATTCCCATTTTCAGTGTTTAAATAGTCAAAGAATTCTATACATTTCATTTTAAAATTACTTTTAATTTGGAGTTCACTTTCAAACATTTTAATTAGAGGCCGGTTTCTCTCTTTGCGCCAGGAAACAAACTTTATTCTTAAGATCACCTCATACTGTGAAAAAGTACCACTTTTTAAGGAGTTAGATGAACTCCTATAACTTCTATATTTTCTCATGGCTTAAATAATGGCGATATGCCCATAAAACGATTGATCTTTTTGTTGTATTAATTTCTTGGGCATATCAAATGTTATATAAAACATGTCAACTATAACTAAATTATTTTCTTCTTATTTTTTACAGTACAGTTTAAAGAAGTTCCAACGTTATGTAAAAACCTTAAGAAAATGATAAAGTATTTTGTTTGAATAGAAAATTCAGTACAAATCAGTACAAATTTTGAAAAATCAGGACATTAGCGTACTGATTGAAGAAATGAATAAAATCAGTACAAGAGTGGAAAAATCAGTACTGTACTGATAAAATCAGTACGTCTGGCAACCGTAGTTACTCAAAAGCCGAAATACCTACACACACATACCTTTTGTCTACTTCTCTCACTTCCAACGCATGCACGTGTTTGCATTTTATGCCCATATATTTGAATCAATAAAACATACTTACAAGATATCAACCAATACTTTCCATATACCAAACGAAAGCAAAACCTTGAATTTTTGATTAAAGGAAACAAAAACAAAATCATTCGAGCGGTTTTCGAGCATTTTGGTAATAAAAAAAATTTGGTAATTTTTTCAACAATTTTTTGCCTTAAAATGCTCAATAATTCTTGAATTTATATAAGATTTGGGCACGACAATAGTTCTCCTGCTCCAAGGAACCTACATCCCGAATATGAAAAATATATCTGCAAATCGTAAGTCGCTAGAGCAGTTTAAAGGCTCAAAATATACCCCAAAAGAAGCCAATATTTAGCGTTGTTTCTACGACAGAAACCGAACTGGTTACTTACAAAAATGAATCTGTCGAAAGGCCTGGAATTTTATCTTTGAAACGCCACACTTTTCTTTGAAACCGCTTCATCGTTCTCGTGCAATGAGCGTTTTCGTGAAGCTCTAAAAATTACAACTACAACATTTGAGCATAGCCTCCATATCGAAACGTAACGTATTCTACGTCAAAAACCTTGAAAGTATTTTGCTCAGAAACTCTGCCTATACCACAATTCACAACTACGAGTGAAGATCTATCAAAGTACTCCCCAGCTGAATTAGGTTTTTTAAATTGTGTCCAACTATATTTACCGTTGCACTGTGTTGCGGCTAGTGGAAAAGTAACTTTTTTCCGATTATTTTTTTCAGTGTTTTTAATGATGCAATTTTGTCACAGACATTCCAAGTAAACAAAAAACACATAAAGCTTATTTTTATGTTGGCCCGTTGATTTTTAATTGATTTTAGAAGTCAAATATACAAAATTTTCACGAAAAGAGGGGATTTCAGGGCTGTATTCAAAATGATGAAATAGATTTTGGTTTTATATAAAATTTCAGAGTTTTTCAACAAATATCGAAAAATCATGAAAATTTGACGTTTATAATTCTTGTTCGGACCACCCTATAGTTTATTTAAAAAACTAATCATAGGGTATTTATCAGAAATAAAAAAACAATTAAAATAAATTTTTTTTGTAAATTTTTCGAACAATTTTTTTTTTTTGACTTTTGTTGAAAATTTGACCGAACAATTTTTTTTGGTGTAAATTTTTTTTTCACTCATTCTGTTTGGGATTTCATTCTGACCAATCTGTAGAAGTTTCTCATCGATACAATTAAAATTACAGTTTAGGCAATATGATTTCCAAAAAATTCCGGTTTCGCAACACTGTGCGTTGTGGATATGAGTGTTTCTAATTATTCACCAATTTTAAATGACAAGAGGTCATTTCGATTGATAATTTAAAAAAGGCATGTTTCTTGTACTGTAATTCCGAGATTATTGAATAAAAATATTGAAAGAATTAAATAAATCTTCATTGATTTAGCATATTTAAGAGCATATTTTGAGCTTTTTATAGCGCTTATTTTCCGCTTTTTCTGGCCTATTTTTGCCAGGCCTGTTAATAAGATTCTAAATAGTACATCAAAGTTATTCAATATTTGCATTCGAAAAATTCATAATCAAATCAATTTAGCAGCAAGGCGCTTGCGAAAGACATTTTCATCGTTCTGCCAGGTAGTTAATACCGGAATTTCGATGTGCCAATTTAATTTTAGACTTGAAATCGTTGTCAGAACAACATACAAAAATTTCAGACTAAATAATAAACATTTCTTTACTCTCATCACACGTTTGGGGTGATCGGTCTGCAAATATTAATCTGATAATTGTAGACTATCAGATGATTGCAGCCTTATCAAAATAATAATTTTGGTTCAAGTTGTAATAAATAATTTTGGTCTTTGATTTTTACATGCTAAGGGTGTTCAGCCTCCCACTGCTACCCTGATCAGGGTCCAATTTCACGGCTGACACCTCAACACACCTCCCATAACGCTCCGTCCCAACTAAATAATGACGTTAATTATTATTATTATTAATATTATTATTATTATTACGTTATTAAGTGACATTAGTCACTGGCTCTTAAACTAGTACTTTTTGTCGTTCATTACGCAGAATACGATTTTCCAAAAATTTTACTTTTTCTTTTGCGGTATCTTTCTTGGCTGAGTTTTTTCTGAAACTTTTTTTACCTTTTAAATCTTCATTCTTGTGTTTTATCTTAGTTCCACTCAAAATACTTCTAAGAAGTTAACCTTACTTCCCCATTTAATTCCTGAAATGTTTGGATCCTTCGTTAGTGAGGCCATAACTTTCTTTGCCTTTTCGCGATATGTAACCCCTTATATTTACCCAAACCCTTCTTTAGGGTAATACGTCGGTCGGCTTTGAACCGTTTAAAAACCCGAAAGCCTTTTATGCGGTAACACTCACCTTTTAAATACATAGGAATTTTTTTTAAAGAGCATGCAGGTTGCTTCTGAAAAATGGTAAATAAATTTTCTGGCATCTCCGATTTCCTTGTAATCTTCACGTTTTTTATTTAACATTTAATGCGAAGCTTATATGATTGTGGGCGCTGTGGTGTAGTGGTTAGCAGTGCGCGCTACCACTCCGCAGGGCCTGGATTCGAGCCTAGTTTCCAACTAACAATGACAAACCTCCGAGTGCATTCAGCCGGGAAAAACAGCTTCTCATAAAAATACAATCGCTGTTCGGAGTCGGCGGAAAACTGTAGGACCCTCCCCTTTGGGTGACAACATCAAGGCGCACTTCACAAATCGGAAGAGAAGCTCGATCAAGCACTAACATATTGTGTAAGCGCTAATATATATAACAAGTGAACCTGCATGTCGTTAAAACGCCCTAAAGTTTATTTCAAAACCCAAGAAACTATTGAAAATGTTAGTCAGTGTTATAAGTGATCCGAGTGCCATATTTCATCTAAGTCGGTGCAGCCGTTTCCGATGAAGATAGGTCTCCCATAGTGTCGGTTTTTAATATCATCAAATTCCAAATCACCCTGTACCGATAAAAAACGATCTGACTTCTAAAATTAAAATCTTATCGCACACCTAAAAGCCAAGGTCTCTACTTCGACCTCTCATATTTGAAATTTGAAATAACG
>NW_023458563.1:3061997-3066031 GCF_013731165.1 Rhagoletis pomonella | reverse complement strand
TGGTTATCTGCATATGTGGTTATAGTTTTTATTCAGTCTATAACAATTGCTTTTTGGCAATAAGGGTGTTGTGCAGCAATTCAATGTTGTGAAAATTATTTTAGCACTGGAGAAATGGATAGAAAAGTATTTCAGTGCGCTTGAACATCACAGGTTTAACCGAAATATAAATGTATTAAGAATATTTGTTTTATTAATACATACCCATTTTTTTATTTTACTGTGTCGAAGTGGTTGCTCAAATATTTGTAATTTAGTATTTTACTTAATTGTGAAATATATTGAATGCACAAATTAAATTATGGGAGCGATTTATTCACATGAAATTGGAAACAGGGCTGATGATATACTTTAAATAAATTGTGAATCTGCGAAAATATCTTTTCAGCATATGAATATACTTCTTAACTTTTTCCCGAAAATGTACATACAGGTTCGAAATTATGCCAGTAACTTTCAAATATCGTCGCTTGGATGGAAAATTTCCCCTTTATTTTTGATTTTGAATAGCAAAAAAGATTTGGTGTTTGTTTAAATGTTAATGATTAACTATTTTGTTTAAAATTTTCAAATAAATAGTAATCAATGTTCTTAGAAACAATTAAGAAATAATCATCTCATTTACCATTAAAAGAAGAAATCAGATATAATGACAAATACTAAAAAATGATGTATGTTTTTAGGTAATTATTTTTGATTATTCGGTATATTTTTATATGTTTTTTCTCTTGAGTGTTATTTTATTATATTTAATAAGTTTTTAAATTAAATAGAGGAAGTACAAATTTGTGTGCTCTATAGCTTACTATCCAACTCCCAAGAAAACCAAAAACTCCGTATAAAATGACGCACAAGAAATGGCTAAGAAATTTTCTTGTGTCAAATTTACTTAAAGCAGTACTCAGCTCACAAGTAAAAATACTACACTTTTTCCTTACTACTATAAGAAAAATGCGGGAGCGGCAACGCCGGCTTTCTCAAGAAATAAAGAAACGCATATATATTTCTTGAAGTAAATTGACAATTTGACAGCAAAAGTGAGTATTTTTAAATAATTGTAAATTTCCTTCTATGTACATATATAAATATATTCATTTTAATAACTATTTTAGCTATGGAGTTTAGCGAAAAACCGAGCACCTCAAAACGGCAAAAGCGCGCGGTAAATTTCACTACGCAAGACAAGAGAGCGCTTATAAAGGAGGTGAAAAAATGGCCACGGATCTGGGACATAACCAACGACAAACATTGCAACAAATATGCTGTAGATCAAGCTAGGGATGAGATAAGTGCCTCGATGGATAAAATTGGTATGTTAGGTGATCCATTTACACGCATATGTTTGATAATCTTTTTTGTTTTTTATAGCGAATGAATGCAAATTGGCCTGGACTAGCTTGAGGGAAAGCTACAGGTACAGAGCTAAGGTAGCACAAAAATCGAAGAGTGGAAGCGCAGGTGGAGAAAACATACCTGAACCGATATATAAAGACTCTATTGACTGGGAGTTATGTCATTTCTCCCAAACGTATCCCAGAAGAGAAGGTAATTAACATAAAAGTACCACGGAGAAAGTTGATGACTTATTTACCACCTTTCAGAACCTCTACTTTACCGGACTTTGGGGAGGAAACTCCCACCTGCACTTTCGAAACCGAGAGCATCTGCAGTTCCAATAACAACAACAAAAGCAACGCCGCTTATGATTATGTAAGTACTATATTATACTCGCAGGTTTCACAAATACTTCCAAATATATGCAGTATGCAAACTTCAATTGGTTTGAGAGGTCCTATGTCCTCTTTTCCAAAACCCCATATTGTTTCGAGTTTGATGTTGATATATCTTATTCTACCAAGTCTACACCAATAAAATATATTGGACAAATACATATATACAAAGTTTGAATTTGATATGCATATATAGAAGATATGAGTCGATACGTAACAAATCAATTGTACGAGTATCATTCTTGCCATTGCAGATTTCAACTCCCAAGCGTAGTCGCACATCTCTTGATAAACAGAATACGGAGCTTTGGAATAAATTGGATGGTCTCGTCCAAGCACAAACGAAGTTAATTCAAGCTCGCGAGGTCGCTGAATCCGAGTCACCGTTTGTTTTGTGTCAAAAGATTGCCATACATAAGCTAAATAATTCCTAAGAAAATAAGTTTTTTTGTCAAGTCGATGTAGTTGAGGCTATTTCACAATCTGTCCGGTCCAATGCTCACTATATATTGATATCTCACCCATGAAAACACGATCACTGAATCGAAATATCTAAGAAAGTATCACATATCGACGGCTGAGTGGAAGATCGACATATCTCGGCAGCAGGTTCGAAAATGCCCTATCTCAGATATCTTCTAGAACGCCCTAATTCAGGATTTGGTTGAAGAACGCCTCATTTCAGAATTTTATTGAAAAATGCCCTATCTCAACTAAAAATATATTGAAAATATGTTAGGATATGGCGTTTTTGAACCGAATTCTGAAATAGCGGATTCTTCAACCAAATTCTGAACTAGGGCGTTCTAGAAAATTTGTGAGATAGGGCATTTTCGAACCAGCTGCCGAGATAGGTCGATTTTCCACTCAGCCGTCGATATGTACTTTGCAATCCAAGTCTGTAAAAATGTAATTCCGATGGACCCTATAATAGCCCAGACTATAGAATCTTACTTTAATTAAAAATAAAACTAAACATTTAGTTCAAATAACGTGTCACAATCTTTTGTTTATTGAAAAATTCATACTTCTTTAAAATAGCCACACTATACAGAAAGAAAAGATGCACTTTTATGATTTAAATACAGTTTGAAATTTGGATTTGTAAGTTTTTTGTTAACCAATGAATTTTACTTTTATAAAAACAAATAATTAAAATTAATTTGAAAAAAGTAAATAACCAAAACCAGGTGTCCTTAACACTTTGCCGTTGGGTGTGTGTGCTTAGCAATAGCTTCTATAGATGTTTATACAAATGCAGCGCTGTTCTGCCATGGAACAGATCCGGACTCCGAGTATTATATCATAAATAACATACTCGAGAACAATACCAAGTTTGGCTTTTTCGGGGATGGAGTCTCGTGGCCTCGTATTTCTTTTCCTATGCAAATGCGGCTCTAGTATATCGAAAAGTTCGTCAAAGATCTCCGGTTGCATACGAAAATTTTCAGCAAATCGTTGTGGTGAAGCTCTTAAATCTTGGAAATCTTTCGAAAACCTACCCTTCTGTCCGCAAGATACGGATGAACCCTATAAGAGGGGCTGCTCCGGATCTTTTCGTAGGAATCTAGCAGTTCTAGTCCCGTTATCAGAATGCTGCAGCTTAGAGACATTTCTAAATCAATCCTGTAATTTCAATAAACATATAATCACGGTTTTTGTTAATATTTTAGAACAAACTAACAAATTGTTATCCATTTTTACGTTTACTGCCGGTTTGTTTTGTTTACATTTTAACTTCTCTTTCCTGCTTGTTCTTTTTTAGTGCTATTCACAATGAATAAATTAAACGTCAAAGTTCCTTATCAAACATAAGAAAAATATTCAGATTTATTCTTGAGGCTTTTCTTGGGAAGTGGATAAGCTTATAACTCAATGCTACAAAAAATAATGATGTAAAAATACCTGGTAAGTCATTTTTTTTCAGGTAGGTTTTGCCGTGGGAAGTAAGAATCGTGATACGAAATTTTTGTCACACATCCATACAGTAAACAGTGAGTAAACAGTAATTACTCAGGATCTGATTAATCACGTTCTAATTAATCAGTTTATTTGATTAATCAGTATATTATTGATTAAAAAACTGATTAACCGATTTATCGCACATCCCTAAATTTAATTGAAATATTTGTCACAATGATAGACGAAAGGGATGTAAGAAGATTTTAGTTTGAAAATACTTTGAAAATGATTTCTAGCTGTATGAAAAGTCGAATTTTGTTAACTTAAAACCAAGATTTACGAAATAATCACATTCTGGTTGTTCACGCTTGCTTGGTTATCTGGTTATCTGCATATGTGGTT
>NW_023458563.1:3061563-3061897 GCF_013731165.1 Rhagoletis pomonella | reverse complement strand
TAGCTTTCTTTACTTTTATTCTAATCTATGCTTTTATCCCTTTCTTCTTCTACATATTCAACTTTACCTTCTTCCTTGCATGAATCTTAATCTTCATAAATCTGATTCCTAAACTGCTGCTTAGCAGATTTCTTTAATTCAGTATCAATATTAAAGCATAGATTTAGGAGGCATTTCCGCCCCAACCATGTACATGTACGGCATTAGTATTGGTGTCAATTTTGAACTGATTTTTTTCGCTTTATGATAAACCAATTTGAAATTTGAAAAACTGTCTGCATATCAGCATCAAAATACCTTTCTAATGATACATAATTGTTTATACTTTTGTGGT
>NW_023458563.1:3057939-3061463 GCF_013731165.1 Rhagoletis pomonella | reverse complement strand
GTTTTTATTTTTATTTTTGCCTTTATCCTTTTCTTTATCTTTATGTACGTACTCACCTTTACTTTCATTCTTGTATTGGTCTTTTTCTAAGTGTTTTTGTTAAATTAATAACATACATTCCAGAAGTACTTGTTTCCGTCCCAACCATTTCCACCATTCCCGTGTGCAATTTCCATTGAATTTGCCAATTTACTCCCAGCCAACCAACCGCCGCTAAAGAAGTTTCACTTCAAACAAATTTGGTTTTGTATCTTCGAATTATGAAAAAGCATAAGCGTATTCAAACGAAAAGACCAGTAATCAAAAATTTGTTTAATGTAAACAAAAGTGAGGGTAATATTACCAAATCATTGTTGAAAATATCAACCATGGCATTGTAATATTAAACAAAAATGACATTGGTTGGGCGTGGCACCTCCCTTAGGCGTGAAATTTTTAATCAGCCATAACTTCGGAACCATAAGCCCCACGAACTTGAAATTTGGTAGGTGCTTATAGTAGGGTATATATAAATGACTTTGTAAAAGGGGTGGGGCATGGACTGCTTTATCAGCTATAACTCCGGAAGTATAAGTCACATGAACTTGAAATTTGCTATGCAGCCATTTTAATGGTAGGTACTTATACCACGGTATATATACATGAATTTGGAAAAAAGGGCGTGGCACATCCAACAGACGTGGAATTTTTTATCTGCTATAACCATAAGTCCGACGAACTTGAAATTTGGTATGCAGACATATCAACGGTAGGTGCTTATTTGGTATGCAGACATATCAATGGTAGGGTATATATAAATGAGTTTGTAAAAGGGGGCGTGATAATCCCATAGGCGTGGAATTTTTTATCAGCTATAACTTCGGAACCATATGTCACATGAAATTGGAATTAGGTATGCAGAGAAATCAATTGTAGGTACTTATAGGAGTGTATATATAAACGAGTTTGTAAAAGGGGGCGTGGGACATCCCATAGGCGTGGAATTTTTTATCAGGTATAACTTCGGAACCATAAGTTGCACGAACTTGAAATTTGTTATAGCTATGGTAGGTGCTTATATAAAGATAAATATAAATGAGTTTGCAAAAGATGGCGTGGCAAATCCCATATTCGTGGAAATTTATATCAGCTATAGCTTCGGGACCATATGTCAGATGAACTTGAAATGTGGTACGCAGTCATATAAATGGTAGGTGCTTATAGTAAGATATATATAAATGGGTTTGTAAAAGGGGGCGTGGCACATCCCATAGGCGTGGAAATTTTTTTCAGCTAAAATTTCAAAACCATGTCACATGAAATTGAAATTAGGTATGCAGACATATGTACGGTAGGTGCTTATAGTAGGCTATACCCTGCAGTGAAAAGCCAAACCAGTTAGAAAAAATACTAGTTCATTAACTAGTATGTGCCTACCAGTTCGACAATTTCGAAGAACTTAGGCGATCAGCGACATCTGCCTTTGAATTGCCAAAGCCAAAAATAAAACGCAATTAATTGCTTTTCTTACAAATGTCGGCTGTGGCGTCACGTGAAGACTACTGGTTCTGGTTCTGAAATCGCAGGTTCGGGGCCGCTTGGAGGTGGTTAAGATTTTTAAAGTTAAATAAATGTAAGTAAAAATAATTTATTCAATTTATAAATAAACAACAAATTTAAAAATCTAATTGCATTGCAAAAAAACATTTAGGAAGAAATGTTTGTGCTATAAAAACAAAGAAAGTAAACAAAAATACTTTTTTTATTAAATTTAAATGTTACAATAAACAGCCTAAACAAAAAAATTGATTTATAAAAAATAAAAATAAAATAAAAAATAGAAAATAAAAAATAAAAAATACCACAAATGGCAATAACGCAAAATTTGCTTTTTTTTCACTTTTAAATCGGAAATAATACCAAAATCTGAGTTTTGCAATATTTCCAACATAAGTGGGAAATAAAACCAATTTTGGCTTATTTCCCATTGCTTATTTATACTATTTGTAGCAAAAACAGTTTACTGACAGAAGCAAAAGGAACTTTGTTTATTTCAAAAATACAATTAAACATAAGATGTGATATAATTCATATGAGTACAGTAATATTCACAAGATATTTTTATTTTTCAAATATACAATTAAACAAAAAGGGTGATATAATTCATATGAATAATATAATGTTCACAAAACCTTTTTACTTATGAAAAGTCTAACAAAATATAGGGAAAGTGTCTTTAATAACTGCTCGGCAAATTGGACATAGCGCTTTTGTGTGATTTTTATCTGCACGCTCTTTAATAAGTTGAAAACATTGCTGGAAAACCTTAAAGTGTTTGCATGGAATCATGATGCAATAAACAGGTGAAGTAATAAAGCAGCTTTCTCGCTTTATTTTCTGACATTCGGCTGCCTTATAGTCAAATTTTTTATATAGTAAGGTATATATAAATGGCTTTGTAAAAAAGGGGCGTGGCACATCCCATAGGCGTGGAACACATCACACCACAAATGGCGGTAACGCAAAATTTGCTTGATTTCACTTTTAAATGGGAAATAATACCAAAATCTGACGTTGGAAATAAAACCATTTTTTGCTTATTTCCCATTGCTTATTTATACTATTTGTAACAAAAACAGTTTACTGACAGAAGGAAAAGGAACTTTGTTTATTACAAAAATACAATTAAACAAAAAATGTGATATATGAATAAAGTAATATTCACAAAATATTTTTATTTATGAAAAGTCTAACAAAATATAGGGAAAGTGTCTTTAATAACTGCTCGGAAAATTGGACATAGCGCTTTTGTGTGAATTTTATCAGCACGCTCTTTAATATGTTGAAAACATTGCTGGAAACCTTAAAATGTTTGCATGGAATCATGACGCAATAAACAGGTGAAGTAATAAAATAGCTTTCCCACTTTACCCTGACGGAAACCAACTATCTGATCAACTAATTGAAAGAGTACTTTAAAACAAATGCAATGAGTAAATGTTTCGAATTTCGATACTTTTTTTACTCAAAGAAACGATTTGTGTTTTGGAAGTATGAAAAAGCATCAGTGAAGTCCAGAGCGCAAGCGTATTCAAAAGAAACATACTGGCTTTGAAGTTGTGTAACCCAAATTCATTTTAAAGTACAGTGAAACCCGCTTAAGTACCCCCCCGCTTAAGTACCTAACCGCTTAAGTAACCAACATTTTTGGACACCGTGAATTTTTTAATATAATCTGAAGAAAATCCCTCTCTTAAGTACCTCCCCGCTTATTTACCCAACCCGCCTAAGTACCTCCTTTTTTCGTGCCTCATTTACAATATTACTTATTATTTTCCGGATTTTAAGTTCTCTTTTAAAGTTCCTTAAAATATTTACGTATTTTGAAATTCAGTAGCAGCGCTACACACCTTCGGTAAAAAAAATTCTAAAAAATCAACGGTAACTTTTAGCCACTTGAAACTTGCACATTATTACACTAATATTGAATGGGCTATAAAACTGTATACTCAAAATATACTTCTGAGAAAAAAGTTTGAAGCTAT
>NW_023458563.1:3045788-3057839 GCF_013731165.1 Rhagoletis pomonella | reverse complement strand
AAAATTCGATGAAAAACGTATCATTTTGATCCATTTGGATCAAAACGGCAACACTGCTATTAAGTCGAAACTAATTAATTTGCAACTTAAATTTAAGTACCAACTTAAAGTTTACTTCTATTCATAGCCATATTTCAGATTTCTACTAAGTAGTTTTAACGTAGTTTTACGATATAGCAAAACTAGTGTGAAAATATATCGACTTTTCTTAACAATATTTAGGAAAAACTACATTTTTACTTAATACTATCAATTTTCGAAGTCGATGTTTATCAAAAGCATGCTGTGAAACATACAAGCATATGTCTAACACCTCTATTCTGCAACACTTTCGCATTCGGATTTTGCTACGAATCGTAGAAATGGTATGCTGCAATCCGAATCGTATTTTCGAACTTTCGAAATTCGTACCAATGGCATGCCTAAAAACGAACGAGTAAGCTTTTTTGCGTAATTTTGTCCGAAAACAATTCGTCGGAAGCGAAATAAAAATTAATCAAAAAGATGTAAATCGATATGTGTATGTCCGGTTTAGTTGTTTGTACACAATGCTTTTCCGTTGTTGTGTCCAAACGCATGACCCTAATCTAAAACCTTTAACATACACGTATAGTCAAAGGATTCATCTTTAATTTAAAACAAAGATTTTAAATTTCCGGGCACTAGTTTATTAATAAATTCGGTTTGCACTCAGCACTTTTTTGTAAATTTCGATGTGGGTTCTGCGCAAAAATATTGTGGATTTCGTAGCCGGAGTTCTATACACAAGCAATGTTGCATACCATTGACATGTGGAACCCCCTTTTCTCCGGCAACACAGAAAGGATAATTCTGCTTAGTAAGGTTTATAATCCCTAAGCGCGGCCGAAAGCAGAATCAAGCGCAACGGATGGTGGACCTATCAAAGTGCATGTGTTGAATGGCTTGGAAGAAGCTGTTATTGCATTACCTGGATTGAGAACCAGTTCTTGAGGCATAGGAGGAGTTATGGCTTGTGGTTCAACAATTCCACCAGAAAATGACATAGATGCCTCCATGGTTACTATGCCCTATAGCTCCGCACATATTTGTGAAATCATTTCCATAGCGCGCTCTTACTCCGCTGCTATAATTGCAAATGCAATAGAATCCATTCTTTCCTTCAAAATATGTAAAATGAAACAATTTTACTATAAATAAGTACTTGAATAGTGTTTTTATAATTCATTTTCACTTTGTTTCCCTTCATGCAGCTGTCTTCGAAAAATAACTGATAGCTGGCAATGCTGCACACATTTCCGCGATGGCTGCAGCATGTCGATTTTTCGTTTTTCGTAACGTTATGTAGCTTTGTTAGAATTGTGATACGCATCTTCCGATTCAAATGGATCGCTCTTTGTAAATTTCAGTTGGAGACCATTCAATTAGGGATGGGCACCGTTTCCAAAAAATTCGGGTTTTTGATTAATTACGGTTTTTTATTCAGGTTTTAAACCGTTTATAGATAAAACATGGTAACTTTGTCTTGGAAAATATTTTTTTGTTAAGTTTTTATTGAAATATGGCTCATGTTTTAACAAACGGCATATAAAATCAAGTTTCAAACTTATTACGAAATTCCAATATTCACAATCGACTTCACAATCTACTATGCTTAGCTACCAGATCAGCAAAAAAATTTAGTAGTCAATTTGAAGTTTTTGGTACGCCGTAAATTTTTATTCTTGTCTGGAAAACTACAAAATAATTATCCATTGCTGGGGAATGCAAAAACCGAATTTTCGGTTTTCGGTTTAAAAGAAAACGACGATTTTTAGAAACACCGATCTTATTTGAACATCCCTACATTCAATATTATCAAAATCACGCTCCATTTACTTAATTTTTACATATTTCGTCTTTTATTCCTTAATTTCCTTTTATCCTTAATTTCCTAGTTGCGACTTAGTTGCAGCTAAAACTAAATTTTAAGTTGATACTTAACAAGATAAGTAAAAACTAAGGAGACATGAATAGCTTTAGGAGTAACTTAGAATAGTTTCGACTTAGTTCTGAATTACATAATATGCGCCAATGTAAGTAAAAGGCCGATCTCGTGACTTTTGAGGACGAAACGTAACCACAAAGTGCTGGTGAGAAATGACTCAATTTGCGTGAAAAACAATTGGATGTCTTTCAACAATAATAAAATAATGATGTGCAAGGGTAAGCCGGCTGACGGTATAGTCAATAACTTATATGACAATAACTTTTCTAAAGCCGATTTGAGTTATGCAACAATTAGATAAGGTTATGGCAAAAAAATGAAACTAGAAAGGCCCGTTTTTCGTTTTCAATATCATAAATTGTTTATAATGACTTTTGCTAGAATTTAAAAATCAAATGTTATCAAAACAAATTCTATGCGACTGAGGTATATTTTTTTCTAATTTGTAGTCCATTTCTAAAAGCGTGGTTTGTTAAAAATTTGCCACTATTACTCTTTTCCGACCAAATTTGGTCGCTTCTTTTTTACTTGGTAGATTGGTACGCAAAGTAAGATTTTGGCCGGATAGTTGAATAGTTGGAGGATGGTTCCGTGCGCAGAAGTGCAAAGCTTTTGACTGCCAATCACCTGGGAGTAGCCAGTAGCAATTCTTGTGTGTACGGTTAAAATCGCAGCTCACAACGTCCGGATATTTATATCCACGTATCCTCTGGGTAGCAACCAAACGGCCGTTTGGGAGCGACCTAAAGTGAGAAGGCGTAAACTTCGCGTGGCTGGGTTTAGGTCCCGCCACGCTAAAACCCCGCCCAATGAAAAATTCCAACAAGCCTCGGATCAGACCCCCTTTTTTCATGACGACCATGGCAAACGTATAAAGGACTATGATTTGAGGGCATGCACCTGGAATATCCGGACCCTCAATGGGGAAGGTGCCTCTGCTTTGCTAGTTGAAGTCCTCGGTAAGACAAAGGCAGACATCACCGCCATCCAAGAAATGCGATGGACGGGGCAAGGAAAAGTAAGTGTGAAGCATTGCGACGTCTACTACAGTTGCCACGTAAAGGAGCGCAAATTCGGTGTTGGGTTCGTGGCGTTCACCCCGGTGGACGAACGTCTAGCCACAATCCGAATCAAAGCTAGATTCTTCAACATTTCGCACATCTGCATCCATGCTCCGACGGAAGAGAAGGATGAGGCGTCCAAGGATCTCTTCTATTAGCGCTTGGAATGTACATATGAGCGCTGCCCCCGACACGATGTCAAAATCGTGCTTGGCGATTTTAATGCCAATGTGGGCAAGGAAGGAATCTATACGACGAAACGTCCGATAACGGACTGAGGGTGATCGACTTTGCCGGGGCCCGAAACATGGTAATATGAAGTACTAGGTTCCAGCACAAGAACATCCACCAAGCTACATGGCTGTCTCCAGATCGAAAAACGAGAAACCAAATCGATCATGTTGTGATAGACGGAAGGCATGCTTCAAGCGTTTTGGGCCAAGGGCCAAACATCGACTCGGACCACTATCTTGTTGTATCTAAGCAAAAAATGTGCGCCCAACAATGCAAGGAAGGCTTAACGTTGAAAAGTTGCAATCACAACAGACGGCCACTTTATTCGCCACTCGACGCACGCACCTGCTCTCTGAGAGCACTCTTCAACAATCCGACATACGCGAGCAGAGGAACCACATTTCCCGATCATTAAGTACCGCTGCCGAAGAAGTAGTTGGATTTCAGCGAGCCCGAAAGAACAACTGGCACGATGGGGAATGTCAAGAAGCCGCAGAAAAAAAAGATGCCGCCTACAGGGCCAAGCTACGATCGGGCGCAACGCGAGGCATGTGGGACCGTTATAGGGAACTGAAGAAGCTAGCGAGACGTATTTGCCGCAATATGAAGAGAGAGGCCGAAATACGTGAGTGCGAAGAGCTTGAGATGCTGGCCGACAGGAAGAACGCCCGAAAATTCTACCAGAGGGTTAGGCGACTTACGGAAGGTTTCAAGACTGGGGCGAACTCCTGTAAGAACAACAATGGCGACCTAGTGATCGATGTCCAGAATATACTTAAATTGTGGAGGGAACACTTTTACAACCTACTGAATGGCAGCAGCGCTGAAACTAGTGAAGAAGACGAACCCGTGGCCCCAGTCGATGATGATGGAGTAGCTGTCCCACCACCTGACTATGACGAGGTACGAATAGCGAGTACGCGGCTGAAAAACAACAAAGCTGCTGGAGCTGACGGCCTGCCAGCCGAGCTATTCAAGTACGGCGGCGAGGAGCTGATGAGGTGCATGCATCAGCTCATATGCAGAACATGGTCAGATGAAAGCATGCCCGACGACTGGAATTTAAGTGTGCTCTGCCCAATCCACAAGAAAGGCGACCCCGCCATACGCGCCAACTGCCGCGGAATCAGCCTTCTAAGCATAGGTTATAAGGTCTTATCGAGTGTATTGTGCGAAAGACTGAAGCCCACCGTCAACGAGCTGATTGGACCTTATCAGTGTGGCTTTAGGCCTGGAAAATCCACCATAGATCAGGTATTCACAATACGCCAAATCTTGGAAAAACCCGCGAGAATAGGATCGACACACACCATCTATTTGTCGATTTCAAAGCCGCTTTCGACAGTACGAAGAGAAGTTGCCTTTATGCCGCGATGTCTGAATTTGGTATCCCCGCGAAACTAATACGGCTGTGTAAAATGACGTTGAGCAATACCACCAGCTCCGTCAGAATAGGGAAGGACTTCTCCGAGCCGTTTGATACCACGTTTCAGACAAGGGGACTCCCTTTCGTGTGATTTATTTAATCTGATGTTGGAGAAGATAATAGGAGCCGCGGAACTGAACCGCTCAGGCACAATACTTTACAAGAGCGTACAATTGCTGGCGTATGCCGACGACATCGATATTATCGGTAAAAACAAGGGCTACGAGGACAAAACGAAGTATCTCCTGTCATCACACAAACAGTCAGAGCATACGCGTCTTGGCACCCACGTCACTGTTGACAGTTACAAGTTTGAAAAAGTAGACGACTTCGTTTATTTGGGAGCCAGCATTAACACCAATAATAATGTCAGCCTTGAAATCCAACGGAAATCACTCTTGCCAACAAGTGCTACTTTGGGCTGAGTAGGCAATGGAGAAGTAAAGTCGTCTCTCGTCGTACAAAGATCACACTCTATAAGTCACTCATCATGCCTGTGCTGGTGTATGGTGCGGAGGCATGGACAATGACAGCATCTGATGAGGCGGCTCTTGGACTTTTCAAGAGAAAGATTCTGCGAAAGATTTACGGACCTTTACGCGTTGGTGATGGCGAATATCGCAGACGATTTAACGATGAGCTGTATGAGCTTTACAACGATACACACATAGTGCAGCGAATTAAGATTCAGCGGCACCGCTGGCTTGGCCATGTCGTTCGAATGGACAGAAACGCTCCTGCTCTGAAAATATTCAACGCGGGCCGCGATGCTGGTAACAGAGGAAGGGAAAGGCCTTCTCTGCGTTGGAAAGACCAGGTGGAGAAGGACTTGGCTTCACCTGGCATTTCCAGCTGGCGTCAGTTAGCACAGAAGAGATATGACTGGCGTGCTGCTTTGGACTCAGCCAAAATCGCTTAGGCGTTTACAGCGCCAATAAAGAAGAAGAAGTTTGATTAAGTTTTTAAATTCTTAATTATAAAAATATATATTTCAAACATCATTTTGCATATAAATATTTGCCCTTTGAACATTTGCCAATCCTGCCATTAAAAATAAGAAACCTAATTGGTTTGGCCACTGATGGACCAATGTTATGGCTGGAGACTTAGGCGGGCTGAAAACATTATTGAGTGCAGAAACCGATTTATTTTATATAAAGTACACATGTCACTCACTTTACCTTTGCTCAAGCTACGCTTGTAAAAATTGCCGAAAAGCATTGAGACACTGCCACAACAAATATAGTTTCTTTTCCCACAGTTCAAAGAGGATACACGCACTGATGGAATTTCAGGACTAGTGTTCGGTAAAACCCCACAAAATCTTGGGCATATCTCAAACACGATGGCTTTCGCTAGAAGGCGTTGTGTTAAGAATAGTTGAGCAAAGGGATAGTTTGAAACTTTATTTTATTTCCTGCTTTTGTGAAGTAAACGGTATGCGATCTGCAGACCTGGTAGAAGGAATGTGTTGCAAAACCAAATGCTATTTTTTATTTCTATCGCAAATCTTGCCCATAATTAACAATCTTAACAAAGAGTTAACTTAACTTTATTCAAACATATGTGATCAGTAATAATATTAATATTGATTTTAAAAATGAAAATAATCATATTAAAATATCTGACATTTTTGTTGGAACGAAATATCTGACATTTTTGTCATGAGAAGTTCTGAAATTCTTGTAGTTAAAGCCTATATATTAAAGTTTTACATAAAGATTTTGAACCAAATAGTTGAAGATTTGATTTCAAGTGCGAAGATATAAAGCTTTTACAAATAATTACATCAGCTAATTTGGTTTTTAAAGATTTACCAATTTTACCTCTTTTGTAAAAGTTTCCCATCTCATAGTTTGCGATCCTGATATAAGAACCACGTAGAGGAACTTACTGAGGCTAAGTGAGCTTGATATTTCCACCGATCTGAATATTGATACGTTTTGGGAAAGAGTTTATTCTATTAAAAATGGAATGAATGAAAATTGCTTCATGCACCTCCCGATTTTTTTTAATATATTTTCATTACTACATAGCTCTGCGGCTGCAGAACGCAAATTTTCAGCGCTTTCTTTGATAAAAACTAAACTAAGAAATAAGCTTATCAATAGCATAATAATATGCAAGGAACTTGTGAACAAAAATGACCCGCACTATGTGTGGTCAGTTGCTAAAGATTCGCATGTGTGATTAATTGATTTAAATTTACTTTTAAGAAATTAAACTTATTGGTACATAACATGTATATATATAATTCGTTGTTTTTCATCTCTGTGAATAAGCCTGTACCTGCATTTATTTATTTCTTGCTTATTTTAAAATGTACAAACTACATAAATGTAATAGGGATGTTAATTTTTTCCGATCCCGGGATTTTCGGGATGGCGTTGTCACAATCCCGGGATCCCGGGATTAGTTCCCGGATTTAGATATTCATTACTTTTCAACAACTTGAATCGAAAAAAATGGCTTCTATATTGTTTGAGAAGCTCTCCTACCATGAAATAAATAATAAATATGTAAATGGGTTTGAAACCTACTTTTTTATTTAAAGTGTCGTTTTTATTTGTTCTCTCTGATCGCAGGATTTATTTTGATGGACTTTGTAATTTCAAAGATATGATTAATTCCAAAAAGTATTAAAAAATTCAATGCAATGTAGAATAAAAATATGGGTAAAAATGCAATAGAACATTTCTTTAGAATTTAAAAAATTAAAACTTTTTGGATTTACAAGGACAAATAGGTAATTTTTAAGCTGAAAAAGTTAGAAGAACGAAATTCGAGGATGTTATCGAGTTTAACATATAATTTTTTCAAAAACAAATATTGCGAAATTTCAAGGATAAAATTTTAAAATGACATTTTCAATACTTACCAGCCCTTCTGCACTAGAAACTTGAATCTGTTTAAATTCTACAGGATTTCCTAATTAATTTTATACCCATACTTCTTCTCTAAGCACATTTCGCCGAATTTTTTAAATCATTTTTGAATTACTGACGTCAGAGTGAAATACATAAACGCAATTTTACTATATTTGGCTCATGTTTTCGCGAATATATTGATATTTGCGTTTAAAATTTGCTATCGCTCGGTGTTATATGTATAATGAGCTAGATATTTATAAAAAAAAATATTAATTATTAAATAAAAAAAGAAATATAGCCAATACTGGTCAAGAAAAGGAGTTTCTAGTATTGCCATCAGTGCAAATTACAAATTCCGAAAATCCCGGGATTCTTCTCAAGTACCTTAAAGAGACCTTAAAAAGTCCGGGATCCCGGGATTAACATTCCTAATATGTATGTATGTATGTAAATGTTTTGTATTCGATACATCCCCTCAAATATATTCTGAGCGTTCAGAATATATGAGTCCGAAAGGAGTCCTAGGTAGCTAAGAAATATGAGTTTCAAAAACAAAAAATTGTTTACTCTTATATGAATCTTTTAGGATTCATATATGATCCAAGTTATGAGCCAGTACCTTGTGTAAAAACAACAAAGATTTGCAATTTATATCTAAACTTGTTTATACAGAAATTGAAAATAATTAGAAAAAAATGAACAAAATTTAGCTGCAGCTGCTGCTATTGAATGCATGTTGGAATGTATATATGCACGTAAGTATGTATGTATGTTATTTGAAAGGAATTTTTGCTGAATGCCTTTGTAAATATAGTGCGTTCAATAAGACTCAAAGAACAACCTAAAATAAGAGTCCGAATGTAGCAATTTATGAGGCCGATAAGAGCTTCAAAAAGAGTCTGAAATTATTCATATGTAAGTATATGAGGCCAAAAATTGTTTTAAAAGAGTCCAGCATGAGCCGTATATGAGGCCAATAAGAGTCCAATAAGACTGATATTGAGGCTCATTTGATGTATGAATTTAAGCTCATATAAGTCGGACCTTCGAAGGATGGGAAACACCCTCATATCGGACTCTTAAATGAGCTCATTACACTGTGAGACAAATGGTAGGGGTCAGTGATCGGGAAGGGTTCAAACTACCGGGGAAAGTTATATCGGTAAAAAAGAAGTTATACGTGTCCCGGCGTTTCGCTGGGTCACGTCTAGGAATCGAGATATATCGATTTGAAGTTAGTAACTATCATATAGGCGAAATTGTCACCTCTGGTGGTCTTTTTTTTGACTTAACTCGAGAACCACTAGTCCGATTTTGCTTAAAAAAATTAAAAAAAAAATTAAAAATTATAATTGCTTTAATCTGTTCATATAACGTTTTTCTATATAATCAACAGTTTTGCCGGTAAAAATAAATGTATGAAGAAAAAAAATATTTTTTGCCTAAAATATTAAATTTTTTATTTTTTAAATTCATAAAAAATCCAAAACGGAAAAAAGGCAAGACGTATTACTTTCACGCAAAGTCACATAATCTTTAAGCAAAATGAGACATAGATCATGAAAATCGATGGATGCGTTTCGCTTTTATTCACAATTAAGTGAAGGTATATCATTTTGACAAGAATATTGATTTTATGTTTCAATGAATTTGGATAATATATATTATATATTATTTATTATTAACACGCAAAATTAAAAATTATTACAGGTAATTATTAGGTTATTACATAGATACATAGGTTATAAAAATCGATGAATGCAAAACTTATTTTCGTTTGTTTGCGCCCTTTACTTTCATGCGTGGTGGTTCGCCCACTTGTTCAGAGTCTGTATCGGATGAGGATCTGTCTTCATCTGGAAAAAATCAATTGTTTTTAATCAGTCAGTTAACTTCATTTTTGTGACTTACCCTCGGAGGAAACTCCCATTGTATATTCTTTTTCTTCATCTTCATTGTCAGGATCGTACGTCTTTTGCGACCACCAACAAATTTCAGCCACCAGCGAATCGAGCCTTTTGCCTTTATATCGCGTTTCCATTGGCATTGCCACTTGATGGAAGCGCTCGCCATGTTCATCCGACTCTGAGGCTAGCTGCTTGCTGAAGTATTCGAGATGGTGATGCAAGAAGTGAATTTTGAGGGACATTGATTTTCATGATGTATGTCTCATTTTGTTCATAGGTTGTGTGACTTTACGTGGCCCTTTTTTCCGTTTCGGATTTTTTATGAATTAAAAAAAAAATTTTAATTTTTAGGCAAAAATAATTTTTTTCTCTTCATACATTTATTTTTACAGGCAAAACTGTTGAGTATATAGAAAAACGTTATATTAACAGATTAAAGGAATTGTAATTTTTATTTTTTTTTTATTTGTTTGAGCAAAATCGGACTAGTGGTTCTCGAGTTATGTCAAAAAAAAGACCACCAAAGGTAACAATTTCCCCTATATGATAGTTACTTACTTCAAATCGATATATCTCGATTCCTAGACGTGACCCAGCGAAACGCCGGGCCACGTATAACTTGTTTTTGACCGATATAACATTTCCCGTTGGTTTCATCCCATCCCGATTTTGACTGTCGCATAGTGTTATGAGCGTAATGGCTCCGAAATAGGACTCCTTAAAGACTCATTTATGACTCCAAATGTTTGCTGGGATTTAATCTTAAGTGAGATGTATGCTTTCAGAATGCTTTTTTATATCAGAGCGCACTTGTGCACAAGGGTATTATAACTTTGTTCACATAATGGTTGTTTGTAGCAGGCAAAACGAATCGAGATATAGACAAATGTATACATACATAATCAGAATGAAAAGATAAATCGGTTAAGCGGTGACTGTCTGTCCGTCCGTCTGGCCGTCTGTCCGTCTGTGCACACGATAACTCGAGTAAAAATTGAGATATCTTGACGAAACTTTGTAAGTGCACTTCTTTCGGGCGTAGGACGGATGGTATTGAAAATGGGAAAAATCGGACTATAACCACGCTTACCTCCCATATAACGGTAATTTTCGGAAATACGAAAACTGCGATATTTTAGTAACTACTGAAGATTATTCACTCAAAATTGATACTTACAATAATTTTTATACGAAAAATAAGTATATTATAAATTTTTGGAAAATGGGCGTCGCCACGCCCACTTATGGTTACATGTGTAAATCTTGGTAACCACTGCACCAATTTCTTCCAAACTTGGCACAGTTGTTAGGCTTGCTACAACATACCAAGTGGCCGAAAATTTTTAAAATTGGACAATAACCACGTCCACATCCCATATAACGGTAATTTGGAGAAATACGAAATCTTCGATAAATTAGTAAATATTAATAATTTAATCAAAATTGATGCTTGTAGCAATTCTTTAGCAAGAAATACGTTTATGATAAAATTTTGGAAAATCGGTGTGGCATCTCGGTAACCGTTCTACCAATTTGTACCAAACTCGGTATGGTTATTGTGCTTGGACATAAAAGCAAAACGCTTAAAATTATTGAAATCGGACTAAAATTGAGGCCGCTTTTCGTATAACGGTAAATTTCAGAAATGCTTGAAACTTCAATATTTCTAAATTTAAGGACGCTAATTTACTCATTACGTCTAACTGAACATACTATCGAAATTGTAAGAAATATGGGTGAAACCACTCGGTTTACCATGTAAAGGTATTTTTGGAAAGGTGAAAATCATGTATTAAATACTTGCGTCGGGTATTTAATGTTCGGCTCTGCCCGAACTTAGACTTTCTTATTTGTTGTAATTTAAATTTATTTGGTAGGTTGTAAACGATTTTGGTCGGATTTGGGAAGAAAATTGGTACGAAAAAAACTGTTAGTGGCAACGCTTATCGAAAGCCAAACCCCATCAGTGTGGGACTTTAACTCGAGCTAAAGTGTTTCAGAAAGGTTTACTGGACAATTTATTTGAAAAGTTGTCACCTATCCAAATTCCGAACTTAATGTTGAAAAGAATTTGTTATCAAACGAAGTGCTAAAACCCTTTGATCCAGAAAGGGTCGAAAATCTGTTGCCACTAAACTTAGTTATGTCTATATCTATACTAATGATATAAAGATAAATCTTCGCGAACGGCAGGTCCGATTTTCATGAAATTTTGTATACATTCAACAAATTTTATTGAGCTTGAGGCCGTTTTTAATGAAAAACTATTGTGGAACAGGGGTCAACTTATCAACCAATTTAAAAAATTTGCTATCAAAATTTTAAATTTTCGAATCAGATTTTTTAGAAAAGTTTTGAGCATGCATTTTTATAGCCAATTTAATTTCAGTATAATAAGGCTCAAGTTCGAACTTGTGCATTTTCTTCGATATAAAAATATAAGTATTTTAGAACATAAATAAATAAGTATTTTGTGTGGATGAAAATGCGAAACACGACCACACGAATTTTAAGGTACTTCAAACCATATATTGTATATTTAACTCCCAAGCATACTTTGACTATCCTTTTAAACTAAGTCCAATTA
>NW_023458563.1:3042037-3045688 GCF_013731165.1 Rhagoletis pomonella | reverse complement strand
ACTCTGTAACCCATTGACATTAATAAAACGAGTTGATCTAGAACACAACACTGCCATTGATCATATAAAACATCGAAACTCCCACGTGCAATATTTCCAGAGCATCCGGTATGGAAAATGTATTACAAAAATTTAAACTCATTGTTTGGGATGAGGGCACCATGGCACATAAAAAATCGCTTGAGGTTCTTGATCGATTGTTGCGAAATTTGCGTGGAAACGTTCAACCATTCGAGAATGCATTGATATTGCTCACAGGAGATTTTACGCAAACATTGTGTGTAGTTTCTCGATTAAAAGCGCGGTTACCCACGGACGTAAAAACGGAGAACGTGTCAGCTGACACGATCTATCTTATGGGATCTGCGTGTTAACAAAAACTCACCACCGCATGACCGTGACGTAGACGTTGCTTCTCTCTCTTTCTATCAACAGCATACTTGATATCTTTCTACGTACTTCTACGCTACGCTACGTACACGTTTGCGGGTAACCGCGCTCTAACACTAGCGGACGAGATAAATGTTTGCCTGAAATAGTCAACATTGCGACAAGACGAACATACATACACTGCAGCCGAAGTATTCTCGCTACAATTACTGGATACTGGGAACGGAAAGCTGCCAGTCAATGAGAGATTAAGAGGAGTTTTATGGCCTGATAATTTTTGTAACTTCAAAACATTGAAAGGAGAACTGATCGAAAGAATGTTTCTTTATTAAGAAAATTAATTATAGGAATCACGATTGGCTCAGTGAACGGGCTATTCTTGCTGCGAAGAATAAGGATGTCTATCAACTAAATAATAGTGGTATTGACAACAGTCATTGCTTGAGCTCCTGCTCTTTTACCAGACTGCCAGGCCACTTGTTCACTTTGGTGAATACCACTAGTGTTATTCAATCCAGCATTCAACGTGAGGAAATAGCATATACGTCGATAAACAACGTTGTGGAAAAAGACGATCCAACCGAACTTTTTAACTCGATTGATCTTCTAGGGAGACCGCACACACTGAAATTGAAAATAGGTGTGACAATTATCATGTTGCGGAATATTAATTAGCCAAAACTTTGCAACGGCACTCGACTCGCATTTATGAAATTGATGAAAAAAGTAGTGTAAGTAAAGATTTTAAGGTGACCTTTTAAAGGTGAAGAGTTCCCATGATTCCGAGTGATACATCATTTTAATTTAGAAGATTGGAATTTCCGATTCGACTGGCATTCGGAATCAATGCTCCAGGTCGAACTTTGGAAAAGTCTGGTTTAGATTTATATGCGGATTGCTTCTCAGATGTTGTGTGTTCCTGTGTCGGCAAACCAGACATCCTTGATATCTATGTAGAGAATGGAAAAACAACAAATATTGTGTGCGCACAAATACTTATTACATAACCAAACACATATGAAACGTATGCTTTGTTTCGTTAATAATTTATTATCTATATAACAGGAATATGTCACAGCAAAGCGTGGCAGGGTACAGCTAGTAAATAATAAAATTGGTGTTTAATAAACTAAAACCTCCCTATTATAATTGCCATTCGTACTGTCATCAGGTATGTAACTTGAGAATAGAAAACGCTGCGTCTTTTAGGTGCATCAATATTACATAGTTACATCCCGAGCTAATAAAAGGAAGGTAAAACAACCATCATGAGCTTTTGCATCCGGCTGTTTTAAATTTAAACTCTGCAGCACATATTGGAAAGCCTCTTAGGTTAGTCGAAACCGTTTCAAAAATCTGCAATAAAACGTTTGTTAATTGATTTGAAAAACGTATTTCCTTATACTCTTACGCTGAGTTCGACAAAGCCAAAGCTCACTTTCAGTGGAGCTAAAAAAATAACAAATTCATATCCGTTTTTAAATTATGTTTATTTCTCACGCAATTTTTTAATGTTTTGGCAGTTCCGCAATTATTGTGACCTAAAAATACGATCCAAAGCATCGTGGAACTTAAAAACTATTGTGAACTAAAAGTAAATTACCATGCGTTCGCTTTCGTATGCAATAATCCCATTTCGCTTATACGATTGACGTATCACGTAATTTTCTTTCATATCGTTTTGCGATCCGTGAATGGATGTTACGATTTGAGCCCTGCTTGCCAATTTTCATGCAATTTCGAATACAAATTGCATTGAGCAACCATCATATCAAGGGGCGAATTCGCCACTAGGCAAGTTTGTTTGCGACAATCAGAAACAACGTATACAGCCAAAAATTTATTCATCAGTTCGTTTTCATATATAATGTAATTTATATATTCCAAGAAAAGGCTATACTTCATAAGATATTCTTTTGTTCCCAATAATCTGTATGTAAAAATGCTTTTTTTAGAATTGATTGTTGTTGACAAGAATTTAATAAAAAGACTATTACAAACTATTAGTTCTGGATTTGAAATTAACGTGGGCAAATTTAATACTTTTTGTTTAGAGACAGCACATATGTACACAAAATTGTTCCGGTATCCCATGTCAACCGCACTGCATAAGATTTTGATTCACGGTGGGAAAATAGTTAAGGAAGCTTTGCTTCCCATTGGGCAGTTAAGTGAAGAAGCCTTAGAATGTTCTAACAAGGATTTTAAAAACTTCAGGGAGAACTATAGCAGGAAAAAAAATTGCGCTGACAATTTAGAAGATGTTTTTACTAGATTGCTGGTTTCATCAGATCCTCTGATTTCTTGCTCGGGCTTGTTGCTAGGGACGTTTCGATACCATCAAAGTATCGATACCTACTCAAATGAGTTTACTCAAATCGCTATTTCGATACTACTTATATGAGTCAACCGAATGTATCGATACCTACTTATATCGATAATTTTTCATTCTTGTACATGCAACAAAGCGAAATTATTTTTCAGACGTTATCTGTGACATACCTTGAGCGGCACCTGAGTGGCAGATCCACCTATCTCGGCAGAGAGTTCGAAATTTTCAATATGTTTTCTGTTGAGGTATCGATATGTATATTTCTTCATTAGTAGCACTAGAGGTAAAACGATTACTTAGACAAAAAATTCAACCTCTGAAAGGTTCTCACAAAACTTTACGGCTACAATGCATTGCTTGCACTTTATTGTGGTATTGTGGTATCACTAGCTTTGTAAAATTATATCCACACTTTACTGGCCGTCTCCACAGGATAAAATTTATTGCTGTCCAGCTGTAATTTTGGTCACTAGATATAAGTTATATCAGTGGCAATATTTGTGTATGCTTTTTATATCTTGATATAAGCATTTGTAAGAAACGCATTTTTGCCGGATTTAATCACTTATAAAATTTAAAAAAATATATTATTTTACACCCAAGTACATAATAACAAATATTTTGATAGAAAACAACTCAATTTTTGCTTTTATATTAAAATATCAATAATGTTGCCGACACGAAGTTTTCGTGCAAAAGAAAAAGCAAGCTGTCAAACTACCAAATTGCCGGCAATAGATGGCAAGATATAAGCTCTGATATATATTGCTCTTGAAGAGCAATGAGCGGTCTCCATTGGCTATTTATATTCTAACATATTTGTTAAGTGTCGAGATCTAAAACTGTTCAGCTACAGATCTAAATTCATCAGCTGATTTTATGTATTAATGTCAATAATTCACTTATTGAGAGAGGAGAGTATCGCTTTC
>NW_023458563.1:3025867-3041937 GCF_013731165.1 Rhagoletis pomonella | reverse complement strand
GGCAGCTCAAGAGCTGAATTGGCAATGCTTCCACCAGGTAACAATGTCGCAGCGATTCCAGACGAAGCGATAGCTAAGGCAATGTAATTTTTTGATCGAACCGTTGCCAGAATCCATCTGATAAGGAATATTTTCCTAGTTCTTCCTGGCGCATCCAAGAAGATGGTCCCCAACTCCATATTCTTCTTCTACTCTGGCTTTGTAACCGCCTAAGCCATTTTGGCCAGTCATTTCTCTCTGTGTCAACTTGGCCTCTCCATTCCATTGGTAATAGGTAGCCCCTATTCCTCTGCTAACACCAGCGGACTACAAGTTGATTTCTTTCACACCTGGAACTACGGTTTCTATTGGAACGACAACGTATAAGCCAGCGGAGCCGCTGCATTTTCATTCCCTGCACTATGTACATTTCGTTGTAAATCTCATACAACTCATTCTTACATCGTCTACGGTAATCCCCGTCGCGCACGCGTAGAAAAGCCTGTACACCTTCCGTAATATCTTTCTCTCGAACACTCCAAGAGCCGCCTCATCGGATGTGGTCATTTTCTAAGCTTCTGCGCCATATAACAGCTCGGGCATAGTGAGTGGCTTATAGAGTGCGGTTTTTGTACGTCGAGAAAGGACTTTACTCCCGAATTGCCTACTCAGTCCAAAGTTGCACTTGTTGGCAAGAGTGATTCTGCGTGAGTTTTCCATGCTGATATTTTTATCGGTGATAATGCTGGTTCCCTAGTAAACGACATTCTCCACTTTCCCGAAATTATAACTGTCAACAGTAACGTGGGTTCGAAGGCGGGAATGCGCTGACTATTTTTTTTATGACAGGAGATACTTCGTCTTGTCCTCGTTTACCAGCTTGGAAAAGGTAGAAGACACTTCGCGATTTTTGTTACCGCTGATGTCGATGTCATCGGCACACGCCAGAAATTACACGCCCTTGTAAAAAAATTTTCCTGCATGGTTCAGTTCTGCAGCTCTTATTATCTTAACATTTGCATCAAGCGATCGTAATTTAAGAATCCTTGATCGGGAATAGGAGTTAATAATAGTAATGATAATCATACTCTTAATAATATTATCTCATGTTATTCAAAATTCCTTAGCCTACTACGTATGCTATGGCGACCGCAAACGAAATTGTTTACGAATAAAAGTTAACTGATTTACAATGCTAGGGAATGATGTCAACAATTTTAACTTTTCATTAAGTATTTTTTAAACAGCTTTCAAACGAAAGATATTTGTTTTCGTTACTCTTTTATAATTTTTTATTTGTTTCAGTAGTTTTTAGCCGACTTCAAAACAAAGGAGAAGGTTATCAATTCGTCGGAATATTTTTTTTTATGTATGTTACCGCATAACTTTGGACCACGTCAACCGATTTCCAGGTGATCCCATACTAATTTGGTTTAGATCCGATCATTGGATTATGAAAAAATTAACGGTACCATTAAATTTGTATGTGAGAATTGGGGTCGGTGTGTTTTTTGCTTAAAAATTACTTGTTTATTAATTTTTTACATTAAGTAATTTGTGTGCCAGCTCCTCGTTGATAATATGATCACTTCGTTTGATAAGATGTTGTAAATTCTGTATTTATTTAAACTATTCGGATTTTGGATAAGTGGAAAGATTTAAAAAATTCCCTAGTAAAGCTTTCCCAAACAATTTTCGTTTGGAACCATTTATGTAATATTTCATTTAATTTCAATATTCTCGGTCTTTACTTTTAGATAAGATAATCCTATTAAAAATATTTCCAAATCAAGATTTTTCAAATACCTTTCGTTTGGCACCAATATTGTACCTCAAACATATTTCCGATTGTAAGTCTTCTTTGCAATATTTCATTTATTTAATCAATCCAAGACGGTCCACCTTAATGCTTAATAATAACATATTTTCGGCTGTAAGCCTTCTTAAAAATCTAAAGTTTGATACCCATATTGAAATACTTTGCTCCTCCTGAAATACTCCTGCAAATATTTCCAACAGTCATACTTCCTAGACCTCTTTAATTTGATACCTATAATGTAATAGGTCATTCATTTTACCTAAAATTTAGTTGAATTTTCAAACAGATGGCAACCCTCGTAAAAAGTATTCCAGCAGATATCTTTCTTAATCCTATTTAATTTTATACCCACATTGCAATATTTCATTTACTTTATCAATTTAACTGAGTTAAAATTTCCAATTGGGCGGCAACCCTCCTCAAAAGTATTCTAGCAGATATCTTATTTGGCCCTATTTAATTTTATACCCACTTTGCAATATTTCATTTATTTTATCAGTTTAACAGATCTAATATTTTCAAATAGGTGGCAGCCGTCCTCAAAAATATTTCCAGCAGTTATCTTTCTTAAATCAATATAACTGGATTTGAAAATTCGAGTTTTGATGACTATTTTACCAATTTAATTGAGTTAAATTTTCAAACAGGTGGCAAGCTTCTTCAAACATATTTTCTACTGTAGGTCTTTTAAAAACTCTTTAGTTTGCTATCCACATTGCAATATTTAATTTTTTTAATCAATTTGACTGAGTCAAAATTTTCAAATAGGTGGCAACCTATCAAAAGTATTTCCAAAAGACTTCTTTCTTAAACCTCTTTGATTTGATACCTAATTAAATTAAATTGAGTTAAATTTTCAAACAGGTGGCAACCTTCCTCAAACATATTTTCGGCTGTAAGCCTTCTTAAAAATTTAAAGTTTGATACCCAAATTACCGTATTTCATTTATTTTGTCAAAATAACTAAGTTTAAATTTTCACATATGGGTGTTTCCATAAAAATGTCAACCAGGACTGAAAAAATAAAAACAACTGAAAAGGGTTTTTAAGACGAATTAATAAGAGTAAAAGACTCGAATTTTTGTATTATAGAAGTATTTTAGCTTATTGCAATTTTAAAACTCAAAAATGGAAGAGTAAAACTGAATGTCTCTTCGACTCAGTTTTCTCTAATGAAATGAACTATTTTCTCTTTCCTATTAACTAAATTAAGAGATTTGAAACATTACAATTACATCTTAAAATCAAATTTGCAATAACAACTAACTATAAAAATGAGAAAAAGGAGAAGTTAGAGCTCGGTTAACGGTAATTTTTTGATTTGCTTCTGATAGTATTCTAATGTCGCGTACGTTATGCAAAAGCATTGTTTGTCTATGTCATTTGTATATTGGTAGTCGCAGGTAATGCAGATTACAATTCTTAAGCGAGAATTCTTCCAGTTAAAGATGTACAGTAAAATTTTCTTTCCAACCGAAGTAAAAAAAAATTTATTACCCTTTAAAGTTTGTCGCATACGTTATTGTGAGTATTAAAATTTCAATCAAATATGTACATCAAAACCAATGTTAATTGCAAATTTTCCATTTAAATTATTTAGAATAGTTGTAAAACAATGAAACGGTGGCGAGAAGAATTCTCAATAAATAAATTTTATTACTTACGAGGAAAATTGTCGCATACGTTATTGTTTTTTTAAAAACTAGCCAGAGATAATTTCTCTTAAAATATGAAAGGATTGTAAAGGTAAATTATTTAGCTTAGTTTAGGAATTTTTAAGGAAAAGAAAAACTCCCATGATTCGCAAACTTTCGCATATATGCGTGTTTGCATGAAAATGTAAACCGAAAAAGCAAGCAAATGAATCCAAACGGCTTTATAACTTTAAATTTCGTATTCAGATGGCGGAAAAAGGTTTGAAAACGCGAAACGGTGGAGAGAAGAACTGAAAAAATTTAATTTAGTATGTGTTACTAGTAAAAATATTGTATGGGGGAAAAATCTGTCGCGTACGTTATGTCGCGTACGTTATTAAATTTTTTTTTAATAAAAACTAACCAGAAATAATTTCTATCAAAAAATGGAAGGTTTGTAAAGGTACATTATTTAGCTTAGTTTAGGAATTTTTAAAGAAAAGAAAAACTCTCATGATTCGCAGACTTTCGCATATATGTATATGTGCCTTAAAACCACCTCTTTTTTTGTCGCGTACGTGTTATCACCTGGTTTTGAACGGTTTTTTTCCACACCAAAGTTTCGAGGCTGCTTATTTTTTTCTCAAACATAGTACCCTTTTGTTGCAACATATCCGTAATCTTTTTTTTCAGTAACTTCTATTTTTGATAGATTTACGTTACTCTATAAGCGTACGAATGTCGCGTACGGCTGTATGGAAACACCCATATGTGGCAATTTTACTGAAAAATTTTTCCAGCAGTTATCTTTTTTAAACCTCTTAAATTTAATATCTATATTGTGATATGTCATTTAGTTTATCAATTAAATTGCGCTAAATTTTTTAACAGGTGGCAACCCTCCTTTAAATTATTTTCGACCGTAAGCCTTCATAAAACTCTTTAGTTTGATAGCCACATAGCAATATTTCATTTACTTTATCAATTTAACTGGGTGAAAATTTATAATTGGTGGCAACCCTTCTCAAAAATATTTCCAACAGTTATCATTCTTAAACCTAGTTAATTTGATACCCATATTGTAATATTTCATTTATTTTATCGATGTACTTTAGTTAAATTTTCAAACAGGTGGCAACCCTCTTCAAACATATTTTCGACTGTAAGCCTTCTTAAAACTCTTTAGTTTGACACCCACATGCCAATATTTCATTTATTTTATCAATTTTACTGAGTTAAAATTTTCAAATAGGTGGCAACACTCCTCAAAAATATTTCCAACAGTTATACTTCTTAAGCCTCTTTAATTTGATACCCATATTGTTATTATTCATTTATTTTATCAATACAATTGGGTTTAAAAATTTTCAAATAGGTGGCAACCCTCCAATTTTTTGCGGTATCATTAGTTCTGGTATTATACCGAACAATGCAAAAAAAAATTATTCAAATCGGTTCAGCCGTTCTCGAGTTTTGACGACCGTGACATACGAACACAACATTTTTATTAATATAGATTTATTTTAATGGGATCTTTCACAAATACGCATTCGGAAATACTTAAATGTTATACTTAATACTAAAGAGGAAATAAAAAAGCACTATTCGTTGTAATAAAATTATAATTAAATAAGCGAATCCAGGTAAATTTTTTCTTACAGCTAATTCACATTTTGCTCCTCCTTTCGCTTAAACTTACAACTAGGGTTTCTAATTCCAGTTTCTTAATCTCTAAATTTATTTCTCTAGAGGATTATTGAATGCGATGCTTTTCTTCTTTTAGGGCCAACGTTCGCTCCTGCACCTCTAACAACTTCTCCTGCACTTCAATCAATTTGTCAATTTTTGAATCCAAGTTTCTTTAATAGTTTGAAACCGACTTCAAATTTTGTTGGAGCAGCACTAATTTTTTCTCACTCTTAATTTTTCGCCTTGGAGTGTTCCGTGGGGTTTTAGAGTGGTTGGGAGTGATCGCTGACGTAGACGGACCCGGTAAGGCACTGGAGCTCGGCTCTTCATTGCTGTTATCACTGTCACTATTGCCACTGATATTTCTAGGCTCTTGTGCTTGTGTTTCTGCTTGTATAACTGGTGAATTTCCAAAGGAATGCACAGTCGAGTTGCCTTTAACAAAAGCCTCCAGCCCTGCAGCTCAATTATTATTACCTCAGTGGCAGTTATGAGCTTCTCGCTATATGGGCCTCCACCAGTCTGCTGCTTAAAAGCCATGTTGAAGGAAAACTTCTTCATCACCTGATATTTCTGATCAGCGAAAGCCTATAACAATCACAAACATTCAAACTCTCTACTGTAACATAGAAATCATATAAATACCTTTCTCCATAGCTTGGCATCTTTTACAGGTGGTCATTCAACATTTAACCGCCTGGACAGCTCCTCCCACAATTTATTAGATGTTGCTCTTCCTTGTGCAGAATTCGAAAAACTGTTGGTGTGGTTGGCCATAAACTCCGCCATTATTTCCTTTTGGCTAGGGTTTAATTTGTTAAAATTCATCCTATAATAGTAAAAATAGTAGTAGGTAGTAGATAGGCTTGTGTTGTGGTCGAATGACATTTCGAATGATCGAGTTTGTTCAGTCGCTCGTTCACTTATGTCGTTATACCGAATTACGATATAAAGAGTACGTTCACATATGTCATAATCCGAAAAATGTGTTTTTACGTGACGAGTAATGCGATATCGTATGTGACGATTCGTGCCCAGGATCCTATAAGCTTATCCAGGCAAAAAGCTACCTACGTACAAAATTTTAATCAAATTGGACCATAAATACGATTTCTTGAAAATGTCGGTTCCTGGCCCACTTCGCGGAAAAAAGGATCCTATATGGTAATCTAGGGAAAAACCTACCTACATACCAATTTTTAAGCAAATCGGACCATAAATACGATTTTTTCGAAAAGATCGGTCCCTGGTTTACTTCGCGGAAAAAAGATCCTATATGCTAATCTAGGCAACCCTCAGTTTCATTTGGCTGCACAGGCAAGTTCATGTGATGAATACTTTAATCGCAACACATAAAAATGGACATTGTGCAACCTCTGACGTCTTCCTTCGTTTAGATTGATGGCAACTCTCAGCAAAATTCCTTGTTGGTCTACCAACATTTAAAGTAGTTCTAGGTGTATCGAACGCGTAGTCGCCATTTAACCAAATATCTCCCTGTATGGTAAATCTTTCCATTTGCCTGTTACATGATTCCCACTTTTTGCTAAATTGTATTTTAACAGTTTTTAGAGCAAGGTTCAACTTTTGTTTATCAGCAGATGATTTCGTGATTAAAAACTCAACTAAATCTTCAAATTTACCAGAAAGCTTGATTTTTTTTGCTTTCAAAAATCACATGGCATATCTCGTCTCTTTAAACTAATTTTTCGCTCAGAGCCTTATTCGCCGGAGAATATTCTACAAGTAATTTTTAAACAAAAAACAAAACCGACTTGAATTCTCATTAAAAAAAAAATATATATATATATGATCCAATCAGTGTTGCCATTTTAGCCGATTTCCGGCTAGATTTAGCCGATTGCGATAGCAAACGCCCGGAGAAATTTCGGTTTATCCGGCAGCCGTTTTGTAAAAAAACCTAGCCGTTTTTAGCCGATTTTGATATTTGCCTTATTTTCTTATTTTTTAAACAACCTTTTTTTTTGCTGAGAACTAATTTAAATTTCAAAAACCGAAGGCCAACTTGAATTAAAAGAACCAACACTGAAATGCGTCAAAAAGAAAATAAGAGAGCACAAATTTTTATGTAAAGAAACACTCTCTGGGAAGACAGTAGGTTTGTTCGTCGAAAATCCAGCGAGAATCATCACTCTAAATATCAAATAGTAAGAAAAAATTCTCCAAAATTCTCTCTCAAGTAGAGAAACTTGCAAATTTCTACACGAACGCAAATTTGCAAGAATTTGCCAGTTTCCTCGCCAGCTAGTGTCCACGGTTGCATTTCAAACATAAGAAATTTTTATAGAATTTTTAAAATTCTTTCAGAGTGGCAAAAAACAGGTTCTACATGTATATTTTTTGAAGATCTGTGTAATGATTGAATCAATTGAGTGTGCATTCTCATTTTATTCGTTTCAAAAATGTGATTGTTTGATTTAAAAAATTTAACAACCACTCTTGAGATTGGCTACAAATTGTAAACACAAAATATGTAGTGTGTTATGGAATGGTTGACACCCATTCACATAGAGAATATGAATGCAAAAAAAACTCAATCATGTATGATTGTACGTTTATGTGAATGCAATCTGTCATTATCATTCAGTAATAATACTATTTGTTGTATCAGGGTTGAGATTTTTGTACTCAAAATGTGAAACCAGAAGATTGCCATCTCCCTTAAAATAAGTAAACAAATAAATATTTGGTGCTAAAATATTTTTCTAAGCCGAGTTCCTGCTCAAACTTATTTGTCGACTTTAAAGCCGCTTTTGACAGCACTAAAAGGAGTTGCCTATACGCCGCTATGTCTGAATTTGGCATCCCCTCAAAACTCATACGGCTGTGTAAAATGACGTTGAGCAATACCACCAGCTCCGTCAGAATTGGAAAAGACCTCTCCGAGCCGTTCGCCACAAAACGGGGTTTCAGACAGGGCGACTCCCTTTCATGTGACTTCTTTAATCTGATGTTGGAGAAGATAATAAGAGCTGCAGAACTGAACCGCTCAGGAACAATTTACTACAAGAGCGTGCAATTGCTGGCTTATGCCGATGACATCGACATCATCGGTAACAAAAACCGCGAAGTCTGTTCTGCCTTTTCCAAGTTGGATAGGGAAGCAAAGCGAATGGGTCTGGTGGTAAACGAGGACAAGACGAAGTATCTCCTGTCATCAAACAAACAGTCAGCACATTCGCGCCTTGGCACCCACGTCACTGTTGACAGTTACAATTTCGAGAAAGTAGAGAATTTCGTTTACTTGGGAACCAGCATTAACACCGATAATAATGTCAGCATTGAAATCCAACGTAGAATCACTCTTGCCAACAAGTGCTACTTTGGACTGAGTAGGCAATTCAGGAGTAAAGTCCTCTCTCGACGTACGAAAACCACGCTCTATAAGTCACTCATCATGCCCGTGCTGGTATATGGCGCAGAAGCATGGACAATGACAACATCCGATGAGGCGGCTCTTGGGGTGTTTGAGAGAAAGATTTTGCGGAAGATTTACGGTCCTTTACGCGTTGGCGACGGCGAGTACCGCAGACGATGGAACGATGAGCTGTATGAGCTTTACAACGATATGGACATAGTGCAGCGAATTAAAATACAGCGGCTCCGCTGGCTTGGTCATGTCGTTCGAATGGACACCGACGCTCCAGCTCTGAAAGTATTCAACTCGGAACCCGCTGGTGGTAGCAGAGGAAGAGGGAGGCCCCCACTGCGATGGAAAGATCAGGTGGAGAAGGACTTGGCTTCACTTGGCGTTTCCAATTGGCGTCAGTTGGCACAGAGGAGAAACGACTGGCGTGCTTTGCTGAACTCGGCCAAAATCGCTTAGGCGGTTACAGCGCCAAAAAAGAAGAAGAAGAATCCACTATATATCTCAAAAACCTGATTTGTGCCGTTAATGCAGAGGACCACCGGCATATGTGTTTGTCCGAGTTACTCCTCCGATTGTGGCATGCGCCTTGATGTTGTCGCACAAAGGGGAGGGACCTATAGTTTTACGCCGACTCCTGTCGGGGGCCGACCACTATTACAAAAAACGTTTTCCTTTTTTATGTTGGCCGGAACTGGGCTCGAACCCTCACTCTGCGGAATTGTAGTGCGCGCTTCTAACCACCACACCACAGCGAATGCTTAATAAATTGTAATCATTAATCGCGATTAACCATTTATTCGTTAATTTTTAATCATTCATAGACTAACATTTTGCCGACAATACTTGCATAAGATAGTCCCAAATTTTCACAAAAGAGAAAAGTGATTTCCTTCAAAACGTTTGAATGACATCTTGACTGAACTTACTAATTCGGAATTTTTACTATTAATTATAGAGTAGGCCATTCATAAAGTCTGGGTTATGAAATACAATTTTTTCTATTATAAGTTCCATAAATATTAGGAGACGTTTATTGTTTAATTTATATTTGTGAGGATGTCAAAATTTTAATAGATGTCGGATGCACGGCAATTTTCTAAAAAGATCTCTTAATAGATTAACTCATGAAAATAATTCCAAACGAAAACTTAAAATTGATAAAAAAATCTTAACTAATTTATATTAGAGGTTTTAAGTTTATCCCACTGTAAGTGTGAAATCAGTTACTATGTGTTTCTATGATACAAAAAACAACCTGATAATTAAGCAGATTGTAAAATTTCATGCTACCATACGCAGTATCTAAAATCCTTCAAATTTTATTATTAATTTTTTGTTTGTTTAAAAACATTTTGTTCTTAGAATCGAAATTTTACAAAGCAAAATGTTTATTGTTTTTTATATAAATGAAGCTAATACTCAATAAGTTGATAATTGTTGTTCTCATTTGCATACTTCACACCAACTCCAATATTGAACAGTGAAATATATATTAATTTTACCCAAATAAACAACGATATAGTTTAATGGTCAAACATATATGGAGGATTCACAAGAGGTGTTAAGTGTCGTAATGTGTTAAAGTCTTAAAATTTTTAAACGTAAAATAACGTCTAATACCTCTTTAGGCCTTTTGTAAAATAACCAAAATGTATTTGAACTAGTAGGAAATATATTATTGGCTCTTATTATACCCAACGGATCTTTCAAATCGCTTTTAACCGTTACTTTATATTGAATAATTTTAAGCCTTTAAGACATTACGACGTCTAACATGAATTGTGAATCCCCTAAATATGCATTAAATTACGAATCAAAATTTATAATTTCAGTGTTCAAATTATATCAGAAACAATCGCACCCGATATTGAAAACTGTAATAGTCCTGGCTAGTTACATTGTGAAATAATCCGATGGCATAAAGACACTAAATATTTTTAAAATATGTTATTAACCTAAATGTAAAGTTTTTACGAAGTGTTTATCGAATTTAATGTAAAATTTAAATATTTTTAATATGAGATATGAACTATTTTTAAAAGGTAAAGATTAATACAACTGTTTTATATATAATCCCAAATTTATGATATAAAATCCCCTCCACCAAAAAACTTAAATTGGGTAACACCGCTTCGAATTTTTACAATCAAGGTTCATAGAATACAAGGTTACGACATCAGCCATGGCCGCCATCTTGAGGAAGTAGATGGCTGAATTTTTGGAGTTGCCAGATTCCTAAAAAATTATCTTATAAAAATACACTATTTTAGTCAAAAATACATCAAGTTTTATTTCAAATATGTGTAACCCTGATATTTACCGTTTGACAATTTGCGTCGAAGTTTGTGCTTTTTTTCTGCGTCTTTGAGTTTATTTAAATTACCAAAAATTTAAGTGCTCTGTTTTTGATTGCAAAAATTACACCGAAAAGGTAATTTAGGTTTTAGCGTATGTCTAAAGATGAAGATGATCTTAACTGCGGTTGTCCCTCGGCGTTCAAAAGCATATTGAGAACCTTTTTTCTCTGCCTTTAAAGGGTGAACAAGCGTTTCATATATGACAGACTCTGCATTAAAGGGTTCGATACTGCACTTTCGTAAAGATGTCGACCAGTATAACCATTTTTGTTATATACATTTTTTTGTGAAAGCTGATAGTTTACAAGTTATTACAGTTTAAAGGTATCTTTTCTTTTCCAATCTGGCCACTCGGGCACAGCATCCAATGTCCCAAAAATCGAGTCTTAAGATAAAATAAAGAGAAATCTTTCAGAAACAGTGCTAATGGTATATTAAATATAGTGTTTTCTAGTGGAATGGGAGCCAAAATCCGAAATTTCAAAAAAAGTGACATTTTGAACGGTATTTTGAGAGTTAAGTTATTGTTGTTGTAACTTCTCTATAGTTTTTCTATATTATGTGATCACTTATCTTCACGATAAAAAAATCTTCATTGGATTATCTCTTTTCTAAGCGAAGATCTACGATTTTGAAAAAACTCGTCTTTTGCCTACAGTGCGTCGCCTGTGGGCATTCTTTCATATATGTATGTTTGTGCCATTTCTACCGTTATAACACCAGGCGCCTAAATGCATCCTTTGTACTGCTGCATTTGCAAAACTTTCCTTCATTAATGTATGAAATTCTTTCATCTTTTCTTAAGTTATAATTTGATAGCAGTTCAAAGGATGATGCTCGGTAGAGGTGGTAATAGTTGATTACCATTGGCTACAGTGCCTACCCACTACTTTTTGGTCCAATAAATATATATATTTTTATATAAATACATACATGCAAACGTACTGGTCTCCCCTCTTACTGAGTTATTCATGGTCCTTCGAGCCGGATATGAACCAGCGACCATGGATCTGCAGCTCCACAGTATTTTGAAATGGGATTACTTGAAACTGCTGAAACAGGAGACGTTAAGTAATGAGAAAGCTGATCGTTTACTTGTGTTTGATTCATCTGTTTCAAAACGAATTCTGGACGGTGCTTCCGCAAATCATAGGCTCCACATCCTCCTCGAATTCGATACGACTTTTATTCTTCACTTTCGTGCGCTCTTTTGTTTAAATCCTCGCAAAATCGAGTGGAACTCATCTTGAATGGTTTTTTTTTTTCAAAAATAAAAACACAGACCTTTTTTCAGTTGATTTTCCCAAATTTAGCAAACAAGTAAATACTTGCACTTTGTACTCGATACCCATGAAGTACTTGTACACGCGCATCGAAGTACAAAAAATACTTGGTAGAGGTACTCGAGTATATACTTCTAGGTACTGGTATCGGAACATCACTACTTATGGTTCCAAAGTTATAGCTGATAAAAATTTCCACGGATATGGGATCTGCTACGCCGTCTTTTATCAACCCATTTATATATAGCCTACTGTAAGCTCCTACCATAGATACGTCTGCATACCGAATTTAAATTTCATGTTACATGTGGCTCCGAAGTTATAGCTGACAAAAATTTCCACTGATATGGGACTTGCCACGCCCACATTTACCAACCCATTTATATATAGCCTACTATAAGCACCTACTATAGATATGTCCGCATACCAAATTTCAAGTTCATGTGACTTATGGTTCCGAAGTTATAGTTGGGAAAATATTCCACGCCTATGGAATGTGCCGCGCCCCCTTTTATAAACTCATTTATATATACCCTACTATAAGCACCTACCGTAGCTGTGCTTGCATACCAAATTTCAAGTTCGTGGGGCTTATGGTTCCCAAGTTATAGCGGATAAAAAATTCCACGCCTACAGGATGTGCCACGCCCCCTTTTATAAACTCATTCATATACACCTTACTATAAGCAGCTACCGTAGCTGTGCCTCTATACCAAATTTCAAGTTCGTGGGGCTTATGGTTCCCAAGTTATAGCTGATACAAAATTCCACGCCTACGGGAAGTGCCACGCTTCCTTGTCGAATCGCAATTTTTCCTCCCTGTTATAGGCCCAGGTGTCATAACAATACCCTGCCTAAATTTCATTCGATTCTGTCCATCCGTTTAGGCTGCAACCTGGCATATACATATATACGTACTTCTACAAATATATAGTAAATTCAATTCAACACATATTTTTGTTGCTAAACCTTATCTTCTGTTTTTTTTTTTACTTCGGAATTTAACAGAATTGTTCGCGTTCCAAATGCCCCTGTTAAATTCCCTAGTATGAAATTTCAAAAATGTTAAATTCCATACTACACGATTTCCACTGAGTAGTTTGCAGCTTCTCATTGTTATAAGCAGAGTTGCCATTTTAGCCGTTTTCCGGCTAGATTTAGCCGGTTGCGACAGCAAACAGCCGGAGAAATTTCGGTTTAGCCGGCAACCGTTTTGCAAAAAAATGCCGTTTGTAGCCGATTTTGCTATTTGCCTTGTTTTCTTAAAATTCTAATATATATGTACATATGTTTCCATTTTTGACTAAGCGACCCAATATCTGTTAGAAATATCGCGGAGAAAATTTTCATGTCAGGCAGGGTTATATAAAATTGGGCCGATTTCACATATTTTTATTTTAAACGAATATATTTTTTTTAAAGAAGGCCGTAGCAGGGGTTTTTCTTCATAAAATGTTTGTTATGAATGTCTTAAATTTAAGTGTGAAGTATTATTCGCAAACGTCGAAAATAACAAATTGTTTCACGGTTTGCTTAACACGCGTTTATGTCAGTGATGCCAGATTGTGGGTAATTTCCCTATTTGAGGTATATTTTGTAACAAAAATTATTAAAAGGGAAAAAAGGGACATTTCAAATAAATAAGGGATTTTCTTTTGACGCAGTTATTGTTGCATAATTGATAAAAATTCAAGAATATTCGACATTCTTACGTAATTAATCGTTCTGAAGATGTGATGTGGAGTGAAATGGTATATAATTGTTAAAAAGTATGAGGACAATTTTGAAAATTTTCTTACGCTAACAAATTCAAGCGCTGAGTAAGAATGAATCTTTTCAGTTGTAAATGGTGTTTCATGTAAAAAGCGGAACAAATTATCCGATGAAATATTAAATAGCACATGAATGTGCTTCAATTTTAAAGTCACATAAAAATTCTTTTAGGCCCTTAGTGAGTGAGCAAAATAATGAATGAGTGAAAAAAATGCAGAAAAAGGGGTTTTTTCTTAACAGCGGGCAATGGCAAACCTCCGGGTGTATTCCTGCCATGAAAAACAGCTTCTCATAAAAATACACTCGCTATTCGGCGTAAAACTGTAGGTCCCTCCCCTTTGTGTGACAACAACAAGGGGCACGCCACAAATTGGAGGAGAAGCACATATGTGTAAGCGCCAATTATTACTATTATTATTTTATATGAATTTTAGCACTGAAAGATGTATATGTTTAAATTCGTGGGGAATTTTGTGGGATAAATTTTTAAGTGTGGGTAATTGAGGGATTTTTTCCCCATTTTCGTCGGATTTTTAACAGAGAATGTCTGGCGTCACTGGTTTGTGTTTGTATATAGTGCGGCACTATTAGTGCCAACACATAGAATAAATATTACAGGTATTGTCTTCTCAGATAGCGCATATTCAATTCTGCCTTGATTACGAAACATCATAGATGCCCACGCTGAAAGGTTTAAGGTAAGGGAAAAATTTATCTTTCTAGCACTATGTACACATATGTATATTTATAATCAAATATATTTTTTTTTAAACTTATTTAAATTCCAAAAACCGAACGCCAACTTGAATTAAAAGAACCAACACTGACATGCGTCAAAATGAAAACAAAATCAAAACTCTCTGGGAACACAACAGGGTTGTTTTTCGAAAATCCAGCGAGAATTATCACTCAAAATTTCAGATAGTAAGAAAAAATGCTCCCAAATTCTCTCTCAAGTAGATAAATTTGCAAATTTCTGCACGAACGCAAATTTGCAGGAATTTTCAAGTGTCCCTGCCGGCTAGGGTCCACGGTTTCATTTCAAACATAATCAATTTGTATAGAATTTTTAAAATTCCTCCGAGGGGTAAACCACAGGATCTACATGTATATTTTTTTTTGTTAGTCCGACTTTCATACGTTTAAATTTCTTTGTCGTATTAACTGTCTGGTTTCCTAAATCGACTCTGGCTGCGATTGCATTTCGATTACGAATACAGCTTTTTTCAGCCGAGTACCTTTCAAATCATTGGAATCTTTCTTCTTCTTTTTATTTGGCGCTGTAACCGCCTAAGCGATTTTGGCCGAGTTCAACAAAGCACGCCAGTTGTTTATTTTCTGTGCCAACTGGCGCCAATTGGAAATGCCAACTGAAGCCAAGTCCTTCTCCACCTGGTCTTCCATCTCAGTGGGGGCCTTCCTCTTCCTCTGCTACCACCAGCGGGTTCCGAGTTGAATACTTTCAGAGCTGGAGCGTCGGTGTCCATTCGAACGACATGACCAAGCCAGCGGAGCCGCTGTATTCTAATTCGCTGCACTATGTCCATGTCGTTGTAAAGCTCATACAGCTCACCGTTCCATCGTCTGCGGTACTCGCCGTCGCCAACGCGTAAAGGCCCGTCAATCTTCCGCAAAATCTTTCTCTTGAACACTCCAAGAGCCGCCTCATCGGATGTTGTCATTGTCCATGCTTCTGCGCCATATACCAGCGCGGGTATGATGACTGACTTATAGAGTGTGGTTTTCGTATGTCGAGAGAGGACTTTACTCCTGAATTGCCTACTCAGTCCAAAGTAGTACTTGTTGGCATTATTATCGGTGTTAATGCTGGTTCCCAAGTAAACGAAATTCTCTACTCTCTCGAAATTATAACTGTCAACAGTGACGTGGGTGCCAAGGCAAGAATGTGCTGACTGTTTGTTTGATGACAGGAGATACTTCGTTTTGTCCTCGTTTACCACCAGACCCATTCGCTTTGCTTCCTTATCCCACTTGGAAAAGGCAGAACAGATTTCGCGGTTTTTGATACCGATGATATCGATGTCATCGGACTAAGCCAGCAATTGCACGCTCTTTTAGTAAATATTTCCTGAGCGGTTCTGTTCTGTAGCTCTTATTATTTTCTCCAACACATGAAAGAGAGTC
>NW_023458563.1:3024077-3025767 GCF_013731165.1 Rhagoletis pomonella | reverse complement strand
TCTGTTCTGTAGCTCTTATTATTTTCTCCAACACATGAAAGAGAGTCTCCCTGTCTGGAGCCCCGTTTGGTGGCGAACGGCCCAATTCTGACGGAGCTGGTGGTATTGCTCAGCGTCATTTTACACAGCCGTATCAGTTTGGCGGGAATTCCAAATTCAGAAATAGCGGCGCATAGGCAACTCCTTTTAGTGCTGTCGAAAGCTGCTTTAAAGTCGAAAAATAGGTGGTGAGTGTCGATTCTTTTCTCGCGGGTCTTTTCCAAGATTTGTCGTGTTGTGAATAATTGGTCAATGGTGGATCTTCCAGGCCTAAAGCCACATTGATAAAGTTCAACTGACGGTGGGCTTCAGTCTTTCACACAATACGCTCGGTAAGACCTTGTAACCTATGCTTAGAAGGCTGATCCCGCGGTAGATGGCGCGAATGGCGGTGTCTTCTTTCTTGTGGATTGGGCAGAGCTCACTTAAATACCATTCGTCGGGCAAGCGTTCATCTGACCATATTCTGCATAAGAGTTGATGCATGGACCTTATCCACTCCTCGCCACCGTACTTGAATAGCTCAGCTGACAGGCTGTCAGGTCCAGCTGCTTTGTTGTTTTTCAGCCGCGTATCGCTATTCATACCTCGTCATGGTCAGGTGGAGGAACATCGACTGGGGGTTCGGGTTCTTCTCCTCCACAACTTTCCGTGCTACCATTCAGTAGCGTGGAACAGTGTTACCTCCATAATTTAAGTACGTTCTGAACATCGGTAACTAGGTCGCCATTGCTGTTCTTACAGGAGCACGTCCTGGTCTTGAAACCTTCTGCAAGTCGCCTAACTCCCTGGTAAAATTTTCGGGCATTCTTCCTGTCGGCCAGCATTTCAGACTCTTCACACCCACATATTTCGGACTCTCTCTTCTTATTGCGGCAAATACGTTTCACTTCCCTCTTCAGATCCCTATAGCGGTTCCACATTGCGCGCGTTGCGCCCGATCGCAGCGTGGCCCTGTAGGCGGCATCTTTTTTCTCTGCAGCTTCCTGACACTCCTAATCGTACCAGTTGTTCTTTCGGGCTCGCTGAAATCCAACTACTTCTTCGGCGGCGGTACTTAATAAGCGGGAAATATGATTCCATTGCTCGCATATGTCGGTTTGTTGAAGAGTGCTCTCTGAGAGCAGGTGTGAAAGTCGAGTTACGAATGCATTGGCTGTCTGTTGTGATTGCAACTTTTCGGCGTCAAGCTTTCCTTACATATGCGGGCGCACATTTTTTGCTGCACAGAGGCGGGTGCGTATCTGGGCTGCAACAAACTAGTGGTCCGAGTCGATGTTTGGGCCTCAGAGAGTACGTACGTCCAAAACACTGGACGCATGCCTTCCGTCTATCACAATGTGGTCGATTTGGTTTCTCGTTTTTCGATCTGGAGACAGCCACGTAGCTTAATGAACCTTTTTATGCTTGAACCTAGTACTGTATCCGACCATGTTTCGGGCCCCGGCGAAATCGATCAGCCTCAGTCCGTTGTAGGACGTTTCGTCGTGGAGGCTGAATTTTCCGACGTTGGTTCCAAAGATCCCTTCCTTGCCCACCCTGGAATTGAAATCGCCAAGCACGCATCCTTCTCTTCCGTCAGGGCATGCGCGCAGATAATAATAATAATAATAATAATAATAATAATAATAATATCCCAACGGTTTTTACC
>NW_023458563.1:3020529-3023977 GCF_013731165.1 Rhagoletis pomonella | reverse complement strand
TTAAAAAAGCAATAAGAAAAAGAAACTATTGTGATTTAAAAATGCGTCAATTAATATTTTTTAGCTGAAAAATATAAATGTTTTTAGTGAATGTTTCGTATTTAAGTAGTTCTTAGTTAGTATTTAACAAAGGCACATCATGCGATGGAAGCAAATAACGCAAAACCGTCGTTCAGCAATAAAGATTTAAAATGAACTTGGTGAGTACAATAGGAATCTCATATTATTATCTCTGGTTATTTGCAACTCTTTTTAACCGACTTCCAAAAAAGTAGGAGGCTATCAGTTCGTCGGAATACTTATTATTATTTTTTGTTTTTTTTTTTTTATGTATGTTATTGCATAACTTTGGACCACGTCCACCGATTTCTTTTTGCATTGGAATGGTAATGTCTCAGAGATGGTCTCATATTAATCTGTGGTAGATCCGATCATGGAACCCAATGTTGCCAGAAATTTTTGGACCAACCGGCTAAATTGGCAAAAAAAGGGGCTAAACAGTTTCAGCTACAATTCACATGTTTTATTTAAATAAATCGCAAGTAGAAAGACTAGTTATTGGAGAGAAGTGTCAAATTGAAGCTAGAAAAAACTTTGCCAGCAAGAATTTGCAATTAGAAAAAACATATGATTGTGACACATGGTTGGATTTTTTGTCGACGATCAAGTTCGTTAAATTTAAAAATGTACAAACTTGAGCGATTTTAAAATGAAAAATGTTAGTAAATACTTGCTTACTTCCTTAATTTAGTTAATTCCAATGCAATGGGGTATAGTCGTTGTACTGTGTATGCAGTTACAGTTGCACGGCTATACTCAATCCCGACTCTTGCGTCCTCGTTCGCGCACTCTGAGCAACGGGAGCAACCCATGTGCGAGATGCAGTAACCAATCCGAGTGGAGCCTTGGGTCACGGCAGAAAGAGAGGGAGGTTCGGCGAGGCCACGCGGACTTATTCGGTTTAAGGGCTCACTGAAGTCTACAGCGTCTGTTCACCAGTAGGTGCGGCTGCAAGCGGCTGCCTGTCTTGGAGCAAGCGGCTCGCTATATAAGCGTGTATTTGGTTGCAAAACCACCCCCGTCCCTGCAATGGGTTGTGCGCTGGGTTTGGGACCCGCCACGTAAAAACCCTCGGCTGAGACCCCCCTTTATTATGACGACCACGGCAAATGTTTAAAGGACTACGTTTTGAGGGCATGCACCTGGAATGTCTGGACCCTTAATGGGGAAGGTGCCTCTGCCCAGCTGGTTGATGTCCTCGTAAGAACAAAAGCTGACATCACCGCCATCTAAGAAATGCGTTGGACGGGGCAAGGCAAGCAATGCCCAGGGCTATGCGACGTATACTACAGCTGCCATGTAAAAGAGCGAAAATTTGGTGTTGGATTTGTGGTGGGAGAGATACTCCATCGCCGAGCACTGTGGTTCACTCCGGTGGACGAGCGTCTAGCCATAATCCGCATCAAAGAGAGATTCTTCAACATGACATACGCAAACGTCAAGCTGTGAAGTTCTACTTATTTGTGCCTTGATTGGTGTTTGTATTTTGCAAAGTTTATTGTGCTAATTTTGAGTAAAAGTTGCTATAAAGAGTGCCTACGAGCATCTTAGTGTGATAATAACCGAAGCTAAGTGAAAGTTTTGTGATTTTTGTGGTTTTTATTAAATTTAATTAAATTTCACTAGCTTACATCTAATCTTGCCGAGTCATTTGTTGTTATCATTGTTGTTGTTATTCCTTTGTAGTTAACTGAGATCGTTTCTATTTTTGCACATTTCTTTTTGCTCTTTTTGTTTACTTCGTTTAGTATTTCTTGTCACAGCTGTTTGCGCTGCGTTTATTAAGTGTCACATTACAGTGATACTCAAACTGTTCGCTACATATATTTTTAAGCTAAATACATCAGCTCCTGAATTGTTGTGTGTGTTGTGTTAAACTTATTTTGCTTGTCTTTTTATTAACATAAGTGTTATTAAATCTTTCAATATGAAGTGTGATCTTGATAACTGCCAAATCAAAAGCGAATCTGAACGCTACTTATCGTGCTGGCTCTGTGATGGTATTTGCCATCTAAAATGTGCTGGTTTGACAGGAAGAATTCTGTACGCTATTAATGATGGCAAAGGTCTTCGCTGGTCTTGCTTAAAGTGCAGGTCAACCGAAGTTGATCTCTTTAAGTTGTTTAGGCAAACCAGAAATGGGTTTTCTGAGGTAGGGAGGGAGTTGTCGGTACTGACCGAAAAATTTAAACATTACGAAAATGTATTTAAATCTTTTAAATGCTTAGATGCCGTACAATCTATGAAGGACATTCGTGTGTCAAAACGTAAGCGTCTTCATAGTCCGCCTAATGAAACGACCGTTCCACGTCAGAACACTCTTCCGAATGACTTAATTAATCTTTCTTCTCCATGTCCACAGACAACGGAGTTATCTTCCTCAAAAGAACATATATCAAAGTCTGCTTCTAATAATAACGACCCTGCAGTATCTTCCCCGTCCCCCGTTGAAGTTGTGGCACCGCCATCCAATCTTCCAACGCTTACTCTACCCTCAACTAGTAACTCAGTTACTCAACCCCGTCCGCCGGTAATCGAGTCTGATACTAGGAGACTGGTTGTGGTTCCCCCAAAGAAGTCTATATTTGTATCTAGATTTTTGAGGGATACTTCCGAGGACGATATAAAGTTTTACATCTCGTCCAAAGTTAAAACTGTCAACTTAAGTATCAGAAAATTTAACTTTAAATATGAAAGAAATATTTCTTCATTTAAAATAGACGTAAATTTAGAAAATTTTGACATGTTGCTTAGTAGTTCTTTTTGGCCCTCCGGAGCTTTCGTTCGTGAATTTGAGTATAGGCCCAACAAAAATAATAATTTAGCAAATATTCCCCGTCAGAATACAGAACCAAAAAACTGATTACTAAATCTGCTTTAAGTATTTATTATCAAAACGTAAGAGGCATAAATACTAAATTAACGAATTTATATCTTAATGGCCTTGAATGCAATTATAATATAATTTCTTTGACTGAAACTTGGCTCAAACCTCACACGTTTAATTCAGAGATTCTTTCAAATAATTATCATATCTACAGAAAAGATCGGGAGGACAGAGTCGGCGGTGGCGTACTCTTTGCCGTAGACTCTTCAATACCATCTGAAGAAGTTAGTCTTCCACACATCGAATCTGCAGAATTCAAATGCATTCGTGTTCAGGTTGGAAGGGGGTTTACTTACTTAGCTCTATGCTAAATTCCTCCCCGATCTGACTTATCAGTGTATTCAAAACATGTAAGTTAATACGGGGGCTAACACACGTACCTGTGTGAATGTGCTGACGCCGCACTTCCCCAAACACGCGCATAACCAGTGCGGGTAATTGAACTCTCATGCAAAAATAATCGAACATACGTTAGCATAATTGAATCTATGGGAAGCGCAG
>NW_023458563.1:3013458-3020429 GCF_013731165.1 Rhagoletis pomonella | reverse complement strand
ACGCATTTTTAAATCACAATAGTTTCTTTTTCTTATTGCTTTTTTAATTGGGCATGTGCGTAGCAGGTATCTAAGTTTAAAACAAAGTTTACGCTTGTGTACTGTGATTATTTCGAGGTATTATAAAAGGGTGCACAGCAGCGTTGCCATTTTAGCCGTTTTCCGGCTAGATTTAGCCGGTTTTGATAGCAACTAGCCGGAGAAAATTCGATCTAGCCGGCAGCCGATTTGTTAGCCGGTTTGTAAAAAAAAAGTTAGCCATTTTTAGCCGATTTTACTATTTGCCTAATTTTCAGGTGCAAAAAGCAAACAAGTGGTTCGAAAGCAATAATGCAGACCCAATGAAGATTTTTAATGAACTCAATGTTTTACTTTCGCATCTATGCTCCCTAGTGGTTATTAGCGCGGACACATTTGATCCTATATGCTCCCCGTTGGAAACATACCTTGCTCCATTTCCTCAGTTTTATCACAGTTTTGAAGAGTATTTAAAAACAAAAGTAAGCACAAACGCTTTTGACCACGAAGTCGAGAAAATAATTCGAGAAAATGTTCGCTATTTTATTATCACTTTAATAAAGGAATTACGCCAACGCCTCCCTACAAATATTGCCACACTAAAAAAATTGACTTTTTTCGGTTGGAAATGCATTAAGAGTAATTAAACCAAAAGTATTTGTTCAACTACAGCAACAAAAACACAAACATAATGCCGACGAAATAACATCCATAGAGATGCAATGGCAACGGTTAAAGTTACATACCTGGAGTAATTTAGACTCAACTGTAAAATTTTGGGCCGAAGTTTATCAATTTCGAAATGCCCTAGGAGAAAACCCTTTTGCTGACCTTTGCAACCTAGTTTTTAGTTTTCTTGTTTTGCCTATAAGTAATGCAGAAGTAGAGCGAATATTTAGTTCAATGAATATAATAAAAACTAAGCAAAGAAATCCAATGTGTGTTAAAACGTTAAACGCTATTTTATATATAAGATACGGTTTAAAACGTGAAGAAAAATGCTGCCATAATGTTACTGTAGATGACGATCTCTTAAAATTAATGAATTCAGGTGATATATACAATAGTAATTCATTTGATGATGAGGAATATACACTCGATATAAATTAATGGTGTCTTTCGTTTCTTGCGATTTATTTAAATAAAGTATGAGGATTTTCACGTTTTTTGCCAGAGTCTATGTGAAATTTCACTAAAACATTTTAGCCGTTTTTAGCCGTTTTTTCTGGCAACACTGGTGCACAGTTCAAAACAGGGTTGTGGCGAATATTCACATTCGCATTCGCAACCGCAGAGCTTCCGTATTAATTTTCACATTCGCATTCGCTTTCGCATTCGCAACAATCAATGCGGATCTTTTGCGAATGCGAATAGTGAAGGGACCGAAAATAACAGATATTTTTTACGACTTAAACTTGGCCAAATAATAGAAGTCCTTTCCGGATAATAAGCAAACCGCTTATCCAAATTAAACAAGTTTGGTATCAAATGAAAAGGTTCTTAAATAGCTTTTAAAACTGAAATGTCTAAACGAGGAAAGTCACCTATTGAAAAATATTTCAACAAAAATGTTATACATGTCAGATATATGAATTTATTTAGTAAGAGCCGATTCCGGCTTACTTCACGGTGCCTGATAAGAACTTTTGCGTTGGCCAATGCAAAAGAGCGTTTAAAAGCAAAAATAGGCTGTAAGTCAAAATTTTTGGTTTAAGTGGAAACCACTAAGGCGCAGTATCCTTCTCACACATAGGCCAATAATAGTAACGCTGTGATACCCTGTGGAATACCAATTACTTTCGGTGTCATGAGCTTTACTGATGGTCTTATTTCCACCTGTGAGATATCTGCCACGCAAGCGTAATCTTTGTCTATGATCTTGCAACTACAACATTGGTGCGATGCGAAGCCAATAAAAGTTCTTATAACAAAACTCAAGAGTGCGTTTTCTGTTATAGGAGAGCCAAGAATCCTCACTTTTCCACAGGATAAAAAGTTTGTGGCTAAATGAGTCGTGTGATCTCTTGAATATCTTTCAAATGAAGCAATTGATATACCTAAGGTGATCTTACCTTGTTAAGTCGTTACTTTTACAATTCGTGGTAATATTTATGAACTGGTTTCTAGGTAGATGCCAGATCGCATGATCGTGCATGAGGGCGTCAGACAAACTTAACCCCATCCTTCATTTAGACATCTGCAACTAACTTCGTATAACTTAAACATAGGGCCAAAGCAGACCAACCACACGGGGTTTCTATACATTTCGGCTGCAGCGCAATCCATTGGGTCCATTTTCTGCAAAACCATTGCTTACCATAAAATGAATACAGGTTATGAATTTCAACCTCGACTCCAGCGGCACTCATTGGGCCAATTTTTATCAAAAGAATTTTACATCATACAGGTACATAGCTCACATTTAAAATTTGAACGAAATCGGTTAATTAATACGATTTTTATAAATAGCTCTACTCCAGCACCACCTAGCGAGTTTTCTAGTAGCATGTAATAGGACCATATATGTATGTAAGATAACCTCCAACAATCTGACGGAACTCTATTCAGTGGTTTTTGAGTTTAGTCCGAACAACGAAAACGGCTATCATTTTATGCAAATAGGTATGTAGATAGGACAGTCTATAGCGAAACTCGAAAAATCAAAGTTCCATTCTTTGTGAAAAATTAAAAAAAAATCTTCAAAATTTTCACATAAATTTTACCTTCTACTAAAAATGAAAAACAAATTTACAATAGTTCAATGGGATTTAGAAATCTAGCAGAAAGTGGTTCCCAATCGAATGATACTTGCGCGTTTACGTAAATGTATATCGATCCAGCCTTTCCAATGAATACCACTTTTCGTAATAAGTACGGTATTGATAACATATGCGTGTAGCTGTGCCAAATTTCAGTAAGTTAACGTACGCCGTTCCAGAGATAAGTGAAATGAGAAGCAGGGGGGTGCCGCGCCCCCTTTTCCATTACCTACCACTTTTCGCCATAAGTACGGTATTGATAATATATGTACATATGTAGCTGTGTCGACTTTCAGGAAGTTAGCGTAAGAGATTCCAGAGATAAGCTATATGAGAAGTTCAGTTTGTATGGAAGGTGCCACGCCCAATATATGTATCAGTGCTAAGTTTCAGTTCCCCAGCGGAATTGGTTTGAGAAATATATTGGTTTTTTACGTTTTAGTCTATATAAGAATTTTAGGAATATCCCGATCTACATACCGAGTAAATTTTCGGTCGGAATATTTATTTTCAAGGTGATGGCATACTCACTGATAAACAAAAAAATTTCAGGTAAAAGTGTCACCGTTTTTGAAATATTTACATTTTTTCGAATTTAAAAACAAAATAATGTCAGGAGCAGGTAATAATGTACCTTTGTACTATTTAGCATGTCATTTGACGGCAACAAGAGCAAATTCAATTTAAATCTATTAAATACATTCTAGCGTGTCTCAGTCCTTTACCCACAAAAGCGGCTATAACTTTTTTTTCTATTCAAAACAGTAATTGTCGCACCTTTCTGAAATCTTTATTAAATGAGCAATTTTTTTATGTAATGCAAAGTTATAGCTCAGTACATTTTTTTTCACCCGAGATAGTCAAAGTTGGGGAAGAAAATATTAAAAAGTTAAAAATCCAGAAATAGTCCTAATTTTATGATGGTTCCTTAATATATTTTAACTACATTGCATTTGAATATGGAGAGGCAACTATCTGGAAGTATTTTACATAAAAAATTTACTAAGTATTGCCCGGTTTGTAGTTGCAGTTAAAGAAAACACATGAAAAGGCACGATTTTTTTTAAATATTTCAAAAACGGTGACACTTTTACCTGAAAATTTTTTGTTTATCAGTGAGCTCACCCCCCCACCTCAAGGTAGGTTGGTAATGGGCGAAATCAGACGGTAAACACGCGCACTTCCCATATAACGGTAATTTCCAGAAATACGAAAACTGCGATATTTTAGTAACTACTGAAGATTATTCACTCAAAATTGATATTTACAATAAATTTCAGACGAAAAATAAGAATATTATAAATTTTTGGAAAATGGGCGTAGCCACGCCCACTTATGGTTACATGTGTATATCTTGGTAACCGCTGCACCAATTTCTTCCAAACTTGGCACAGCTGTTGGTCTTGGCACAGCATACTAAATGGCCGAAAATTTAAAAAATCTGACAATAACCACGCCCACATCCCATATAACGGTAATTTAAAGAAATACAAAATCTTCGATAAATCAGTAAATATTAAGGCTAATTTATTCAAAATTGATGCTTGCACCGCCCATTATTGAAATTGGACTAAAATTACGACCGCTTTTCATATAACGGTAAATTTCAGAAATGCTTGAAACTGGAATACTTCGAAATTTAAGGACGCTAATTTACTCTAAATTGATACACCCCGGCTGACCATCTAGCGGTAGCTTTCGGAAAGGTGAAAAAACATATATTTAATACTTGCGCCGGGTATTTAATGTTCGGCTCCGCCTGAACTTAGACTTTCATACTTGTTTTATATTTTTTTTTTGTTTTTATTAAATGCGAAAAGGCATCTGTGAAGTGAAGAACAAAAGCGTGTATAAACGGAAAAATATATCAACAGTGCCATTGTTAATATGTTGGAGTAGTTTTGTGCTACTCTGATGTATTACAGAGCTGGAGTATATGGTCCTGCTTCAGGGCGTCGCAATGTTAATTGGAGCACATTTTTTACATAAATTGTAGTTAAGTTTGGAGTCCTCCTTGACCCTTAGGGAGTACCTTTTACATGCATGCATGCAGTAGTCGCGATTTTTCCTGGGAAGTGCACAATTTTTGTCTCAGTAATCAGTATTGCAGGATTTCCCAAAGTTTTAAGATAATGGAACCCTCCCTAAATACCTTGTTTTTATGGAACCCCACATAAAATTACTAAAAATCAAATCCACTGCAATTTAAATTTAATGTGAAGAAGGAAATTGTATCACTGTTATTATTTATTGTTTTATAGTTCGATATTAGGTCTGAAAGCTGTATTCGCATTCCTGGAGTCTAATTTCGACCTTAATTTGCTTTTAGTATGAGTGTAAGCTAAAACTCCTGTTTTACAACGATACGTTGTGATAGAAGGAAGCAAAGTTAGGATAGCCTTTTTAGCTACTTCGTGGTATTCACTCTTCAACTCGCCCAGAGACACAGACTCAAATATGTATTTCAATGCCGAAGTTCTTTGAAGATCTATGAATACCTCGTAAATGAATTTTGTACCCAATCTATATTACTACTACCATCCGAAAAATAATCTGACAAAGATTTCAGGAGATTTACCAACTGCCCAGTTATGACATTTCACATTTCATTTGGTAACTCACCATGTTTCTTGTGCAAAAATGTAGTATCTAATTTCACTAATCTTTCCAAAAATATTATACACCGGATATTCGAATAATAATAATAATATTTAGATGCATACACGCTAAGTGTTTGGCCGAGCTTCTCCTCCAATTTGTGGTGTGCGTCTTGAAGTTGTTACTCAAAGGAGAGGGACCTACAGTTTTACCCCGCCTTCGAACGGCAAATGGATTTTATGAGAAGTTTTTTTCATGGCCGAAATACACTCGGAGGCTTTCCATTGCCTGCCGAGGGACGCCCGCTGTGAGGAAAAAACCGTTTATCTATATTTCTTGCGATATTTCTTTGACCAGGGCCCGATTTAATCGATTTGTGCCAAATTTACTTATACTAACTTAAAAAAGTAAAGGAGTATAAATTTGGGCGAAACCAAATTTTATATAAACGGCGCACACTGGGCCAAGCGTGCTAAATATTAAATTAAAAAAAATGGGTTTTTTGGAAAAAATAAAAACGCAGCTATGTATATTCTCCATCCAATTCTACATTTGGGGGTGATTTTTCAGCTCTCTATCGTTTTTCGGCTGGGAGATATGCGTGTCCAAACTTGACAAATTTGAACAATATTATTTTTCAGGACTGAGAAATTCGAAGGTGCAATTCAAATTGTTATTGTAAGAAAATGGTATTATATTTCGTTTCTTAATTTGTTTGGTGTATTTTTTTTTTGGAATCATGAGCTTAAAAAAAATATGTAAAAAATTTAACTATTTTTTGCAAGTGTAATTTTCAAAATCATATATATATATTATATATATCTTAATATATAAAAATCCCGTGTCACCGTTTCCGTTTACGCTAATCTCCAAAACCGCTTAACAGATTTAAATGAAATTTTGTGGGTATGTATTGTTGGTTCCAACTTAAAAGATAGGTTAGTTCTGAACCTGAGAAAAATATTTTTTTCTTCATCGACATTTTTTCTATGCTCATCGCAAAGTGCTTATCTTAATATATTAAAATCCCGTGTCACTGTGTGCGTTTGCGCTATCTTCGAAACCGCTTAACCGATTTCAATGAAATTTTGTGGGTGTGTATTGTTGGTTCCAACTTAAAAGACAGGATAGTTTCGTACCCGAGAAAAAATGTTTTTTTCATCGACATTTTTTCTATGCTTCTCGCAACGTTCTTAAAATCACGTGTCACTTTGTTCGTTAACGCTAACTACAAACTGCGCATATCCGAAGCGGGAGTTTTCCAATGTTCTTCGCGGCTACGCTTCATATGTATGTTTATTTTGGGAAGAAGTAGGTAGGATAGCAACAAAGTACCCTCCAGTACTTCTGGAGTCAATCGGTACTTTTGAACCGCTACTGCACCTACTCCTAGGTAAGTAGCTACTCTATTAAACCGTGGTAGTGCAGAGTCAAACCAGTCGGAAGCAGAATAGCGAAAAACTACGACAGGGGCGCCCACAAATCACGCAAGTGCCTACTTTAGTAACTCCCGGTAGTGAAGAGAGAGCCGATGGTGACTACCGCCTAGGACATTGCCTTGTAAAAGTAATCGCTGAAATACACTGCAAGTAGTCG
>NW_023458563.1:2994289-3013448 GCF_013731165.1 Rhagoletis pomonella | reverse complement strand
AATTGTATTAAATTGATAAAATAAATGAAATCTATATCTATACTTATAACAAAATTGTTACGGGCCGATGTCTGTACCTTATAGATATTAAAGAAAATTAATATGGTGGGTTTTTATTAGAGCTACAGAAGCCAAATGAACAATTTTTATAATTTTTGACTGTCTGTCTGTCTGCATATTTGTACGCGCATCACTCGAATACTAATGCATGGAATTGAATGCAGTTTTCACCGATGTATCACTTGAGATCTAGCTTACAATATAGAAGAAAAAAGTTGAGAGTTGCCACCTCTGTTTAAAATTTCAGTTTAGGTCAATTGATACAGTAAAGTAAATATTGCAATATGGCTGCCAAAAGAAAGAGGTTTACAAAGGCTTACAGCTGAAATTATTTTTGTGGAAGGTTGCCGCCTATTTGAAGATTTTAATTTAATTTAATTGATTGCATAAATTAAATATTGCAATATTAGCATCAAACTAAAGAGGCAAGGAAATTCTAATGTCGAAAATATTTTTAGGGGATTTGCCAACTGCTTGAAAAATTTGATTCATTCAAATTTGTAAAATAAATGAAATATTACAATACGGACTTTAAACTAAAGATGATTAGGAAGATTACTTTTGAAGCGAGTTGCCACTTATTTGAAAACTTTTATCTAGTTAAATTTATAAGACAACCTAAATGTTGTTGTTAAGGTATCAAACGACAATATTTGAGGATAATAACATTGCAACAGGCCGATATCTGTACATAATAGATGTTAAAGAAAAATTAGTAGGGGGTTTATTAGATGAAGAGAAGCCAAACCTGAAATTTTTATAATTTTGTCTGTATGTGAGCTCTAATTGAAAATATAGAATCCATTTGTTTTTTTTGTTTTAGTTTATCGTCGATCATTATTCCTAAGTATTCAAATACCTTCAATACATTCAAATATATTAACTTTTTCCAGTGTGTCGTTGTGTATATATTTAGAGTTAGCAATGGACTCAATGGATCAATTGATGGTGTTCAAGCATAAGCAATCGCAATTTTGTGTGGAAGGTTTTCCCAAAAAAAAAATTAAAACTTTTTGTTGTTGCTGCCAAAAAATTAAGAAATCTGAGACTTCATGCTTTACAATTTCATGCAGTTCTCTGCACAATGTATTTCACTCAACTACTACTGCACCGATTTGGTTCATAAATATGCCATCACCTTGAAAATAAATATTCCGACCAAAAATTTACTCGGTATGTAGCTCGGGATATTCCTAAAATTCTTATGTAGACTAAACCGTAAAAAACCAATATATTTCTAAAACCAGTTCCGCTGGGGAACTGAAACTTAGCACTGATGCATATATTGCAAATGCATTGGAAGAGGGGGCGTGGCACCATACAAACTGAATTTCTCATATACATAGCTTATCTCTGGAACCTCTTACGCTAACTTCCTGAAATTCGACACAGCTACATACATATTTTATCAATACCGTACTTATGGCGAAAAGTGGTAAGTAATGGAAAAGGGGCGTGGTACCCCCATGCTGCTCATTTCACTTATCTCTGGAACGGCGTACGTTAACTTTCTGAAATTTGGCACAGCTACACACATATGTATGTCATCAGTACCGTACTTATGGCGAAAAGTGGTAATCATTGGAAAGGCTGGTTGGTTGGTTGGTTGGTTGGAACTATTGCTACTTTGTTTTAAATATTTAGTAAAGGGTAAAATTTATGTGAAAATTTTGCAGATTTTTTTTTTTAATTTTTCACAAAGAATGGAGCTTTGATTTTTCGAGTTTCGCTTTAGACTGTCCTATCTACATACCTAATTGCATAAAATGATAGCCGTTTTCGTTGTTCGGACTAAACTCAAAAACCACTGAATAGAGTTCCGTCAGATTGTCGGAGGTTATCTTCCATAAATATATAGTCCTTTTACATGCTACTAGAAAACTCGCTAGGTGATGCTGGAGTAGAGTTATTTACAAAAATCGTATTTATTAACCGATTTCGTTTAAATTTTAAATGTGAGCTATGTACCTGTATGATGGAAAATTGTTTTGATAAAAATTTACCCGATGAGTGCCGCTGGAGTCGAGGTTGAAATTCGTATCACGTATTCATCTTATGGTAAGCAATGGTTTTGAAGAAAATGGACCCAATGGATGGCGCTGCAGCCGAAATGTATAGAAACCCCGTGTGGTTGGTCTGCTTTAGCCCTATGTTTAAGTTATACGAATTTAGTTGCAGATGTCTAAACGAAGGATGGGGTTAAGATTGTCCGACGCCCTCATGCACGATCATGCGAGCTGGCATCTACCTAGAAATCAGTTCATAAATATTTCCACGAATTGTAAAAGTGACGAATTAACAAGGAAAGGTCACCTTAGGTATATCAATTGCTTCATTTGAAAGATATTCAAGAGATCACACGCTGTGGAACAGCGAGGATTCTTGGCCTTCCTATAACAGAAAACGCACTTCTGTGCTCTTGAGTTTCCTTATAAGAACTTTTATTGGCATACGCATCGCACCAATGTTGTAGTTGCAAGATCAAAGAAAAAGATTACGCATGCTTGGCAGATATCTCACAGGTAGAAATAAGACCATTGGTAAAGCTCATGACACCGAGAGGAATTGGTATTCCATATGGTATCACAGCGTTACTATTATTGGCCTATGTGTGAGAAGGATACTGCGCCTTAGTGGTTTCAACTTAAACCAAAAATTTTTACTTTACAGACTATTTTGGCTTTTAAACGCTCTTTTGCATTGGCCAACGCAAAAGTTCTTATAAAGCCCCGCGAAGTAAGCGGGCATTGGCTAGTATTAAATATAAACTGTGTAATGTACTCCGCGCCTTCATTTTCATGTAATTTCTAATGTCAAACAGGTGTTTGCTATTTTGCCTACTACCGATCAAATTGCCAAGCATGCCACCGTTGAAGAATTCAGTAATCAATACCCCAACAGAGAATAAGTTTACAAAAAAAATGCATTGGAAAAACAACCGAGCAACAAGTTTTCAAGTACCCACCCCAGTGTAAAGACCCTTTAAGTATTTTCTGGTTAGAATTATGGGAGGATAAAAGAGTGAAAAAAAACACTGAGACCTATTATGAGCATGACAATAATATTTTTAGTTTTCCCTACTCTCAGACAAAACAAGTCAGTAAAATAAAGAATGTTAATAGCAACAGATGGATGGGGGAGAAATTACATAGTGCGTACATACATATGTTGAAAAAAATATCCTATGCATTCGTGAAGAGCACTTGTCGTATTTTCGAATGGGAGTCAGAAAGTAGACAAAAAGTAAAGATAAGGAAAATCTACAGGTGTCGATGAAACATGAACGTTAGCATATGCACACTCTATACTTCCCCTTCCTAATTTTAAGCAAAATATTTTCGGTGTGTTGCTCATGCACACAAGCCAATATACCTACATACGAAACGTTTGCTCTTTATAACAAGTGGTTGCTAGAAGTCCAGTTGTTTTATGTTTGAAAAATTATATTGGTAGTATTAAAAAGGTGGTGGTTCTACGTTGTAATAGCAGTGCATCTGATAGTGTTGACCTCAAATTACTACCTTTTCGAATAAAATTTGAAATAAAAGAAAAATTGAAAAAAAGAAAATGGTACATAAGAGTATAGGGAGAATGACAAACACACAAAAGTCAATTATGAACAGGTGACTCGGAATGATCGTCCCTATTTAAAAAACAGAACCGGCAATAGTTGACCATATTTTACTAGCGGAAGAGGGTTGAAACAACAAAAAGTAATACGGAACTAAATAATGAGCTAACCTAATAAATTGCTTTTATACATACATATGTATGTATTGTATGTTGATGCATTTCTACTCGTGCTACAAAACGGAGTTAAAGTAAAATATTAGGCTGGGTCGATGTTGTTCCCCCAAGCACAAAATAATATAAGTTCCCAACAAACATTTATAAAACCTTTGATAAATTCATAGTTCTCACCATTGGTTTTGCTGACGGTGTTATTATTTTCATCCAAAAATAATTGTCGAACATGGTAACTTCGTATGAAAGAAAATGCGTTACACCGTCAGCAAAAAAATGGTACTTTGTAGACACTTCAAACTAGAAAATTGTCGCTGTGCAACCTTGTTGAATTTTTATAATTTTTTTTGTAAAAAGTTACATATTGGGAATTACGGGGCCTTTGTTAGACCGTATCATTTCGTCGCAGTGTGCACAGCAGGTACACATAGTGCCAGGATTTCTTTTACTTTATTGAAAAACTGTGTCAAAAAATAACTTATACTCGTACTGTAAAAAATGACTTTTTTTCAATGAAGCTACTAATAATAATAAAAGACTGGCGCTTACACATATGTTAGTGTTTGGCCGAGCTTCTCCTCCGATTTATGGCGTGCGCCTTGATGTTGTCACACAAAGGGGAGGGACCTATAGTTTTACGCCGACTCCGAACGGTGATTGTATTTTTATGAGAAGCTGTTTTTCATGGCAGAAATACACTCGGAGGTTTACCATTGCCTGCCAGGGGCGACCGCTGTTAAGAAAAAAATCTTTTTTCTTCGAAGTGGAGGCGCGCACTGCTTAACACTACACCACAGCGGTCGCCCGCACTGCTTACCACTACACCACAGCGGCCACCAACTAATACTCGTACTGTAAAAAATTACTTTTTTAATACTGCGAAAGTGAGTTTTTCGTCCAGAAAAAGATACAAGCGTTACATATCCCACACAGGTAACGTTACATCCTTTTTCTGTAACTTGTCAAAACTGACTGCAAACGCAATTGACACTATATGCCAAGCCGTTTTCATTATTTTGACAATATTTGACGTCAAATATGACCTAATGAATACAAGGCTTAACAGTCTGACTATTATGCTATGCCATATGAGAAATTGTATTGGAGGTTAGTTAAAACTTAACTTAAGAGCCTTTAAATTTTAGTTTCTTAAGTGTCGGCCCTACGGAAATCAAGGGCGATCAGATTCTCAGATTCTCTTTTTGTATCTCATGTATTTTGAATGAATTTCCGTCATCCCTGTTTTTCATTAAAAAAAAATTACACAAAAGGCGAAACCGGTTTGTCCTCAGACCAAAATTGACAAGGGATGACGGAAATTCGTTCAAAAAAACATTATAGTCCTGCCCTGTTGGAAGCATCAACAATCAAAAAGAAACTAACAGATATCTTTAGTTTTCTAAAATGACGTACCAGTAAGAAACTGAACATCGGTTGATAGTCTACTAAATGCTTTTAAATTCGCGTTTTTAACCATAAGTCGAATTTCATATTTCGACTCTTGTTTGACTCGGCCAGACTCACAAGAAATATAACATCACATCCTAGGTAATTTGGGGTGTCGCACAGGGTAATCTAATTTAATAAACTGGTTGAAAATACAAAAAAAGATGTTTCCAAGCAAAATGCAACTTTTCCATGTTCAATCCTTATAATGGGAAATAAAGTAATGCAAATGGAGGGCGTCGTATATGTGTTGAAGGTACAGCTTTTTAATTTTTTATGCATTATGCATTCGGTGTTGCCATATTCACAGCTTTGTCTGTACGAAGGCTCCAAATAATAAATTAAAATATATCTTTCGGGGTTTTTGAAAGCAAACGTGCGATGAAGGTGCAGCATTTACCCTTTGGAGAAAAATACCTTATTTTTTTAAGTTTAGAGTTTTTTGGTTGAAAATACAACTATTTTCTTGGGTATTAACAGTTTTTCAAAAAAAAAAAAATAAATAAATCTCGCAACATTGTTTGCATTATAATGAGTAAATTATGCATTAAAAGTAGCACATTATTTTGCTTGGTTCTTTAAATCTCCTTAACTTGCTCGCAATTAATTCGTGCAAAATTTCATGTACTATTTGCTAAACAAAACGCAATAATTCCAAAAATGTATTCTCATAACTTTGAAACTATTTACATAAGTTGTGTTTGTTTACAAACTATCCAGTAACTTGCCAGCAACTCTCCAGTAACTTAATTTCAGATAATTCGCTCTCATAGAAAAAATATCCAAAAAAGTACGCGAACGCAAATCCAGTAAATATTTTTAATAGGGTTGCCACCTATTTTGAATCTCATATTTAATTTTTTGTTAAAAAAAGGTAAAATATTACTATTCATGGGTACTAAGAGAAGGTTCTTAAGCAATACTTTCCTATATACAAAATGTTATCTATTAGGATAGTGTAAGGTTGCCACTTGTGTTCGATTCTACACAATTTATCTAAAACATCGCAATACGGATATCCAATGAAAGGTATTGTTGAGAGCTCTGGTCAGAAAATATTTTCCAGCAGGGTTGCCACGTTTCTATGTAATACAAATTTTTATTTTGTTAATATCAATCAGCATTTATTTTATGTATACACAGTACATATATGCTCAAGATATGTACCATTCATTCGGAATAGGGTTGCGACATAAATTTTAGAATAAGAAATTTATTTAATAGATATCGAAATCCTATTTTTGTTTGTTTATTTCCAAAATATTTTTTTAAAGCTATCCAAATCTTGAAAACTTTAAAAAGTATGTGTACTCCGGGCAAAGCTCGGTCAACCTGGTACTAAACCTTATGAAAAGTGGTCACCTGGAACGGCTTCCTGTAGAAACCTGCAAATCGTGAAGCATCTGGAACGCAACTAATAAAATGCACACGGTTGCCATGGCAGCAAGCATAAAAATAGCAAATGCAATTCCAACTGCAAATCCAAGACCATTTCCATACAAAACTATTCCACATCCTAAACAGCCCTGGTATATTTTATATTTAAATAGGTTTATTTGGTCAATTTCAACTATAAAAACACCACAAACAGTTTCCTTGTTAGTTTATTTACATCCAGCAATATGCGAATAACTCTTTTTACGTACTTTTCGTACTGGCAAATTGTTACAAGTAAAAATTTATTCAGTAAAAATCCAGTAAAAACTTGCAACCTCAGCTGTCATTTTCGCTCTCTCAATTTCCCGTATTTTACAAGTTTTTGCGTACGAAAGCGCCAAACATGAAAATTTGTAACAACTGTTACTGGATTTTATTGTAAATGGGTAAACAAACACAACTATAATCAAAGAAATTCTTCGGGACCTTTTATGATTCAGCACATCTATTAAAACGAAATCGATTTTATGTAGAAATACATACATACATACATATCGTCGCTGCGCCAACAAAAACGGTTATGTGATTTTTGTAAATTTTTTATTATTTATTTTATTATTTTATTCTCTTATATATCGTTTTGTTTAACACTGGCCAAAAACAACTATGTGTTTTTGATCAAAGCCGAATCTGATGAGTGTGCTTTGATTTCGATGTAAAAAAATAATTATACACCAACTAAATACATACATATGTACATATCTATACATATACCACTTACACTACATCGATTCTACTTTTTAATTTGATCGCTTGCAATTGGAATCCGACAATTAACAAAGGTAAAAAGTGTGGAGGTAGACAGCGTCCACTCTATATAAAAATATGTATTCAATTCACCGATATATTTGCCATGGACTACATAAGTCGTATGCGACAGGCGAGGCCATCACATCCTTATATTATTAATTATTTAGAGAATAACTTTTTTTTTTAATTTACAACTATGAGGCCAGGTAAAAAACTTGGGGAAGCACCAGTAAGCAGTATCAGACTGCTGGACATCATTGCCACAAAACGAGCTCTGTTACTACAGCAATACGAAACGGAGCTATTGTACGATGGCCCAAAACACTTGATCAACCTAAACACAACAGCCTTCAAACGTCAAAGCAATAAATACACAAAGATTTCCATTCGTTTTATGATAATCTACGTCGATAAATACTTAGTTTTACGTTTTAATACAATTTACTATGTTATGAAAATTTGCATAATGTATACAAATGTGAAAGCATTTAATAAAAATTCAATTATATTTATATTGAAATTATTTCATGTATATACGAGCTTTCATTTAATATCCATCGAATCTTTGAAAAAGTGCATTGGGTCAAGTTAATACGCTGACCGCAAAAACAGTTAGCATCTCTGGTAATTTCATGGTTTGTACAAAATATGTGCCCACCATTAGCGCACACAAGGGGTGGGTTTTGGGGTTCAAACCCCCCTAAAGCTAATAACCTCAAATGCAAACTGTATCTTAAAGCTAAGAATCCAGCTCTCAAGGAAATTATAAGAAATATTTATTATAATTTCTGTTGCTTGAAAAAGCGCTTTGCTTTTGCTGTAAATTTTCATGAGGAAATGAATATACGAGCATTTTTTTCTTGAGAGCTGCAAACTGATTTAAGAAATTTTGGTAGAAGAAAATTTCTTTTCCATTTCTCGTCCGTCGTTTTATATGAATTTTTCGTTTTTCTTGAGAGTTCAGTTAATTTCTTCGGTATTCGAAATATTAAAGAAAGCCAGAAACCAGAAATCGAAAAAAGGAACATAAAAGTGCAAAAATTCATGGAACCAATAAATTTATTTTTAATGAGTCTTTTTTAATATTTTTTATTAGGTACTTTTGAAAGTTGAGCGCATCTTGAGTTTATAGAACTTTTTATTAAACAAGTAGTTTTTAAGGAAAGAACACAACGGACTTCAATTCTTATATTCAAATTTAGGGGTACCGTTAATTTCTTCATGATCCAATCATCGGATCTCTAAACCAAATTACGGGACGAACCTTGAGGTACCACCTTTCCAATAAAAAAAGGATTATTGAAATCGGTTCACGTGGTCCAAAGTTACGTATTCCGGCGAATTGATATCCTCCCCTTTTTTTGAAGTCGGTTAAAAGTGTTTGAGTTCTTTTAATCTTATGTAAATAAAGTGCAGTTTATGAACGTTTATTTATTTATGAAAACGTTTATTTATTTATTACATACTGTACATAAAGTTGCATAAATATATTTTAAAGAGCGTATTATCTGAAGAAAATTTTCAGTATTTTCCGGTGATATATCTTCAGAAATATAAAACCCCCCTAAAATATATTCCTGGGTGCGCCCCTGGTGCCCACTCACCACTTTGCATTAATTTTTATTACAAAAATCCAATAAAAAATTGTCCGACCATTTTTCATTACATAACAGGAGCAACGGGCAGTTAACTAATCGAGTCCTGAACTTCGACACATTGCATCTAGGCCTAACGGCAGTATCATGTACAAAGTGCATACGATTCCATACCACCAAAAGCAAATTTAAATCGTGTATAAAAACAGCTACACTTCCGGAACAAAGTATTGGCTCGGCAAATTTTTCACAATATATGCAACAATTTTCATTCTTATATTTTTCCGCTAATTTCGTATAAAAATATGGTTCATTCTACAACAAAAAAACATAAAAATTTTATTCCGAAACTTTGTGCAAAACTAGCGAAAATTCAGCAAATTTTCACCAAATTTTCAATTTTTTAATAAGATTTTTTACAATTTTTTTGAGTATGCAGTTTTACAGCCCTAGTAAAAAAAATGCAAGTTCGGAGTTGGTCAAAAATCGCGTTGATTTTTGAGATTTTTTTTGTTGAAGGTGTTTTGCATTTTTTCCATATAAAGTATTTTAGGAAAAAAATGTTTGTATGGAAGAGACTGCACGAAAAAAAAATTCCCAAAATCAGCGGTAATTCCTAGCTACCTAAAACTTGCACTTTATTATAATAAAATTGATTGGGCTACAAATCTGCATACTCCAAAAAATTCTGAAAAATCTGATTAAAAAGTTGAAAATTTTAATGAAAATTTGCTGAATTTTCGCGAGTTTGCACAAAGTTTAGGTTATATTTTTATGTTTTTTGTTGTAGAATGAACCATATTTTTATACGAAATTAGCGGTAAAATATTACAATGAAAATTGTTGCATATATTGTGAAAAATTTGCTGTGCCAATACTTTGTTCCGGCAGTGTATGTGCTTCAAAGCAGCGCAAATGTTGATCACGTCGTAATTGGTCAACTGATTTTTTTTTTCATAAATCAATAACATATTTTTAAGTTGAAAGGTCTCCTCGGTTAGAATGTAATTTTTTTCCTGCATGGGTACAAATCTTGAGGCGGGTGCATAAGATGTTTAAGAGTTGAGTTCTCACGATCTAAATTAATTAGTATAGCCTGGAGGAGAACACAATGAGTACGATGCTGTAAATTGCTTAATCGGTATTATAAAACGAAAAATTCCTTCTCCGACTCAATATTTTTATTTTATCCAACATAATAGCAATGACATTTTTCGTGTTTGCCAGTTTTCAAGAATGCATGCTTATGCGGATGACGTCCAGCTATATTTGTCAAATAATTTTGAAAATCAAGATTTATTAATTCGCCAACTATCTGCTATTGAGTAGTGGTCTAAGAGTAACGATCTTTGCTTTAAGTCTGGAAAGTCGTTTGTTTTACCAATCGCCAAGAAGAAGTTTGACATAACAACAATACCCAGATAGTTCTTGGAAATAAACCTTTAGAATATGTAAATAAAATAACAAACCTGGGATTTGTCATTAATTCGAGCTTAAATATATATAAATTATGTTATTTCCAAAGCTTATGGTACGTCAAACTGCGGAATTTACACCAGTAGGCACAAGACGGCAGTTAGCAATTCAACTAATAGTTTCTATTATTACCTACTTCGAGCTGGTTTATAATAAGCTTGACTCTGCATCGGCTCATAAGATTAGTGTAGAATTTAGTCATGTAACTCGGCATGTGTGCGGCTTAAAAAAGTTTGATAACATATCGAAATGGACTTGCCCAGTCTGTTAGGATGGGAAATTCAAGACCACCCTAAGGCAAGAAGCTGTATTTTTCTGTTCCGGCTTATCTCAACAAAGATGCCCTTAGTGATAGAACGATACGAGTACCGAGTAAGGGAATATCGATACTTTTCATGAGTACTGAGTAGTATCGAGAACTCGATACTTTTTGACAAGTACTGAGTAAATATCGCGAATGCCGAAAACTATAGACGAGTTAAGAACTGTTTTAAGTATTTGTTTGTTTTTTAATTACCCAACAAATATTGTGACGAACGTTCGAAAATTAATTTCAATATCCAATATGAATGCTATGAAAATGAACATAAAGCTCATTTTCCGCAATACTGTCATAACTCAAAAAACCGAAACCCCGAGAAAAATGCCTTTAAAGTTTTAATTTCACATATTGTCACCCTCATGTCAGAAGCATGAATGTGCAAATTTATCAGCTTTGAGTTATTTGGTTGACTTGGTTAACCTTTGGATGTTCTACGTTATACTAAAACCCAGAATACCATCCGTACACGGAAAGAACATATCGAGCCCTAACCGCCAAAATAACGTAAGTGAAATTTTTTTCAAAATTTTAGTTTTGATGCAGAAATGCATCTAGACGCTCTAGGAATATTTCTGCATCAAAAAGAAAATTTTTAAAAATTGTCGCTTACGTTATTTTGGCGGTTAGGGCTCGATATGGACCCCTTTTCGCAAAATTATCGTATGTTACAAAAACAAAATTTTACAGGAAAGTATTTTTTGTATTTTTCTCTGCTTTGGCAATCACCATCAATACCAAAGTTTAGATTCGCCGAGATAATTTAGAAATATAACTAAACGCAAGATTTTTTGTAGAAAGGTCTCTACATTCTAATTTCTTAGCACATATGATAATTTCGCCCACAAGAAAAAAATCATTGTCGCATACGATAAAATTTACAGTCAATTTTTGGGGTACACGGTCATATGAAAGCACATTTACACTTGTGGCTGTAGCTGAGTGTGCAAAGATGCTTGGTACAATTGGTTGCTACTAAGGCTGTCCGGGTTCATCCGCATCAGACGGAGCATGAAATTTAAGATCTTTTTTTATTCTTAATTATGAAAATGTTTGCGTTTAAAATTTAAATCGAACTGTTTAAATTCTAAACCCAACATATGTGCTCTCTTTTTTTTAAACTTGGAAGGTTTGTATTTTAAACTGAATTTAGTTTGGTCATATATGTAGTCCAAAAAGTTTAAAATTAATAATAATAATAATAATAATAGATTGGCGCTTACACATATGCTAGTTTTTGGCCGAGCTTCTCCTCCGATTTGTGGTGTGCGCCTTGATGTTGTCACATAGAGCGGAGGGACCTACAGTTTTACGCCGACTCCGAACGGCGATTGCATTTTTATGAGAAGCTGTTTTTTCATGGCAGAAATACACTCGGAGGTTTGCCACTGCCTGCCGAGGGACGACCGCTGTTAAGAAAAAACCTTATTTCTACATTTTATGCGATGTTGCTTTGACCAGGGTTTGAACCTAGGCGTTGCGGAGTGGAAGCGCGCACTGCTTACCACTACACCACAGCGGCCTACAAAAGTTTAAAATTAAAACCGACGTGTAGCTATGGTGATTTAAGCGGTAATATTTGAAAGGTGATGCGTTATGGGTTGTAAAACAAAGTTGCATGAAAAAGTCAATTTCGTAAAAAATGTAACATACGATAATTTTGCGCACAGGGGTCGAAACTATTTTACAACTTCAATTGCATAAATGTAGAGTTCTCGATTTCTCAAAACTTTCATTTCTACATACTCATGTTTGTGGCATACGGGCTAGTTAAACGAGTTAAGAATGTCGTTTAACACAACGCAAGAATGCACCTTTCACAAAATTGAATTCCTTAAAATTGTAATTTGGCACAACGCAAAAGTGCACTATGTATGACATTGAATTGTTTAAATTGATAACTTGCATATTTATATTTACCTATTAGTATCTTCAATTATCCAACTTGTAAAACGTATTTAGTGAATACCCTAACTTGCATTGTAAAAGTTTTATAAGTAGTTTGCATTGAATTTGAGTGGTTGGCAACGCGCGTTGGTAATGCAGCGCGCGCAGCTGACATATAGGTTGACAAATGTCAACAAAGAATTATACATACATAAAATTTTTCAAGTTTGTCGTGTGCGGTCGCAACCCAGAAATACCTTTGCGTTAATCAAAAACAAAGATTACTGAATAAACGAAATTGTACCCTAAAGTTCAAGTTCGGTATTTTTTATTTCGAGTCGCCAAATCCGTGTCGGTAAGCGCGCCAGCCCACTCCCCTCGTTTGAAAGCCAAGTGAGTTTGCGCACGGAAGCCGCCGCAACCCACGGGAGCACAACAGCCCCATCTTCGCCAAAACAGCCTCCCCGCCGCGGGAATACCACATCGCCGCCAGAAGGCAGTCACCGTCACCCAAGTAGCAGCGAACCATCTAGCTACCACCGCCGCAACCTTCGCCGACCTTCAACCGCAACACCATCTCCGTCACTCCACGCCCGGACCTCAGCAGCCTAAAGAGGAGTAGCGCCCCCCTTAATATTGGTCCTTCGGCGCCAACAGAGAGCCGCACCGGTGGAGTACCATAACCCCAAAACCAAGTATCCCCAGCAAAACCGTGAGTAAAAATCAATTTTTTACTAACCCTGCGGTGAAACAAAGATATTAAAAAAGGCAGAAAATAATTCCTTGTATGTTTAGTAAGCGCCAGCATTAAGTCATACATTTTCCCTTGCTCGGGCCATAAATTTTCAATTTTCCCGCCATATTTTCATTTTTCCCGCCAATTTTACTTTTTTTGCGCCAATTTTCACGAATTTTTTACCCACACAAAGACTTTTGCAAGAATACATATACATATGTACTTCACATAACATTCTGTAGCATACAAGCAAATAGTACTTGGCGTACATATATATATACACATATACCAAAGCTCATAGTATATACAGCGGCTAATCAGTTAATCCCAAACAAACATACAAGGAATTATAGCTGGGAATACATAACTAACCCCTCGTTTAGTAATCCCTATATATATATATATACATACATTGATACACACACCCAACTACGTATTGGACATATAAAAGAAAGTGCGGTACAAAGTAAATAAAATAACGTACAGTGAACTCCCTACAACAAATACCCATAAAAAAAAGGCAAGGCAGTTACAGTGCTCGAAAAGATAAAATACAGTCCATTATATAGGTAATCATACATTTTGCGCTCAAATTATCTCCATTTGTGGTTTGCGTGAACAGGGTCAAGCGTTATTAGTTTTCCCACACTCTCTTGGTTTCCAGGCGCTCCCCTGTGATTAATTCAAACCGTATTATTTGCGACCGCACAGTAAAGCCCCGATTGTATTTGATCACCCCCACATCCCAACCTTAATTAGGTCCGCTCATTCGACTTCGAATGCTAGGTCTCACTAGCACTCAAGATAAGCCAAAAAGTCCCAGAATGAGCGAAGAAGAAAAAAATTCTCGAGACCCCCGCGGAATCTCAGCGCTCTACGCGTACAAGCGGAAAGCCAAAAAAGGCAAAACAATCGGTCATATGTACTAAATTCATATCGGAGACAGATAATTTGATGGATTACTGCGCCCGATTCAGATCAGCCCCGATCGAAGAAAATACTGAGTCTGTACTGAAAATAAAAGACAAGAGCCTAGAAAACTTTTGGAATAGAGTTCAAAACGCCTTTGATTCGACTTTGGAAATTGAAGAACATGACCTCCCCGAAGACTTTAGAGCGTCTGCCTACAGTAAATATAGGTCATGTTTGATTATATATGAAGAAACAAAAGCCCAAATCGGAGACCAACTCCAGTTAGTAGCACAAACCACAAGTCCCACTCCCAAAGCCAGTACATCACTTCCTCAGGAAACTTCAGGCATAAGCTTAAACGTCCCACCTTGCGACACCGAAACCTTTTATGGGGGTTATGAGCAATGGCCGTCCTTCCGTGATATGTTCACGGCGGTCTATATAAATCACCCTAAGCTCACTAAGGCGCAGAAGTTGTACCATCTCAGGTACAAAACGCAAGGAAAAGCTGCCCAAATAGTTAAACAATTCCCTCTGAGTGACGATAATTTCGAGCTGGCATGGGAAGCACTAAAAGCTCGCTATGAAAACAAAAGGGTTTTAGTAGATAACCAAATCCGCATCCTTATGAATCTAAAACCCATCCCAATAGAAAATAGCGAAGACATACAGAGACTGCAATCATCGGTGAATAACTGTCTCCAGATTCTAGGCACCCAGCAAGTCTCCACCGAAAGCTGGGATCCCATTCTGATCTACCTGGTTACCTCCAAGCTTCCTGAGAACACCGTGGCCCTATGGGAACAGTCCCTCAGTTCCAGGAAAGACCTCCCGAACTGGTCCCAAATGAACCAGTTCCTCACTACTCGATACGAGGTGGTTGAAAGGGTAGATCAATTTCGTGCACCCAAACCTCCGCGGACTAATCCTTCGACAATAGGCTACTCGAGGCCAACCCCCCCTAACAGTAGGCCATTCCCTAAACCCCCCACCTCTCAGAACTCTCACAACAACTCCTTTTGCCAAATCCGAGCGCACATGACGGAACAACGCACAAAACCATACAAATGCCCAATGTGCAATAAACCTCAACACACTCTCTCTCAGTGCTCCAAATTTCGTCAACTGCCAACTCAGGATCGCAGAAAGTTTGTGAGAGAACACAACCTCTGTTTTAATTGCCTATGTCAGACCCACTTGATAAAAGACTGCTCAAGTAAATATACTTGCTCCCATTGTCAAGAACGGCATCACTCAATGCTTCATGAAGACACGCCCCCCATGCCTCCAAGACAGCAGTCTCGAACACAAAGAACGTCATCTCAGGTCGCTTTGACGACGCCCGCTAATTCCAACCCACAAAGTCCAGCTGGGTCGGCAACAAATCATGAGGAGCCTTCATGCTCAAACAGAGCAAGAGTACAGTCCTTCTACTCGGAAAATGAGAGCAAGATTCTCCTCCCAACAGCAATAGTTCCAGTTGAGCACAAGGGCGAGATCTTCAAACTCAGAGCTCTCATAGATCAGGGTTCGGAACGAACCTTTATTTCCTCCAAAGCCCAAAATAAACTAAGGCTACCATACGAAGCTTCTAACTTTGAAATTTCTGGCATGGGAGGAAGAGTTGTTCAGACTTCGAACAAACTATGCAATCTCATCTTAGCCTCCGCAGATTTGACCACGAAAATAAAGGCTCAAGCAATAGTCCTGCCACAGTTGACGAAAATGCTTCCCAAATTCCAGCCAACTCTCGAACAACGAGAAAAATGGTCTCACCTCCAGCTAGCAGATACTAACTGCCACTCTCCGTCCCAAATTGATCTGGTCATTGGCAGTGACCTCATTCCTGAAATAATGCTGGAAGGCATTGAAAAAATTTCCAAAAATTTGCTTGCACAAAACACCATATTCGGCTGGATCTTAAGTGGTCAGTTTCCCGAAAAAATAGCCTGTTTCTCCACTCAAGCTGCACCGATCTCCAATGAGGTTTTAGATTCCCAGCTGCGAAAGTTTTGGGAGCTAGAAGAGGTTCCGAAACCCAAGCTCACTTTGCCTGATGATGAAAACTGTGAAAAATTTTATCAGTCCACCACCACACGAGCAGCGGATGGTCGTTATGTAGTCAGACTGCCCTTTAAGCCAAGCTTCCCAGACCCTATCTCCCTTGGCCCGTCTCGCACCCCCGCCCTCCAACAGTGCCTGAGCATGGAAAGAAATTTGCTCAGAAAAGGCGATCTAAAATCACTTTACGAAAATGTATTAAACGAATATCTCACCCTCAACCATATGGAAGAAACAACTTCCCACGAGATATCTTCTCAAGGCAAATATTGGTCGTTCTACCTCCCACATCACGCGGTTATAAAACCCGAAAAAAGAACGACCAAAGTCCGAGTCGTCTTCAATGCTTCGAAGAAATCGGGGTCCGGACATTCCCTGAACGATGTTCTTTACACCGGACCAACCCTCCAGCCCGACTTGATGCTATTGATCCTCAAGTGGCGTATGTATCGATTTGTCTTCAACGGCGATGTCGAAAAAATGTATCGACAGATACTGCTACACAAAGACGACCAAGACTATCAACGAATCGTATTTCGACCATCTACAAATAGCCAAATACAAGATTATAAGTTGAAAACTGTCACGTTTGGTTTGAATTGCGCACCCTACCTCGCCATACGTACCCTTCACCAGCTCGCAGATGACATGCAAACCACGTACCCCTTAGCGGTGCCCATATTAAACAATGAAACGTACGTTGATGATATACTTTCCGGTGGTCATGATCTCCCTTCAGCCGAAGAATCCCTCTCTCAAGTCATCCAAGCGCTCAATTCGGCAGGCTTCCCACTTAAAAAGATTACAGCCAACCACCCTGAAATTTTGAAAAACATCAACAAAGACGACCTGCTTGACACAAACTTCCTAGAATTTGAAACAACAAGCACCACTAAAACGCTCGGGATTCAGTGGAACGCTCTAACCGACACGTTTTCGTACACCGTTGATTCCATCCCAGCGTCATCCGCCAGTACAAAACGACAAATCCTCTCGGCAGTTGCCAAATTGTTTGACCCCGCAGGATGGCTTACGCCCATAATGATCCAAGCCAAAATCCTGCTACAAGAACTATGGCTGGACGGAACTGACTGGGATGACCAGGTCAAGCCCCTTCGTCTGACGAAATGGATGCAATTTGCAACCAATCTCCAAGCCATTTCTAGCATCCAAATATCCCGATGGGTAGATTTTGTCCCAGCCGACCAAGTCGAGGTACATGGCTTCTGCGACGCTTCCGAGAAAGCATACTGCGCTAACATATATGTGCGAACCACGAATGGTAGCAGGACCTCTTCTCATCTGCTGGTCTCCAAAGGCAAAGTAGCGCCTCTCCGAACCACCAGTTTACCCCGACTTGAATTGTGCGGCGCCCTTCTCCTAGCGAAGCTGGTCGCCGTAGTGCAGTCTCAACTCGACCTATCTAAGAGGAAACTGACACTATGGTCTGACTCCGAGATCGTCTTGGCATGGCTAGAAAAACCCCCTCATTCATGGAAGACCTTCGTTTCCAATCGCACGGCACAAATTTTAGATCTCGTCGGAAACGCCACCTGGCGGCATGTGGGCAGCAGAGACAACCCCGCAGATCTGGGCACCAGAGGATGCAGACCCCTGGACTTAGCGGCCTCTTCGCTTTGGTGGCATGGACCGGAATGGCTATTAAGCCCACCCGAAGCCTGGCCAAAACCGGCCACCCGAAATATCTCCCCTCCAGAATTGCGCCGAGTCGAGGCATTACATGCCACAGAGGAAGATCACGATATCCTTGATCGCTTCTCCTCGTTTCCCCGCGCACTTAGAGTTATGGCGTATGTTTTTAAATTTATACAGTGTCTTCGAGACCGAGTCAGACAGGTTAGGTCAAATAATCCCATCTCTCTCTCCCATGATGACCTCCGTAATAGCAAATACAGGCTCCTAGCTTTGACCCAATCTCGCTACTTTTCTCGGGAAAAGGCCTGTTTAGCAAACTCCAAACCCATAGATAAACGGAGTCCTCTGCTTCCCCTCAACCCGTCTTTAGATAAAACCGAGTTGCTCCGCGTGAATGGTCGATTAGCTCACGCCACTTTGAGCTATAATGAAAGACATCCCATCATTATTCCTGAAAAATCTCGGCACCATCCAAATCCGCATCCTACCGCTTGCGCCGACCGCCCCGCAATGGAGTCACCTCCAACGCATATCAGCAGCCTCAAAAATTCCGGCACCCAAAGAAGGTTCGTCATACCGCACGTATAGTGCGTAACATAGCACCTCGGGGCAGGGCGACACGGAGTCTGGTTAAGGAGGCGATCCGAAAGCTACGGGAGTTGGAGAGTAGTCTATCCGCTTAACGCGTCTAGGGGCGGCAGGATAGTTAAACGAGTTAAGAATGTCGTTTAACACAACGCAAGAATGCACCTTTCACAAAATTGAATTCCTTAAAATTGTAATTTGGCACAACGCAAAAGTGCACTATGTATGACATTGAATTGTTTAAATTGATAACTTGCATATTTATATTTACCTATTAGTATCTTCAATTATCCAACTTGTAAAACGTATTTAGTGAATACCCTAACTTGCATTGTAAAAGTTTTATAAGTAGTTTGCATTGAATTTGAGTGGTTGGCAACGCGCGTTGGTAATGCAGCGCGCGCAGCTGACATATAGGTTGACAAATGTCAACAAAGAATTATACATACATAAAATTTTTCAAGTTTGTCGTGTGCGGTCGCAACCCAGAAAAAA
>NW_023458563.1:2993527-2994189 GCF_013731165.1 Rhagoletis pomonella | reverse complement strand
CACTCCACGCCCGGACCTCAGCAGCCTAAAGAGGAGTAGCGCCCCCCCTTAATACGGGCGACGATATGTATACTCCAATACTAATAACACTGTGAGACAAATGGTAGGGGTCAGTGATCGGGAACGGTTCAAACTACCGGGGAAAGATATAGCGGTAAAAAAGAAGTTATACGTGTCCCGGCGTTTCGCTGGGTCACGTCTGGGAAGAGAGATATATATAACTATCATATAGGGGATATTGTCACCTTTGGTGGTCTTTTTTTGACATAACTCAAGAACCACTAGTCCGATTTTGCTCAAACAAATTTAAAAAAATTAAAAATTACAATTCCTTTAATCTGTTTAATCTGTTCATATAACGTTTTTCTATATAATCAACAGTTTTAAAAAAAATTTATATTTTAGGCAAACAATATTTTTTTTCTTCATACATTTATTTTTACCGGCAAAACTGTTAATTATATAGAAAAATGTTATATGAACAGATTAAAGGAATTGTAATTTTTAATTTTTTTAAATTTGTTTGAGTAAAATCGGACTAGTGGTTCTCGAGTCATGTCAAAAAAAGACCACCACAGGTGACAATTTCCCCTATATGATAGTTATATATATATCTCGATTCCTAGACGTGACCCAGCGAAACGCCGGGACACGTATAACTT
>NW_023458563.1:2992921-2993517 GCF_013731165.1 Rhagoletis pomonella | reverse complement strand
TGCAGAACCACCATATACGGTTTTGCCCTTAAAGCGACGATATGCACATATTTTTTTCTGTCTAGATTTTTTCCGCTGCACTTCGCTTCAATTCATACTTATTTTTATACCGGAGCACACTTGTACACAAGGGTATATTAACTTTGTTCGCATAACGATTGTTTGTAACAGCCTTTGGGTATCGAGATAGATACTGACATATGTACATATGTATACTAAAATGCTCAAAATGAAGAGAAATCGATTTACCCTTAATTAGGCGCGTGGGGTCATGGGCATTTCAAATTGCAAAAAAAATGTATTAGAGTGCTTGGAGCACGCTTGGGTCAAAGTTATGTCTTTCTTTCATAAAACTAACTATAATAAAGAATTATAATATTTTTGATAATACGCAGTTCGTTTCATTTATTTAGTCACGGCCAGATCATCGGCGCGAACACAGTACTCTCTTGAGACCACGGTTGCCAACCGTCCCGTTTTTAGAGCTATGTCCAGCTATGTATGTACTTGAGTGCTTAGAGCACGCTTGGGTCAAAGTTATGTCTTTCTTTCATAAAACTAACTATAATAAAGAATTATAATATTTTTGATAATAC
>NW_023458563.1:2991635-2992821 GCF_013731165.1 Rhagoletis pomonella | reverse complement strand
TGTCACGTCATCAGCGTTTTCCGATTACAGTTTTTGTAATTCATTTTTAATCCTTTCTTCTGTGAATGGTTTGAAAAATAAATAAATAAATTGTTAATGAAAAATGAAAATTTGTAAGAAAATTCTGTTTTGAAAATCGTGGCTGCCAGTCGAATTAGTTTAAAATCGTATTATATTGTTAAAAAAGCACACCGTTTTTTTAATAATTTGAGTTATTCGAATCACGGACGACGCAGGTCTCAGATCTGCTTAGTTGCCGGGTGACTCCTTGAAAAGGTTCACCTGTAATGAATAGATTGTAATTCGTTTTTTAATTAGATGAACTCAACTTTTCCTAGTTGCAGGCAGCCACAATTAATTACTTACCGCTAGCGATGCATCCAGTTTTTTCAACAGACCTTTGATAAATAATATTCGATAGTTACATAATTCTTAAATAATTAAATGTTATCTTTTAACGCGCACATGGTCGATTCTCTTTATAAATAGTTAGACATTGAACATTTCCGCTGGAAATACCTATTGAAGGTCTTACTCTTTGACTTTAAATTACAAAAGAAGGGGGACGTAGGGGGACAGTTATAACGTAGCTTAGGCAAAAACTATTGGCTACAATTTGTCATTTTGTTTGCCAGATATACGTTTTATCAGTGCACTTGCGCAAACGCTCCGCATTGATTATTGCGAATGCAAAAGCGAATGCGAATGTTAAAATTAATGCCGAAGCTCCGCGGTTGCGAATGCAAATGCGAATATTCGCAACAACCCTGATATGAACGTATGTACATTAGGCTGGGTCAAAGTTGATTTTAATAAATCGCATGGTATTTCCTGATTCTGCAGATAATTCTAGAGAGAGTATAGAAGAAACCATGGCTCGGAAATGAGTTTCGATCCAGCGCATTTTTAAATGAAACAATTACCTTTTCACGATATTAGTTTTTTTAAACTTTTCTTAAAACTCTTGCATATAAAATGTCCGTATTTAAGTTTCTTACATTTCCTTTTTTGTATATACCACTTTTAAAAAGCAAATCGTTACCTAAAGGTGAAAATGTCCATTTTTTGAAGTTGTTCAGGAGAGACGAAAAATCGATGTAGTTTCGCATTATATTTCATTCTGCATGAAAAACAAAATTTACAGTGGACTTGGTACGTTTTCACCTTTAGATAGCGAAATACATCT
>NW_023458563.1:2988929-2991535 GCF_013731165.1 Rhagoletis pomonella | reverse complement strand
TAATGTTGAAAAAATACCAAATCTTTTTTTGCAGAAGAAAAAACTGAGCTCTGCACTTTCAAAATGTTTTGTTGATAGTGGGGTAGATGAGCTCACTCATGCATTTAGGAGAGAAATTAAAAATGCGTCTATTGACTTAAATAAAGTAAAAAGATCACCTAAAGCGTGGTGGAATAATGAGTTAAACAGTCTCTTAAGAAGGGTTCTTGCGGCCAGGACAAAAGCTCATCTGACTAATAATGTTTGTGATTTTGAATCACTTTGTGTACTTGAGGAAGAGTGGAAAAAAAGCTGTTAAGCTGGCTAAAAGTAATAATTATAAAGCTAGAATAAATGAACTCAACGCGGATCCAAACTCTACCGATGCGTGGAGATTTGTGAATAGAGTAAAAGGTTGTAATACTGACAATAGGTGGATGAGTGAAATTAATGAAAATTTCCTTAAGTTTTTGAAGGACCAAGTAGTGATGCAAATAAATGAGTTGGTTCGTAGTCCTAACTGTGCGTATCAAGTGGCGGACTTGATGGAACTCTCTGTGGATGACCTAAATGATGTACTGCGGAAAAAAATTCGGCTGGCGGAGCTGACTGTATAACGTTTGAAATGATTAGGAAGCTTCCAGATGTGACCAAAGCCATGTTAGTTAAGGATTTAGAGATATGTTTCAATCAAAATGAGGTTAAAGATAGTTGGAGAATAATAAAGGTTGTTCCGATTCCGAAGCTCGGTTCTAAGTAATTTCAAGAACTTTCGCCCTATTTCCCTGCTTTCGGTGATTGTTAAGTCCCTTAACATTATGGTTAAGAAGAAACTTAACAGCTGGGTGGAGGAAAATAACCAACTTCCAAGTAACAGTTTTGCGTATCGCAAGGGCAAATCTGCTTCTATTTGCATTAATGAGTTTCTGTTTTTGACTATCAACCTTAAAAAGGTTAAGAAAAAAGTGGCGGTATGCATTTTGGATATTTCAGATGCTTATAATTGTGTAGACGTTGCTTTGCTTGGTGAGATTATGGCAGGAATGGGTGTAGATGGTAGGATTTGTAATGGGGTGGTGAACTTCTTTGCGAACAGGACTTTGATGCTTAAAACACAAAAAGATGGTTCAAGATGGTCTTCCTCAGGGAAGCTGTCTTTCTCCGTTGCTCTTTAACTTGTACACTGCTGGACTTCATTGCTTGGAAAATGATAGCTTAAAAATTTTCCAATATGCTGATGATTTTGCTCTCCTTTACAGTGGGGATCGTATGGAAGATGCCGCTCAAGGTTTGGAAGTTAGTCTGAGGGACTTTGAGGAGATGCTCAGGGGGGCTAAACTTGCGGATTAATGTAAATAAGACTAAATGTATGTGTTTGAACTCTTTTGCAAATAATGAGCTTAATCTTAGGTGTAGTGGCAAGGATATCCTACAGGTTAGATGGCTTGGTAGAGTCATAAGTGCAAACGGTTCCATCAAGGAACATGTCTCAAAAGTCAAGAGCACTGCGTCGTCAAGTATTAATCTGGTTAAAAAGTTAACTACAATTAAAGGGGGTTTGGAGCCAAAAGTGGCAATAACTTTTTATAAGTCGTATGTGAGAAGTAAAGCTGAATATACGAATACAACCTATGCTGATGCTCCTGTTGGTTTAACAAAAAAATGCAAGGTATCCTCAATGATTCCCTCAGACGGTGTCTTGGTCTTCCACCGAGTTCACCAATCCATGTTAGATATGCATTGGCGGGCGAGCTCCCCCCCTTTGAGGAGGGCGGAATGGCTGGCGGCGAAAGAATTAGGCAAACAATGGTTGAACAATGAAGATATTAGAGTGGGATTATCAGTGGGTGGTCTAGGTAAATGTAGCTATAGCTTTATGTACAATAAGTACATATCATTGTTTGACAAAATAGACTATAACACAAAGTTTAAACATAAGCATTTTGAGGTAATAGGATCTTCCTTGTGTGGTTCTAAGAGAAACTACATTAATGGCCAGTTAAAGAGTGTGGTTTTGGCTAGGTTCAATGAGTTAAAGAATGAGGATTTCTACCTAATTGCAACTAATGCTTCTGTGACTGAAAGAAATTAATGATACTTTTTCTTCTACGTATGGAGAGCTGATTGCAATTTGGCAGGCAGTTCTTTTTCTGACCGCCAATAACATAAGAAAATGAGCTATTATCACTGACTGTTTGGCTTCTATTAAATTACTAGATAAGAGTAGGACATCAAATTTCATTGTGGCTGCAATTCACAAACAGAATTTGCAATCCTGTTGCCAAGGCATTGGTCTAAATGAAAAAGTTGATTGCTAAGCTAAGGCCGCGGTTGGAAATGGGTCGATTGTAAGGGTGAAATTAACATTGGGGGAAGTTTTATGCAAGATCCGTAGGCAAATTTGGTTGGAGTGGGAAAATGAGTTCACAGTTCTAAGTACTACGAAGAGGAGATTTTTTGCGGACAACATTGAGGACATTAAAAGGCCACCGTGGTTTAGGGATAAAAAATGCGATTTAAATGTTTATGACATCAAGTTTATAAATAGGTTAATGACAGGTCACACATATGGTAAAGAATATTTAAGCAAGTTTAAAAGGGGGTGGTGGAATTATGTTCCTCCTGCC
>NW_023458563.1:2986415-2988829 GCF_013731165.1 Rhagoletis pomonella | reverse complement strand
GAATTCTTGAAAATCAATATTTTTCGATCGGAAAGCTCTGGTTCTCTCCAGGAGACTTTCAATAACAATACCCAATTGTTATTTAACAATTTTTTAATACAAACGACATTTTATTGGTCCTCTCATTGCGGACCTATAAATTATAGTGCGACGAAAAAATGGTAAAATGGTTCTCGTGCAGAGAAGCAGAGCTTCTCGATCGAAAAATATTGGTTTTTAAGATTTCTATACCATTTCTACGAAAAGTTGTGTTTTCCCCATATAAAAATACATGGAAAACTTTGAGCGCTTTGAGCGACCTCTAAATATTTTTTGATTTCAAAACAAAAAAAACAGGGGTATACTTTTGTCGGTATAGAACAATCCTAGGGGGTGAGAGCATAAAAATTCCGACTTTACTTTCTCACATGCACTTTTGGACCACCCTACTCTGCACCCATCATCCGAATAGGCTTATATTCGAAATATGTATTGCTATCGTAAAGGGAAATATTTCAGCGAAAATATTTGCCCTCCAAGTGGCTCGGGGGGCTCATATTCGAGATATGTATTGGTAACGGTAAGGGCAATACTATTGCAAAAAAGAGCCGCCGGGTGGCGCTGGAGTCGAGTTATTGTGCTTATTGTGCGATTAATCGTTCTGTGAAACGCCAGATCATTGGAGAATTTCAAGAACTTCAACTGAAATATGCCTTCTGACAACCACTAAATGGAATATTAGCAGATGAATGTGTTATTGGAAGTCGTGCACATGACTTTTTGGTGAAAATATTGGACCAAAAAGTTTCAAGAACAAGTAATCTTTAAGCAAAAAACAAAACCGACTTAAATTCTTAATTTAAAGCTTAAGTGTGCCGTTAATTTCTTCATGATCCAATGACCCGGTCTAAACGATATTAGTGTGGGACCACGTCTGAGGTACCACCTTTCATTTGAAAAACTAATTATAGAAATCGGTTAACGTGGTCCAAAATTATGCGGTAATATAATTAAAAAAAAACTCCGACGAATTAATAACCTCCTCCTTTTTTAACTCGGTTAATAGTTTTGGGCGGGAAGAAGTTCGGCGGTTCTGCTAGTATTGCAATGTTTATGCTTCATTTGTACTCGGTTATATTCAACACGGGTAGAGCCAATAAGCATAAATGGTAAATTTTCAACAAGAGTTCAATCCCAATCGGAGCCCTGGTTAACTCAGTTGAGCTGCCTTGCACTATTTGTCATAATAACTATGTTATTATTATTATTGTTACTATAATTATTATTAAACAAGAACTATTAGTACGAAAAGAATTTTCTTCTTTTTTAGCACAGCAAAATTTGCATTAATTGAAATTAATAACCATTGCACCATTTGTTATAATAACTATGTTATTATTATTATTGTTACTATAATTATTATTAAACAAGAACTATTAGTAAGAAAAGAATTTTCTTCTTTTTTAGCACAGCAAAATTTGCATTAATTGAAATTAATAACACATACATACATTAATAACACATTACATAATTAATATTAAATATAAAATATAAAGACTTAAACGAAGACTTAAACTAATGTTGATGGTCGCTCCAGTTAATTGGAGAAATAAGAATATATGATTTTTTTTAAAGTAACTTTTGTTTAAACTGCTTCTTGTTATGATTGGAATAGAATTCCAAGTTCTAATAGCACTGATGAAAAAGAGTCTAGTCGATGTTATATAAATATAGTTGGCTATAATAAGGTCCTTTGAGCGCTCAGACTTCGGGAATATTAACTTCTCATAGAGGTAGAAGGGCATCTAGTGATAGAACTTTTTAGGAAAGTATCGATACTAGTACTCATATAGAATACTCTAAAAAAGAATCGATGCCAGTACTCATACTTGCAGAAAAGTATCGATAATACTCGTACTTGCAAGTATTCTCAAAGCAAAGGCAAAAAGTAAAGTAAATCAGATTGCTTTGCTTTTTCACCTCTTCCTATCTGTAAATTGAATAGTGACTGCTTTTAGTAGTTTTAATCTGATCTAAAGGAGTTTTTGGAATACACTTCCAATAAGATTAGTTTTACATGCGTAAATTAAATGTGTATAGCAAAAAGCTTATTTCAAGTTTTTAAAAGCAAATATTTTGTGATTGTTTGACGCGTATATGTATTTATAAATAACTTTACTTTGAAAATGAAATGCAAATGTAGAAGACGCAAATGGGATGAACGACTGCCTTATGCTGGAGAGTGGTCAAGTTATCGAGTCGGAAGACCACCCTCTTCCACCATTCATTATCAAAGGAGCAAGATATTCGTTTTTCAATTATTTAAATATTTTTAACCGAAGCCAACGTTGAAATGACCGCTACATTTTCTTCTAGGTTCTGTAAAAATTATATAACTCAGTCAATTACCAGTATCACTAGAACAAAATATGTAT
>NW_023458563.1:2984262-2986315 GCF_013731165.1 Rhagoletis pomonella | reverse complement strand
TTTATTTACTTTATTTTATTACATTTCATATTTGTTTACATATTCTGATTATGATAGTATAAAATTTCGATTTTATTTTTATTTGTCCTGAGTATGAAAAAGAATCTGCGAAGTTCAGAAAAAAAGTGTATTGAAAGTAATTTTTGTATGAGGATATTTAATAGAAACTTGTAAAGAAAACCAACTCCCGATTGCGTCTGCATGACTCCTGCGCGACTTTACAATTCACTTTAAGTTGGTTTTGTCATAGCTAATTAAAAGTGAGGTATTAATCGAAATCTCGCCAAAAAGCCAACTATAAGTTGGTTAGTTTTAACAATTGATAATTTTTCACTGCAGGGTACGTACATACAAGCTAACATACGTATTTCGCTACCAAACGCGTTTCGCTGGCTGTGTTGTGTTGCCTTGCTTGTGGTGATATGCCGCATTTGACGACAAACTCGCATGTGCCCGTGTGGCTCAGTCGGTAGAGCATTGGACTTTTAATCCAAGGGTCCAGGGTTCAAGTCCCTGCTCGGGCGGGAACATTATTTTTTTAATTTTTTTTTTTTTAGTTTTCATAATTTTGTTGTTGTTTTATAAATCTTCTCAATGTAACTATGCTTTCGAAAATCTTTAGACCCAGAAAAGTTTAAATCTTTCTTTGGATATTTTGAGTGTAGTAACCCTGCAGGGAAAGCTACCAGTTGTGAACCAGAATGCTACCAGTTTGCATTTCAGCCCAACTAGTTCACGTTGTATCCTTTTTCAATGTTAGCGACTGGTATTTGTAACATGGCGATGTCATAGGAGATGCTAATTGTCCGCTCCTGCATCAGCACGCTACCAGTAGAAATACTAGTAGCATCATACCAGATGACGGGATAGACTGCCTATCCATCCCCCGTGAAAAGCATAAGTATGTCATTTTGCTCGCGGCGCTGCAACAGTGGCAATGGTCGACAGAGTAAAACTTTGGCACGCCAAATAAAGAGATCCGAGTTCGAATCTCAGTGAGCAAATTTTTTTTTATTATTATTTTTTTTTTATTTATGTCTCTTGTGTAATTTTTATTATTTATTGTTTTAAAAAGAAAAATTATTTCTTTTAATTTTTTATGGTATTTGAGTATTTAGGTTTTTCCAACTCAAATTTAATTTATGTACAATTTTTATTGTATATTTAAATTGAAATAATTATTGAAATTAATTCACTTACTTTACTTTAACAACCTCCACGCGCACTCGAACCTGAGATCTCAGAACCAGAATCGGTAGTCTTCACTCGACGCCACAGCCGACATTTACGATGAAAGCAATTAACCGCATTTTAGTTTTGGTTGTGCCTATTCAAAGACAGATGTCGCTGATCGCATAAGTTGTTCGAAATCGCCGAAATGGTAGGCCGTCGCTTTGGCACATACTAGTTAATGAACTAGTATTTACACTGGCTGGTTTGGCATTTCACTGCGGAGAACATAACGAACTGGTATGACTTTTGTCCTTAAATAATAGTTCATGAACTGGAATTTGTGTATACTGGTTCAGCTTTTCACTACAGGGTTATTAAAAGTAAAGGGTTTCAGGTACAATAAATACTATATTTTTATCTTTTTAAATAATATTGAATACGCAAAAAAACATTTTAGTTAAAACTAAAATGAATACTTTAGTTCATTTTTGAGTGAACTAAAATAGAAATAAAAGTGTTCATTAAAATAAATTAAATTCATTAACTTTGCACATTTTAGTATATTCGTTTTAAAAATTTATAAAGGTAATAATTAATGTTTAAAATTTGAGATTTGGATAAGAATAAAATAAATAAATAGTTCTTAATTTTTATCCATTGTTCGGCTTGTTGATTGATAACAGAAATTAACAAATAATTATGTTGATCGTGTAATTAAAAAAGTCAAAAATAATTGAAAATGATTTAATTAACATTTTTTTTTAAGTAATTAATTATTAATCACTAGCAGACCCGGCGAACTTCGTCCCGCCCAAAATTAATTTTTTTATTGAAATATTTGGTCCAACGTTTTCGCCAGCAATTCACGTTCACGTTTGGT
>NW_023458563.1:2975868-2984162 GCF_013731165.1 Rhagoletis pomonella | reverse complement strand
AGCATTCAAAGCTCTGTTAACGGCAAAGCAAGAAAAATCAGCTAGCGTTTTGGATGTGTCGCGAGTGGAAACAATAACAAACTTTGGATTTTCTTGTTGTTGGCTCGGTAATTCAGGGAAATCTAGTTTTAACGTTGTTTTTCTTTTCTTTAGTTTGGGAGTTTCCTCCAGAAGAGCGAAGGGGTTTTCCCTAAGCTTGGGAGGCCCGGGGGCCATTATAATTAATGAGTTGTAGACTACTGTCGGCTTATCACTCACTCAGGCCGGAAAGAAAAACAAAAGATATTCGCACAATAGAGTGCCAACTTACAACACTTCAAAATTAAGTGAAATGAAGAATACGATAAATTTAACACAACTGATCGCCACGGGTGCTAGTCGGAGACTACGTGTTCGTATGGAATAGTAGCTTATGTCGAGATGCTGGCTTTAGTATAATGCGGCATTCGCTTTATCCTTTAAACGACAAGGAATTTTTTGATGAGACTTAATAAGAATATTGATTTGTCAGTATCGGAACAATTTCTTGCACGTTTATTTGCCAAAAGTTCTTCATCGCCGCGGCGCCAGTGAGTCATTCGCAACACTGTACAGCACTCGGCTGGGTATTGGACCAAACCAATTCTGTCTATGCCGATGGAAGCGACCACCCTGCCCCCATTTACGCAAAAAACTAGATAAGCTTTCTGTACAAATTAAACAATCCATTAATTTTAATCAATACTTAAAAATATGCACGAAAAAGTCGACTTTGCTCTATTTTGGCTGAAATCTTAGCTACTTCAGTGGCAATAAGTTCGAGTTGTGTTTACAACCGTTATTTCGCAAACGCAAGCATTTAGTGTAGATCGCAGGTTTTGTAACGGTATATAGAAGTGAATTTTATAAGAGACATTTTCAAGTGAATTTTCAAAGAATTTTAAGTTCATAATGTCTAAACGTGTACGTACAAAATGAATTACCTAAAAACATTCAGTGTTCTAATATAGAAGTGTGTATTATTCAATATGTATGTTTTACAATTGTGTCGTCGGGATGTATTTCAATTGTATTACTAATTAGAAATTTTTTTGTAAAATTTTTTTTTATTAGAAAAAATTGGTATTTTTCCTTTTAAGTGTTTTTCTCAAATTTTTATATACGAAGTATACAAATATGCATATCAGAAGAAGAGGGGTTTAATCCCCTTTACAACGGTACCAATTGTTTAAAAATCGGTTGGTAATTGTTTTGCTTAAAATATTTGTTTTTCTAAAAACAAATTAGTTTTTCCTTTAAATGTGGTTTTTCTCAAATTTTTATATACGAAGTTTACAATTATGTATTTCAGAAGATTAATCGCCTTTACAACGATACAAATTTTTTAAAAATCGGTTTGTATTTTTTTTGTTTAAAATATATTTTCTTTATAAAATAAAGGTATTTTTTCCTTGAAATGTATTTTTTTTAAATGTTTATATACGAAGTATACAAATGTGCATATCAGAAGAAAGAGGGTTTAATCGCCTTTACAACGATACTAACCTTTTACAAATGGGTTAGTATTTTTTTGTTTAAAATATTATTTTTATGAAAAAAGGTACTTTTTCATTTAATTGTGTGTTTTCTCAAATTTTTATATACAAAGTATACAAATATGCATATCAGAAGAAAGGGGATTTAATCGTCTTTACAACGGTACCCACTTTTTAAAAATCGGTTAGTAATTTTTTTGGTTAAAATATTTTTTTTTTTATAAAAAAGGGTATTTATTTATTTTAAATGTGTTTTTTCTAAAATTTTCATATATGAAGTATACAAATATGCATATCGGAAAAAAGGGGGTTTAATCCGCTTTACAACGGTGCCAATCGTTTAAAAACCTGTTGGTATTTTTGTTGTTTAAAATTTTTTTTTTTTTGATAAAAACAAATTATTTTTTCCTTTAAATGTGGTTTTTCTCAAATTTTTATATACGAGGTATACAAATATGAATTCCAGAAGAAAGGGGTTTAATTGCCTTTACAAAGATACTAATTTTTTTAAAATCGGTTTGTATTTTCTTTGTTTAAAATATGTTTTTTTATAATATAAAGGTATTTTTTCTTTTAAATGTATTTTTTTTTTAATTTTTACATACGAATACTACTAATGTGCACATCAGAAGAAAGAGGATTTAATCACCTTTAGAGTGATACCAACGTTTTAAAAATCGGTTAGTAATTATTTTGTTTAAAATAGTTTTTTATAAAAAAAAGCTATTTTTTATTTAAATGTGTTTTTTCTCTAATTTTTATATACGAAGTATACAAATATGCATATCAGAAGAAAGCGGATTTAATCGTCTTTACAACGATACCATTTTTTTAAAAATCTGTTAGTAATTTATTTTTTGAAATATTTGTTTTATAAAAAGAAGGTATTTTTTCATTTAAATGTGTTTTTTCTATAATTTTCATATAAGAAGTATACAAATATGCATATCGGAAGAAAGGGGGTTTAAGCGCCTTTACAACGACGATTTTTGTAAAAATCAGTTCAACATTGTTTGAAATATAAGGAATTTTACTTTTCGAAGACCTGAACTTTGACCCCTAAATATATAGAAAACTTTCTTGATTTAGAACGGCTTATATCTCTATCTCTGGATCTTGATCTAATTTGTAATTCATTAATATCTTGTGTAATTTTGTTAAGATTTTGGTAAATGGCTGTAGTTAACTCAGTTAAATTTATAATGCATTGTTCAAGAATATTATTATATTATTACATTGTTAATTTCGAATTGTCCTTCCACAAGGATAAACCATGCTTCAAGACAATCTTCCCAAAAATTAGGCAACTTAATAGATTTTGATAAATTCGCACTCAAGTTATTTTCATTCGGAAAGCCATTAGGTTGTATACTTTGTGAAATGTTTAAGTCTGGATTTTCTTGTTGTTGTTGGGAAATTGCGTGTACACTGAAAATAAAATCTGCGTAAATATAACGAAAACTTGCGTAAATATTACGAAATTTTTCGTAATTTTGAGCCACGAAAGTTTTCGTTGATTGTACAAAACCATTTTCGTACATACTACGAAAGTATGAGACTTCAAATCTTTAGTACATTTTACGAATGTATTCTACTATTTACTAACAAATTTAGTACTATTTACAAAAGAATTTCGTGCTTTTACTTAGTTTTTTACGAAACTTTTGTAAAATGCCCAGAAATTATTCGTATAGTTAACGAAATCATTTTCATAAATTCTGCGCTTGTTTCGCAGAACGTGCGATTGCTTTCATTCTCCACACTGTAAAAAACATATTACGAATTATACACTTTTATTTTGTTTGTATCGTTAATTTAAAGCGTTTTTGATTAACAAAATGCTTTGCAAAAAGGCTTAACATTCATGATTAAAAATTAATGAAAGTGTTGTGTTATAATTTGAGTCATGTTTTTATAGTGTAAATAAAAAAAGCGATCATACATTCTACGAAAGAAGTTCAGATATTACAAGTATAACTGTCGTAAATAATAAGTTTTACCTAAATTTTCTGACTACACTGTAGTTTAAAATTAATAAAAAAGGTTATTTTACCTATAATAAAACTTAAGTCTTTTCTTTATATGCATACTAATAGGTTCTATACTACATATTTTTTTATTGGTTAGGCTTCATTAAATAAAGTATATTGATGCAAAGTGTTAAGCTATGAAACACAACAAAGCTACATATAATAAATCTTATATATAAAAATAAGTGCACGTTTTTGGTGTGATCATATAACTTGAATTCAACCAAATTTATGCGGCATATTCGGGCTATCATGCAGATGGATTACGTGAAGTTTGATTGAATTCGGAAAAGGGGGCGTGGCGCCTCTATTTTATATATAAAAATTAGTGAGTTAGCTTATAACTTGAGAACGGCTTCACCGAATTCAATGAAATTTATATAGCTTATTCGGGCCATCATGCAGATATTTTATGTGTAGTTTGCCCAAATTTGGTAAAGGGGGCGTGGCATATTTATCTTATGTATAAAAATAAGTACACGTTTTTGGTGTGAGCTTATAACTTGAAAACGGCTTCACCGAATTCAACCAAATTTTTACGGCATATTCAGGCTATCATGCAGATGGTTTATGTGAAGTTTGCCCGAATTCGTAAAAGGGGGTGAGGCACCACCCATACTAACTAAAATTTGTATGTTTTATATCTCTTGAAATATTTGTGGTAGAGTACTGGAAGTTGCTATAGAGGTATATCAAGTAATTCCATACTCATGGAGAAAAATGCGCGGTATTGGAAAAGAGGGCGTGGCACCTCCCATCTTATATATAAAAAATAAGTACAAGATTTCAACCAAATTTATACAGCATAGTCGGGTTATTATGCAGATGGTTTATGTTAAGTTTCCCCGAATTCGGAAAAGGGGGCGTGGCACCACCTGTACTAACAAAAATTTTCATCTGGTATATCGCTTGAAATATTTGTAGTAGATTACTGGAAATTGGTATAGAGACATATGAAATAATTCCATACTCATGGAGAAAAATGTGCGGTATTGGGAAAGGGGAGTGCAACGGGGTATAGTCATTGCGCTGGGTATGCAGTTACAGTTGCATGGCTATACTCAATCCCGACTCTTGCGTCCTCGTTCGCGCACTCTGGGCAACGTGAGCAACCCATGTGCGAGATGCGGTAACCAATCCTAGTGGAGCCTTGGGTCACGGCAGAAAGAGAGCTTCGGTGGGGCCACTCTGAATTATTCGGTTTAAGGGCTCACTGAAGTCTGCAGCGTCTGTTCACCAGTAGGTGCGGCTGCAAGCGGGTGTCTGCTTGGAGCAAGCGGCTCGCTATATAAACGTGTATTTGGTTGCGAAAACACCCCCGTCCCAGCAATGGGTTGTGCGCTGGGCTTGGGACCCGCCACGTAAAAACCACTTCCAGTGAAGAAGCAAGGAAAAGCCTCGGATGAGACCCCCCCTTATGATGACGACCACGGCAAACGTTTAAAGGACTACGATTTGAGGGCATGCACCTGGAATGTCCGGACCCTTAATGGGGAAGGTGCCTCTGCCCGGCTGGTTGATGTCCTCATAAGGACAAAAGCTGACATCACCGCCATCCAAGAAATGCGTTGGACGGGGCAAGGCAAACAATGTATAGGGCCTTGCGACGTCTACTACAGCTGTCATGTAAAGGAGCGCAGATTCGGAGTTGGATTTGTGGTGGGAGAGAGACTCCGTCGCCGAGTACTGTCGTTCACCCCGGTGGACGAGCGTCTAGCCACAATCCGCATCAAAGCGAGATTCTTCATCATCTCGCTCATCAGCGCCCATGCCCCGACGGAAGAGAAGGATGAGGCATCCAAAGATCTCTTCTATGAGCGCTTGGAGCGCACGTACGAGCGCTGCCCCCGTCATGATATCAAAATCGTGCTTGGCGACTTCAATGCCAGGGTGGGCAAAGAAGTGATCTTTGGAACCACCGTCGGAAAATTCAGCCTCCACGACGAAACGTCCGACAACGGATTGAGGCTGATCGACTTCGCCGGGGCCCGAAACATGGTAGTATGTAGTACTAGGTTCAATCATAAAAAGATCCATCAAGCTACCTGGCTGTCTCCGGATCGAAAAACGAGAAACCAAATCGATCATGTTGTGATAGACGGAAGGCACGCTTCCAGTGTTTTAGACGTACGCACACTCCGAGGCCCAAACATCGACTCGGACCACTATCTTGTTGCAGCCAAGATACGCACCCGCCTCTGTGCAGCAAAAAATGTGCGCCCAAATATGCAAGGAAAGCTTAACGTCGAAAAGCTGCAATCACAACAGACAGCCAGCGCTTTCGCTACTCGACTCTCACACCTGCTCTCAGAGAGCACTCTTCAACAAACCGACATATGCGAGCAGTGGAACCACATTTCCCGCTCATTAAGTACCACCGCCGAAGAAGTAGTCGGATTTCAGCGAGCCCGAAAGAACAACTGGTACGATGAGGAGTGTCAGGAAGCTGCAGAGAAAAAAGATGTCGCCTACAGGGCCACGCTGCGATCGGGCGCAACGCGCGCTTTGTGGGACCGCTATAGGGATCTGAAGAGGGAAGCGAGACGTGTTTGCCGCAACAAGAAGAGAGAGGCCGAAATACGTGAGTGCGAAGAGCTTGAAATGCTGACCGACAGGAGGAATGCCCGAAAATTTTACCAGAGAGTTAGGCGACTTACGGAAGGTTTAAAGACCGGGCGCACTCCTGTAAGAACAATAATGGCGACCTAGTAACTGATGTCCAGAGCGTACTTAAATTATGGGGGGAACACTTTTCCGCCCTACTAAATGGTAGCAGCACGGAAAGTTGTGGAGAAGAAGAACCCGAGCCCGCAGTCGATGATGACGGAGTCGACATTCCACCGCCTGACTATGACGAGGTACGTATAGCAATAACGCGGCTGAAAAACAACAAAGCGGCGAGGAGTTGATAAGGTGCATGCATCAACTCTTGTGCAGAATATGGTCAGATGAACGCATGCCCGACGACTGGAATTTAAGTGTGCTCTACCGAATCCACAAGAAAGGTGACCCCGCCATTCGCGCCAACTACCGCGGGATCAGCCTTCTAAGCATAGGTTACAAGGTCTTATCGAGCGTATTGTGTGAAAGACTGAAGCCCACCGTCAATGAACTGATTGGGCCTTATCAGTGTGGCTTTAGACCTGGCAAATCCACCATAGACCAGGTATTCACAATACGCCAAATCTTGGAAAAGACCCGCGAGAAAAGGATCGACACTCACCACCTATTTGTCGACTTTAAAGCCGCTTTTGACAGCACTAAAAGGAGTTGCCTATACGCCGCTAGTCTGAATTTGGCATCCCCTCAAAATTCATAGGGCTGTGTAAAATGACGTTGAGCAATACCAGCAGCTCCGTCAGAATTGGAAAAGACCTCTCCGAGCCGTTCGCCACAAAACGGGGTTTCAGACAGGGCGACTCCCTGTCATGTGACTTCTTTAATCTGATGTTGGAGAAGATAATAAGAGCTGCAGAACTGAACCGCTCAGGAACAATTTACTACAAGAGCGTGCAATTGCTGGCTTATGCCGATGACATCGACATCATCGGTAACAAAAACCGCGAAGTCTGTTCTGCCTTTTCCAAGTTGGATAGGGAAGCAAAGCGCATGGGCCTGGTGGTAAACGAGGACAAGACGAAGTATCTCCTGTCATCAAACAAACAGTCAGCACATTCGCGCCTTGGCACCCACGTCAATGTTGACAGTTACAATTTCGAGAAAGTAGAGAATTTCGTTTACTTGGGAACCAGCATTAACACCGATAATAATGTCAGCATTGAAATCCAACGTAGAATCACTCTTGCCAACAAGTGCTACTTTGGACTGAGTAGGCAATTCAGGAGTAAAGTCCTCTCTCGACGTACGAAAACCACGCTCTATAAGTCACTCATCATGCCCGTGCTGGTATATGGCGCAGAAGCATGGACAATGACAACATCCGATGAGGCGGCTCTTGGGGTGTTTGAGAGAAAGATTTTGCGGAAGATTTACGGTCCTTTACGCGTTGGCGACGGCGAGTACCGCAGACGATGGAACGATGAGCTGTATGAGCTTTACAACGATATGGACGCAGCGAATTAAAATACAGCGGCTCCGCTGGCTTGGTCATGTCGTTCGAATGGACACCGACGCTCCAGCTCTGAAAGTATTCAACTCGGAACCCGCTGGTGGTAGCAGAGGAAGAGGGAGGCCCCCACTGCGATGGAAAGATCAGGTGGAGAAGGACTTGGCTTCACTTGGCGTTTCCAATTGGCGTCAGTTGGCACAGAGGAGAAACGACTGGCGTGCTTTGCTGAACTCGGCCAAAATCGCTTAGGCGGTTACAGCGCCAAAAAAGAAGAAGAAGAATTGGGAAAGGGGGGCGTGGCACCTCCCATCTTAAATAAAAAAATAAGTGCACGAATTCTACCAAATTTAAACGGTATATTCGGACTATCATGCAGATGGGTTATGTGAAGTGGGCCCGAAGTTGATCCAGCGGTTCATGATATATGACAGTTTATGTCTGTCACATGAACCACGTATATGGTACAACAGCACATACATGAAAAATCGAAAACATAGTGAAAAATTGTTTCTATAATGTGCTGTGTTTACTTTTTCTTCTGATGAATTAAAACAAGTATAAACATGGCTGCAAGTTTTTCAATAGGGATTTTGTAGAGTCAATGGAATGAAAGTCACAACAACACAACATATCTGTAATTTCATCGTATTATCGAAAAGGTGGTGTACATTGATATTCGGT
>NW_023458563.1:2962309-2975858 GCF_013731165.1 Rhagoletis pomonella | reverse complement strand
AAACCATTGTGGAAAATTGTGGCTGTGTTGTGTTCTTTGGCTTCGAATGAAGTTTTTTCAAGTGCTCTTTTACTGTCGATTGTGAATTTCATTTGATTATTTTAAAAAAAGTGCGTTTACCATACGATTTATCGAATTCGTTCCTATGGATTGAGTTTTTCGTTCGCTATTGAATAAAATGCCACGATCCAGTCGTTCAAATATAGGCCGACGTACGCGTCTTGCGAACATGATGTTATCGCAAAGAAGATCGCAAAATGTTGAGGAGCTCTCCCAACAAAATGAAGTACGACGTGGACGGTATGCGCAGAATACAGCTGTAGAATCACAGCGTCCAAGAAATCCACCACGAGCCAGTCGTTAAAATATAGGTCGACGTGCGCGTCATGCGAACATGATGTTAACGCAAAGAAGATCGCAAAATGTTGAGGAGCACTTCCAACAAAAGGAAGTACGGCGTGCAGGATTTTTCATTAATTTTTCAATATTTTTCAATATTTGGTGTAGAGAAGCACACCGGGGTACCGCTAGTAAGATATAAAATATGAAAGAATAAAAAAAAACACTGGTTTTACTTTCTTAAACATTATAATAGCGTGCGTTCAGAAATGCATCAAGCCAAAGCATCAGTCTCTTTTACTTCTAAATTATAACTGATGCACATGCCTTATTTATGCAACTAAATTCCAATTAGGCATTTAACCGTGGTTGCTCATATTGCATATTTCCATCAATTATAGTTTAGAAATAAATGCGTCTGATGCTTTAGCTTGTTGCATTTCTGAACACACCCATATTTTTATGTACTTGACAAATTCGCAGCTTCATCGATGTTCGTTTCCTTGATGACTATAAATTAAAGAAAAATTATAAGGCATCTGAGAAGCAAGTTTCAGTGAAAAATCATACATATACTTACTTTTAATTTCATTAAGTAGTGCTCCTGGCTTAGCTTGCCGTTGATAGGTAACTGATGAAATTGCCTATTTAAAACATTGTATGCTTAAAAGAATAGTATATCCACAGCTTTAATATTAAATTTTTTTTTTGTCTTTTTATCCAGAAAATCCCTTTTTAAAACGTTTAAAATTATATTATACGTATCACAGCAGCCAACAAGTAATTCCGCAATGACACGCGATACATAAAAATATAATGAAATATTAAACTGCCGGTAATCTAGTATATTGTACGAAAATATTCGTATGTTGTACGAATTTAAAAAGCATGTTTCTGTATTAGTACTTTATACGAAAGTATTAGCTAAATTGTACGAATACAGAATTGTTGATTTCGTATATTTTAAACCATACGTAAATATTACGAAAGCCTTCCTACAATATACAAAATTATTTTTACAGAGATTGGTTCAGTACAATATAAATTGTACTGAAAAAATGCCTTACGAAACTCCTTTCGTTATATTTACGTAATGTTCGTAAAACCTTGTTTCGTTGTGAAAAATGTGTTCGTATTATGAACGAAAGATTCGTACATTGTACAAAAACCAAGACTACGAAAGTTTTTCGTAGCGCTCTTACGAAATTTTATTTTCAGTGTACATATTGGTGATCTTAGCATTTTGAAATAAACTGGAGAAGAAGTGTACAAAATAAATATAAGTAATAATAATTTTAATTAACACAAATAATATTTATGCATATATTTATATACAAAAAAAATTATAAAAGCTTAAATAAATTTTAATAAAAATTAATTAAATTAATATAAAGTTAATGTTATAATTCTAAATTTCTTTTAAAAATTTTGGTTTTAAAATGTAATTACATTGAAAATGGTAGATTGTTAAATCTCTACTTAATTATAAACTAATTTGTTAATAAATTTTAAATTAATTTTGTAATTTTTGGTAAAAAATTTTATTTTTACAAGAAATAAACAAAGTCAAAAGTAACTTATAAAATATCGTCACTACACACGAATAAAGGCGCGCTAGTGTTTTGACGGCGAAAAAAGGCGTTTAAAAAAATTTTGCGAGAAAAGATGCTTATGAAAAACTTTGGCGAAGTATGTTAAGAGTCTTTGACGCTGAAAGTTTTCTATGCGTCTGCCAACTTTTGAGCTCGCGCCTTTATTCGTGTCCAGTGACGATATTCACAAAAACTGAATGAATAAACTAAAGACTTAAGCCACGAACTTTTTTTTTTTTTTTTTAATGAAAAACAACTACTAATATTATTCTTTCGCGACACTGAAATACAGCGAAACTGATAATAACTTCTGTCACTGTTTCTGCGTCCAGTTATGGTGGTAGCTGCTGCAGTTGAGAATGTGATAGCATTGGTGTTGGTCCCTCTGGATATATATATATTTGGGTTTGCGTTGTAGCGTTAGCAGTTTGCGTAGATAATGTTTGGTTGAAAGAATTAATCTCCAAAGATATGAAAAACAACGAAAACGTAGTTGAATGTCCGCTTTGTATGGAGCCCTTGGAGGTTGATGATCTGAACTTCTTTCCATTCACCTGTGGTTACCAAATTTGTCAATTCTGTTTGCACAGAACGACGAGAATAAACTGTTCATCAGGAATCGCCAAAATATCGTAATAACATATTTTATTTAAAACTAGCCAATGCCCGCTTACTTCGCGGCGCCTAATAAGAGCTTTTGCGTTGGCCAATGCAAAAGAGCGTTTAAAAACAAAATTAGTCTGTAAAGTCAAAATTTTTGATTTAAGTTGAAACCGCTAAGGCACAGTATCCGCCTCACATATAGGCCAATAATAGTAACGCTGTGATACCATATGGAATACCAATCCCTTTCGGTGTCATAGGCTTTACCGATGGTCTTATTTCCACCTGTGAGATCTCTGCCAGGCATGCGTAATCTTTTTGTATGATCTTGCAACTACAACATTGGTGCGATGCGTATGCCAATAAAAGTTCTTATAGGGAAACTCAAGAGCACTGAAGTGCGTTTTCTGTTATAGGAGGGCCAAGAATCCTCGCTGTCCCACAGGATGAAAAGTTTTCCGGTACATTGCTAAATGAGTCGAGTGATCTCTTAAGTATCTTTCAAATGAAGCAATTGATATACCTACGGTGATCTTTTCTTCTTAATTCACCACTTTTACAATTCGCGGTAAAATTTATGAACTGATTTCTGGGTAGATGCAAGACCGCATGATCGTGCATGAGGACGTCAGAAAAACTTAACCCCATCCTTCATTTAGGCATCTGAAAACTAAATTCGTATAACTTAAACATAGTGCCAAATCAGACCAACCACACGGGGTTTCTATACATTTTGTCTGCAGCGCCATCCATTGGGTTCATTTTCTGCAAAACCATTGCTTACCATAAAATGAATACGTGTTGAATTTCAACCTTAACTCCAGCGGCACTAATCAGGTAAATTTTAATCAAAAGAATTTTCCATCATACAGCTTTATAGCTCACATTTAAAATTTGAACGAAATCGGTTAATAAATACGATTTTTATAAATAACTCTACTCCAGCACCACCTATCGAGTTTTCTAGTAGCATGTAATTGGACCATATATGTATGTAAGATAACCTCCGACAATCTGACGGAACTCTATTCAGTGTTTTTTGAGTTTATTCCGAACAACGAAAACGGCTAACATTTTATGCAAATAGGTATGTAGATAGGAAAGTTTATAGCGACACTCGTAAAAGCAAAGCTCCATTCTTTGTGAAAAATTAAAAAAAATTTAAGACAAAGTTACAATAGTTCAATGGGATTTAGAAATCTATGAGAAAATGGTTCCCAATCGAATGATACTTGCGCGTTTACGTAAATGTATATCGAGCCAGCCTTTCCAATAATTACCACTTTTCGCCATAACTACGGTATTGATAACATATGTAGCTGTGTAGAATTTCAGGACGTTAGCGTAGGCAGTTCCAGAGATAAGCTATATGAGAATTTCAGTTTGTATGGAAGGAAGGAGTCACGCCCCTTTTTTCCAATGCATTTGTAATATATGCATCAGTGCTAAGTTTCAGTTCCCCAGCGTAATAGGTTTTAGAGATATATTGGTTTTTTACGTTTTAGTCTGTATAAGAATTTTAGGAATAACCCGAGCTACATACCGAGTAAATTTTTGGTCAGAATATTTATTTTCAAGCTGTTGCCAAATATGAACCAAGTCGATGCAGCCGTTTAGTAAAGAGAACTGTATGAAATTGTAAAACGTGACGTCTCAGATTTCTTAACAACAACAAAAAGTTTTAATTTTTTTCAGCGAAAAACCTTCCACACAAAAATAAAATTAAAAAATTAAGTTTGTGGTTATATCAAGGCGAAATTTTGAGAACGGTCCGTTGCTAACTCAAAATATAAACAACGACGCACTGGAAAAAGTTAATACGTTCAAATACCTAGGAATAATGATCAAAGATAAACTAAAACAAAAAAAAAATGGATTCTATATTTTCAATTAGAGCTCTAGCAATATGTACATCGGTGAAAACTGAATTTAACTCCATACATTAGCTTTTGCGTGATGCGCTTACAAACATACAGACAAACATACCAAAATTTTATATTTGGCTTCTGTTGATCTAATAAACCCCCTATTAATTTTTCTTTAACATCTATTATATACAGATATCGGCCTGTTGCAATCTTATTATTCTCAAATACTTTCGTTTGATACCCATATGGCAACACTTAGTTTATATTATAAATTTAAAGTTTTCAAATAAGTGGCACCCGCTTCAAGAATATTTTCAAAAGTAAGCTTCCTAATCCTCTTTAGTTTAATATTCGTATTGTAATATTTCATTTATTTTACAAATTTTAATGAATACAATTTTTCAATCAGTTGGCAAATTCCCAAAAAATATTTTCAGCATTAAAATTTCCTAGCCTCTTTAGTTTGATGCCAATATTTCAATATTTAATTTATGCTATCAATTAAATTAAATTAAAGTTTTCAAATAGGTGGCAACCTTCCACAAAAATATTTTCAGCTGTAAGCCTTTGTAAATATCTTTCTTTTGGCAGCCATATTGCAGTATTCACTTTACCGTATCAATTGACCTAAACTGAAATTTTATTTTTTTCTTCTATATTGGAAGCTAGATCTCTAGCGATACATTGGTGAAAACTGCATTCAATTCCATGTTTTCGACTTATCCGCGTACAAATATACAGACAGGTAGAGATTCAAAGATTCTAAAAATTGTTTATTTGGCTTCTGTAGCTTTAATAAAAACACACCATATTAATTTTTCTTTAATATCTATAAGGTACAGACATCGACCTGAATTTTATTATATGTATAGATGTAGATATAGATTTCATTTATTTTATCAATTAATTACAATAAAATTTTTAAAACAGGTGGCAGCCCTCCCTAAAAATATTTTCGGCAATAAAATTTCCTAAACCCCTTCAGTTTGATACCCATATTGCAATATTCAATTTATCTTTGTTCTTTTGGTGTCAAATACATCATAAAAACTGGCTTTGGTCAGTTCCATTTGTATTCTTATGGACGCTCACACACATCTGTCAAAACTTGCCGTTCACATGCGAATGCTTTGCGTACGCACAGTTGAGTATGCGCTCGAAAAAAGGCATATTATGCATTTTAAATTAGTTTTTATTCAATAATTCTGAAAGATATTTTAATTCTCTATCTTTTCATGTCTCAATTATAGCAAAAAGTTGAGTAATAACTAAGATATTGGTCAAAATAAAAAACTCACGCTCACGCTCGCATTGAACTGTATATCAGGCTTATGGACAATCCAAAAATGCTTTCGGATTTTTCACCTAAAAGCGTCAAAGACCTCTGGAGTTTGGTATGCTCACGAAAGTCAAGGCCTGAGGTGTTCTAAACAACTTTAGGCATGTTTTATTTAACCATCACAAGCTAATAGCTAAATCTTGGTCAAATAAAACAAAATTAGCTTATTTCATATATTAGCCTGATTTTGATAGTTGTAGTGTCAAATGTAAGTTTTTGCCTCTTTCCGATTGGCTGAAGCAGAAAATTTCTGATGCTGAATGGCAATTCCTCTAGTTCAATATACAAGCCAAGACAGCTTTTCATAAGCCAATATAATTATGTTGGGTAAGTCTTCCATACAACCAACCAGATAAAAGTTAGAAACCATAAAATAGGGTATAACACCTGAAAAATGTCCATAGGAGCAAATTTTTCAAAACAAAAAGTTGTATGAAGGCGTGCGGAAAACGTAAAAACTTATGATGCAGTTCGTTTCCCCATACCCGAAATAGGGTTAAAGCGTCTGCTCAGCCCATGTCTTTGAAAATGTTTGTAAAAAACTATCACAGTGTTATCTGTTTTGTTCCTTGTTTACTTAAAGATCTCGTTGCCGTTATATGTAAGACTTTTTTATTCGTTATAAACATACGTATGATTGCATAAGTATGTAACGTGAAGTATGTACAAATTTCTTTTGTTTTTGTAAAGCAAGAAAAATAAATAAAATTACTTCATACGTCCCAAAAAATTAGTTTCCATATGCACCATTTGCTAAATTTTAGCATTTTTTTCTGATATTTGTTTGAGATATTTATTTGAAAAAAAAAAACTTAGTTGTATTTATTTTTGGTGGTGAAGCTAAGAAGAGCGATATGGATAGTTAATCACATTAATATAAGTTCAACTGAATCTCTTTTTCGATTTGAGATATCATTCTTACAAACAAACTTTTAAATTTTTAGTAAAAAATTTATTTGAGAATTCGAAAAAATTCGAATTAAATCGAATTTGCACCACCAAATTTCGAACCGAATTATCGAATGGTTGGGCAATGTTCGAAACTGGAAAAAAATCGAATTTAAACTCCCACTACCCATCCCTAATCCGATCAATGAAGACCTAATGTCGCCACAAATCGAAGGAGAAGCTCGGCGAAACACTAACATATCGTGTAAACGCTAATAATTTTTTTTAGTGTTCGTATGAGAGGGAAATGCTTGATGCACTGGCCGTGGGCGCTAGTCTCTATACTACCTTCCCCGAGTATGGGACTCCCACCGAAGCGTGTTGGGCTACCCACCAAAACCCAAACTCCCACCGCCCGCGCAAGAATCCCGCATCTGGTACCGCAATTCTGCATGTCTTCAGATGCAGGAGCGCGCTACTTGAGCCTCAAGGCTGCTCTTTTGCAGGGGCGTTTCATTCGAGTGTCCTAAGTAGACATCCATCTTCTCGTTTGCAGCGGAGTACGAATTTCACGTATCTCGCAACTGCTTCCCTCTTGTCTGCACTGGAGATCATTAGCCCAATTACGTTGTTCGGGGTTATGTCTCCGTATCTTTCTTCCAACATTCTGCGCGAAGACAAGAAGTGCTCGCAAGTGAAGAATGTATAGTGTACGTTATCTTCGACGTTTCCACAGTAGTGACAGAACGGTGAGTCTACCCTGCCCATTCTATGAAGATATTCGCGGAAGTAACCATGACCGGTGAGGAATTGCGTCAGGTAGAAATCGACTTCCCCGTGCGGTCTTTCCCTTTTGCAAATTTTCACCCCGGATCCACGCGAGTTCGCAGACCCCTGCCAAAAGCCCGACACGCGTCCATCTCTAGCACATACGTATGTTCATATATGTTGCTACGTTGTAACTTTGCACCTAAAGTGCTACAAATCGCGAGCTCCCCTTATGTAACGAAATAGAATACTAAGCAAAACTTTTGCTTTCGGTTGGCGTTTTTTTAAACTCCGGAAAGTCTATCATTGACATTGCTGTTTTGTCCGAGGTTAACAACAGTGAATATTATCTGTCTATTTAGCCGTGAGAACACTTTGTTTTGTAAATTTTTTTCAGCTTTTTACTCCACAATAAATTCAAGTACAAAAGAAAACGCAAGCGGGTGGGAAAATACATACAAGTTTCCCATTAGAGATAAACAAAGTGTTGCAATTAAGAGGGTAGACACACTACAATTGAAGTGAAAATCGCGAAAATAAGTTCAAGGTCAGGTACAAAAGCTGATTTGTATATATGTATCCAGGAATAAATATGTAAATATGTATGTAACGCTTTTTACGACCATTAATATGTGCATGTATGTATATACATATGTATAGTGAACCAAATAAGAACTGGGATTTTAGCAAGTTTTAGCACTTTTTCTTTAGTTTATTTAACGTTTATTATTTTTATTATGAATGTATACATAACCTTGTATACAACACCTTGTAAATCCAAAATTCAGACTTTGTGCAAAAATTATGAGAATTCTGTAAAGTTTGACCAACATTTCTAACGTTTAATCATCATTTTAGACAAAATTTAAGTAAGCAGTTTTGTTTCCCATTAAATTTTGGAATAATAAAGTGCAAATTTGGAGTGCAAACATACCGTTGATTTTGTCAATTTTTTTATCGAACATACTTTGTATGGAAAAAAATAATACGGAACAGCGTCAACAAACAAGATGCCAAAAATAAACGGTACCATATGTGTTTTTTAAAGATTTTCTTTTATTTCATCTAATATTCATGCCACAATTATTTCTTTGCATGTTTTTGCTGAAATGAAATTAGATTTCCAAATTTGTAATTTATATTTAAATTTAATTAACTACGTATATTAACTTACATGGATTTAATTTGAAAAATCTTAACCACCTCCAAGCGGAATCGAACCTGCGACCTCAGAACGAGAACCGATAGTCTTCGCGCTACGCCACAGCCGCCGTTTGTATAGAAAGCAATTAGATGCATTTAATTTTTAACTTTAAAATATCAAAACGAGATGTCGCTGAACACATAAGTAGCTCGAAACTTTCGAAAACTCGCTTTAGCTCATACTAGCTAATGAACTGGTATTTTTATACCCGAGCGCACTTGTGCACAAGAGTATATTAATTTTGTTCACATAACGGTTGTTTGTAACAGCCAAAACGAATCGAGATAGATATAGACAAATGTATAGATAAATGCTCAGAATGCATAGAGAAGTCGATTAAGTCATGTCTATCTGTCCGTCCGTCCGTCCGTGTACACGATAACGTTGCGATATCTCAACGAAATTTGGTATGTAGGTTTCCATTTATCCAAGGTAAGCTGGTATTGAAAACGGGCGAAATCGGACTGTAACCACGCCCACTAAGTACTGAAGATAGTTCACTCAAAATTGATATTTACAATAATTTTCAGATGAAAAATAAGAATACTAAAATTTTTTGGGAAATGGGCGTAGCCACGCCCACTTATGGTTACATGTGTATATCTTGGTAACCGCTACACCAATTTCTTCCAAAATTGGCATACTTGTTGGCCTCGGTACAATTCTAAATGGCCGAAAATGTTTAAAATCGGACAATAACGACGCACACATCCCATATAACGGTAATTTAGAGAAATACAAAATCTTCGATAAATCGTAAATATTAAAGCTAATTTATTCAAAATTGATGCTTGCAACAATTCTTTACCAAGAAATGCGTTTATGATAAAATTTTGGAAAATGGGCGTGGCACCGCCCACTTATGATTTCGGTAGCTGTTCAACCAAACTCGGTATAGTTATTGTGCTTGCCATATAAAAGCAAAACGTTGAAAATTATTGAAATCGGTCTAGAATTACGGCTGCTTTTCAAATAACGGTAAATTTCAGAAATGCTTAAAACTTCAATATTTCGAAATTTAGGGACGATAATTTACTCAAAATTTATACACCCGGCTTACCAAGTAGCGGTAGCTTTCGGTAAGGTGAAAAACATATATTTAATACTTACGCCATGTATTTAATGCTCGACTCCGCCCAAACTGAGACTTTCTTACTTGTTAATGTTACGGTTAATCAATGATCTTGTTGCTGTCGCTTTAAAGCTCAGTTAGTCTAGACTTAATTTCAGTAACTTAACTTAACTTAATATTTTTAACTAAATGTGTTGGCGGTTAGTTAAAACTTAACTTACCGTAAGCAACTTAAGAACCTGTAGATTTTAGAGTCTTAAGTTACGGCCTTACGGAAATTGAGAGCGGTGAGAGAATCATGCTTGCCAGATTCTCTTTTTTGTATTTCTTAAAAAATACATAAACGCAAACATATTCTTTTGCATGAATTTTTTTGATGTGGCATTTTAGGCGGTAAACTCTCAAACAGCTAAAAAAGAAAATACAAAAACCAAATATTTCCGCTTCTGGCTTAAGTTGACGTGTTAAGTAATCATTGATGATTTCGTATGGTAAGTTAAATTAAGTTAAGTCGAGACTAACTGAGTTTTTAGGTTGCTCGCTGCTGACACGAATTTTATTCCTTTTCCACTGATTCGGTCTGTGAGGCCGATGTTAGTAAAAGTGTAGCTTTTCGAGAACTTATTTGTAAATTTTAATTCAATGGGCTATACGCATTCAATTCTATTATTACAAAGTGCAAGTTTAAAATGGCTATAAAATGCAGTTGATTTGTGGTAATTTTTTTGTAGAAAGTTTTCTGTATTTTCCCCTTTAAAAATTTTTTCGAACATATGTACTTTGTATGGAAGGAAATAAGCGACACGGTCAACAAAAAAATCCAAAATCAACGGCATTTTGTAACAATTTAAACGTGCACTTTGTTATACCAGAACTGAATTGACAATAAAACGATGTGAAGATGTTTGCTAAAACAATTCTAGAAACTAAGTATAAGTATTTTGAGTGCGGCAGGTTCCTGTATTTGGAACGTATTATCCCCATATGCCAAAGCTGTCCATTTCGAACCGTTATTGAAGACTACCATATAACACAGGCCAACAAAAATTGGAAACACTTTTGTAACCTGAAATGTTAAAGCTGTTTTTGATAGACTTTTTCATGCTGATTACGAATCCGTAAGTAAAAAGTTTCCATCGCGTCCAGATTTTGAGAAAAACGTGGTCAAAGTACCAAAAAATCGCGTTTTTTGCAATATTTGAGAAGCTCTAGCAAAAAAACAAAAGGTGATAGAACCTTACACTTACTATACTTACTGCCTATAAGTGACCATCAAGCCAAGGTCCAGGAATGGTATTTTCAGGGATAGTAGTCGAGGGTTCTAGCTTTAATTAAGGCCGGAGTGTAAGGTTCTATCACCTTTTGTTTTTTTTGATGGAGCTTCTCAAATATTGCAAAAAACGCGATTTTTTGATACTTTGACCACGTTTTTCTCAAAATATGGACGTGATGGAAACTTTTTACTTACGGATTCGTAATCAGCATGAAAAAGTCTATCAAAAACAGCTTTAACATTTTAGGTTACAAAATTGTTTTCCATTTTTGTTGGCCTGTGTGTGTTATCATATTAATAAGAAAATTTTTAACTGATCCCACTTATGCAAAAATGAATTGCTTTGCTCAACTTTTTGTATTATTTAACGAAATTTTGTTATTTGGTTGTTTTATGTTATTTTGTTACTGAATACAAAAGTCTATACATATTACTACATTTACATAAATGTCTCTTTGTTTATTACCTTATGACTTTTGAACCGCGACACGGAATCGCACGAAACTTTGCACAGTTATTTGTTTTTACTACGGGAAAGTTAAAAATATGTCGTTATTTGCAAGTACACCGTCAATTTTACAAGGGGACGTGGCGCCTCCCTTAGGCTTGAAATTTTTAATCAGCTATAACTTCGGAACCATAAGTCCCAAGTACTTGTAGTTTGGTACGAAGACATGTCTATGGTAGGTAGTTTAAATAAATGAGTTTGTAATAGGGGGCGTGTCAAATCCCATAGGCGTGGAATTTTTAATCCGCCATAACTTCGGAACCATAAGGAACCTGAACTTGAAATTTGCTATGCAGACATGTACCCTGTAGTCAAATGTACTAGTTGTAAACTACCTCACAACTAGTATGAACCGCATGCCCAACTATCATTTTTCCATGCAATCAACTGGTATTTTTAACATGGGGATGTCCTACGAGATGGAAATTGTCAGATTTCGGTCAGAAATATACCAGTCTCATACTAGTTAAAAATAGGCAGAAAAATGCTAGTCCAATTATGGACCAAAACCACTACATTGGCAGTCAAAAAATGAAATGAATTCATGAATATACAATAAAAAACTTTTGATTAAGTGCACTTTAATATATTACACATTTTTATTTAGCAGCCTTAGATTTGCCAATAATTAGTGTTAAATTTTTTGAGTATTAATTAAAAGCAAAAATAAATACGTAAATATTCCAGACTTTCGAACATAAATCTAAATGCATTTTTCATTAAATGTTCCCTGCAGGGAAAGCTACCAGTTGTGAACCAGAATGCTACCAGTTTGCATTTCAGCCCAACTAGTTCACGTTGTATCCTTTTTCAATGTTAGCGACTGGTATTTTTAACATGGCGATGTCATAGGAGATGCCAATTGTCCGCTCCTGCATCAGCACGCTACCAGTAGAAATACTAGTAGCATCATACCAGATGACGGGATAGACTGCCTATCCATCCCCCGTGAAAAGCATAAGTATGTCATTTTGCTCGCGGCGCCGCAACAGTGGCAATGGTCGACAGAGTAAAACTTTGGTACGCCAAATCAAGAGATCCAAGTTCGAATCTCAGTGAGCAAATTTTTTTTTATTATTATTTTTTTTCATTTATGTCTCTTGTGTAATTTTTATTATTTATTGTTTTAAAAAGAAAAATTATTTCTTTTAATTTTTTATGGTATTTGAGTATTTAGGTTTTTCCAACTCAAATTTAATTTATGTACAATTTTTATTTTATATTTAAATTGAAATAATTATTGAAATTAATTCACTTACTTTACTTTAACAACGTCCACGCACACTCGAACCTGAGATCTCAGAACCACAGAACCAGAATCGGTAGTCTTCACTCGACGCCACAGCCGACATTTACGATGAAAGCAATTAACCGCATTTTAGTTTTGGTTGTGCCTATTCAAAGACAGATGTCGCTGATCGCATAAGTTGTTCGAAATCGCCGAAATGGTAGGCCGTCGCTTTGGCACATACTAGTTAATGAACTAGTATTTACACTGGCTGGTTTGGCATTTCACTGCGGAAAACTGGTATAATTATAGTCCATAACGAACTGGTATGACTTTTATCCTTAAATAATAGTTCATGAACTGGAATTTGTGCATACTGGTTCAACTTTTCACTACAGGGTTATTAAAAGTAAAGGGTTTCAGGTACAATAAATACTATATTTTTATCTTTTTAAATAATATTGAATACGCATTTTTGAGTGAACTAAAATAGAAATAAAAGTGTTCATTAAAATAAATTAAATTCATTAACTTTGCACATTTTAGTATATTCGTTTTAAAAATTTATAAAGGTAATAATTAATGTTCAAAATTTGAGATTTGGATAAGAATAAAATAAATAAATAGTCCTTAATTTTTATCCATTGTTCGGCTTGTTGATTGATAACAGAAATTAACAAATAATTATGTTGATCGTGTAATTAAAAAAGTCAAAAACAATTGAAAATGATTTAATTAACATTTTTTTTTAAGTAATTAATTATTAACCACTAGCAGACCCGGCGAACTTCGTCCTGCCCAAAATTAATTTTTTTATCGGAATATTTGGTCCAACGTTTTCGCCAGCAATTCACGTTCACGTTTGGT
>NW_023458563.1:2949283-2962209 GCF_013731165.1 Rhagoletis pomonella | reverse complement strand
GAGTATCATTGATACACATTCTGTTTAGTCAACGTAAAGCAAGGACCGCAGGGTCAAGGTGCAGGAATGGTATTTTCAGGGATTGAAGTCAGAAGTCCAAGCCTTAATTTAAGCCTAAGTGGAATTTTGCTTAATTGCGGTAGGTACTCAAACTTCCCAAAATCAGTTTTTCCTGTTCAACAAATAACTATAAGTGACCATAAAGCAAAGGTGCAGGAATTTGCAGGGATAGTAGCCGAGATTTTCTTTCTTTAATCTAAGCCTAAGTGGGAGGTTCCACCACCCTTTGTTTCTTTGCTAGAGCTTCTCAAATATTGCAAAATCGCGATTCTTTGACACTGACCTTGTTTTTCTTAAAATCTGGAGTTGACGGAAACTTTATGCTTACGTCAAAAATAGCATGAACATTAGCTGCATCAAATTTGTTTCTATTTTTGTTGGCGTGTGTAAAACTATTGTTAATTAGCCAATACTCGCATGTTTGCGGCGCCTTCAAACACCTTTCGAACTGTAAAACAATGATTAAATTCTATTCTACGCATATCTATAATACGGGTATCGCATTTCAAGCAAATCAGACCTTTATGGTCTCGTATAGATCGGTCCCTATTCCAACTATCAGAAAAAAGTATCCAATATTTTAACCCTGACAATAAGCTAAGTCGCACCATAAATAAGATTTTTTCCAATAGATCGGTATCTGGTCCACCTATCAGAAAAAGTATCCTATATTTTAACCCAGACAATAAGCTACCTACGTGCCAAATTTCAAGCAAATCGGACCATAAATAAGACTTTTTCGAATAGATCGGTCCCTGGTCCACTTAACGGGAAAAATGGATCCTATATGCTAATTTAGGCAAAAGGCTACCTACGTACCAAATGCACTCCTTATGGTTAGGAAACATATTGTTCCCAATTGAGTCATGTTCGCAATGAATTTCACAATTATCCGAAATTTTCCAAGCTTCACAACAAATTTTCCACCTTAACATTGTCCAAAATCATCAAATCATGCGATAAAATACAAAATTTCGTCGAAAAAATTCAAATATTTCGCGTTCTTCTGGATTTTTCCGACTTTTCCAGAATTTTCTATTTTACCATGCCAAATCGGCCCAACCGTTCTCAATTGATGAATTACTATACATTTTTCACACCATTTTATATATATAGATATACGAATTTAACCCAGATTGTCCCAGATTAATTATTTTTAGATTTTTTTTGGTTTCATCTATATACAGGGTAAAAGTAGCGTTAAAGTAAAGGAAAAAATATGACTAAAGCTTTGGGAGTAGCATAGTTCTCCCGAGATCGGCCGTTGCCATATGGCAACACGGGGCGTGTTCCAGATGGATTGTTATAGGGCAGTATTTGGTTAAAATATGAAGTAATAGAAACATTGTTTATAAGTTTTAATACATTTGTTGATAATATATGCTTATTCTACGTGCACAGATGATGAAGAAGTTAATTTTTAGTATGAAAAGTAGCAAAACATTTCAAACATAAACCCACATCACATTTTGCACATGCTACTCGTCCTATAGTTTTTCGTGCTTCACCAACACACCGAAGTTTATTTTTGTCAATTTGTTCAGTGGTTTAGTCACAAAAAGATATAAGGTCCCAGTGTGGAGATCCCCGAGGAGAGGTAGCATCGAGCTGTCAACTAAAGACCATACAAAGTGTTTGGGAGTAGTATTGGATAGTAAGCAGCTGTGGATGCGCAATGTTGAAGAAAGAGAGAAGAAGGCCAGTGCATGTAAAAGAATGCTGGGAGTCACTTGGGGTTTGTCACCTGCTCTGATGCATTGGTGATACACAGCAATAGTCAGCCCAATACTGCTCTATGGCGCTTTGGTGGTTTGGAATGCCGCAAAAAAGTCCTTATGCCTCGGGCCAATGTAGAAGGTGCATCGCGGGAGCGCTGTGGTCCACTTCGAAGGCTGCGCTTTAAAACCCCTTAGTTTTTCGCCCATTGGTCGATGTGCTGGGAAATCCGTAGATTGACGGTCATAGGGTAATTCAATTTCAGAACCTTTGGGCGCCGCTTAATTGGGGCGGAAATCACAAGCAGCACAGACTTCATGGCACCTATCTTTAAGTGGAAACGAACTTTTTGCACAGCGATTAAGGAGGAAGGATGGCGCAAGGGAATGAAACCCTTGGTTACCGGAGTGGGTACCGGGATTCACTGCCGGGAACTGAACGTCAGGCGGACAGTAAGGCTACCTGACCATTGCAGCTTATTTCAAGCAGAGGTTTTCGCAATGAGGATAACTGCAGAGCTAGGATTCACCGAAACGACAATCAATTCAAACCTATTCCAGACGGCAATTAAGGCAGTTTCCTCATATAGTATTTCATCCATAAACGTCCCTCGCAGCCCTGAAGCCATTGAAAAGGTAGACGCTGACAAAAGGCTACATATCTATTGGGTGCCCGGTCACAAGGGAATCTAGGGTAATGAAATAGCAGATGGGAATGAAAAAAAACGCCACCAGTCTTCCCTGGAATAGACAAACTACATTTGTATACCACTTCAACACTTGTACAATGAAATATACGATAATATGATTAGGCAGTTCAGGGCTAGATGGAATGAGTTAACCACCTGCAAAACTGCAAAAATACATACAAACGATACATGATGATATTTTCCGTTGCCATATGGCAACACGGGGTCAATTCGGGCTAGCGAACATATCGAAACTTGGTAAAAAGAGGAACAGCTCACATTACGCCCCGTGTTGCCATATGGCAACGGACTTGAAAAACACTTAAATTATATAGCATGGACGATTGTTTTTTATTGTTACTTGTTATCAATAGAGTCACTAATGTTTTAACTAGCATTTTAACACTGTCATATTTTATAAATAAAAAAAAGCTTTCTATAAATGCATACTTACTTCTTCATAATATGACATTTTGATGGTTTTCTGCCACTCCTAATTTTGTTTAAATAACATACTTGCTTACACTCAATAGACGGCAAGAATCTGACGGAAGCATATGCGTTACGAAAGATACACCTTTTAGGAATTAGTTAACGTACACATAAGCATTTTGAAGTAAGCGGCTTTTATTTTACACTCTCTTAAACAAGGTGTATTTTGCGTTGCCATATGGCAACACGGGGTCAATTTGGGTTAATACATACATTCTTGCCACTGCTAATCACATGAATAACAATCCTAAAAACGAAAATGTGACTGCAATATTTCTTGTTTAAAATGTTTTAGATCCATCGAACACCACGGACTTTATCGGCCGCCGATTTAGTTGGGCTTGCTAGTCTTTCCATTGCACCACAACTAATTGGTCGGAGCAATTAAGTTGGTGTAGTGTGCGCACCTCCATACATCTTCATGTACATATTTCAAGCGAGCCCTACCATTTAAATAGGCGGCTGATAAATTCTGTGGTATGAGGGGGCTCCTATAGCTGCATTATTACATCTATTCCGTGTGTTGCAATATCCACGGAAGCAGCAGTTATGAAGAAAATTAATTAAAAATATTAGACAAATTCTCTACTTATATGTTTGGCTTTCCTTCGTTTTATTTTTCCAACGTCAAAAGCTGGACTTTTTTTTGAAAAAGTTGGTACAACAAAAAATACGAAACACGTTTTCTGTCAGATAGCTAACATGGCGGATAAGAAGAAGAAGTGAAACTACCCGGAAAAAAGAATTTTATATGCTAATCTGGGCAAAAACCTACGTACGCACCAAATTTTAAGCAAATCGGACGATAAATACGATTTTTTCGAATAGATCGGTCCCTGGTCCACTTCCCGGAAAAAAAGGATCCTATATGCTAATATAAGCAAAAAGCTACCTACGTACCAAATTTTAAGCAAACCGGACCATAAATACGATTTTTTTCGAATAGATCGGTCCCTGGTCCACCGGAGGGTTTTCCCAAAATTTTCTTTCGCAAAAACATTCTCCTGGCAATTACGAACTACTGAAAAAAAATTAGCCAAATCGGCCCAACCGTTCTCAATTGATGAATTACTATATATTTTTCACATCAATAATCATTATGAATATTTATCATTACTTAACAGGTCTAGTTTAATTGAATACGTCCTCGATTTATTGGTTTACAAAATATACCCACATAAAAGTTATAATATTTTGTGTACTTTATTGTATTAAACTGTCGAAGTCAAATAAAACATGGCATGACTAAATCGTTTTGTACTTGGCACATTTTCGAACTAGTTCGGTTTCTCTTAGGAAATTATAGTTGTAAACTAGAATTTTTCTTGACTAGTTTGGGGTTTCACTGCAGGGTATGTATGGTAGATGCCTATAGTTAGGGCTGCCATAACTGTTTGCCCTTAATTCCGGACGCCAGCGATGAAAAGATTGCGTGCGCTTTAGGATTTAAGTTTCACCGCATACCTTTGGACCACATTAACCGACATCGATAATTCTCAGGGGAGGTCCCATACTAATTTGGTTTAAAACCGATCATTGGACCATGAAGAAATTAACGGTACTTTTAAATTTGTATACCAGAATCGAAGTCGGTTGTGTTTTTTGCTTAAAAATTACTTGTTATTGTTTAATTGAGTTGTACCGACCCTTGCAGAGGAATTTATAATGCATAGAGCTTATTATGAACTTATTGAAGAGTTAAAATACAAATTTGTTAGTTACCTTAATTGCATGCAAATTTTAAAATGCGACTTCGTCTTTACACCAAAATCATAGTTTTTTCATTATTATTAACCGATTTCAAAAAAGGAGGAGGTTATCTATTCGTCGGCATACTTTTTTTATGTACATATGTTACCGCATAACTGATTTCGATAATTCTTTTTCTGGTGCCTCAGGGGAGGTCCCATCCTAATTTGGTTTAGATCCGATTATTAGATAATGAAGAAATTAATGGTAGTCTTAAAGTTTTTTATGAGAATTTAAACAATAGTCTTCGAATGTCTTCTATAAATCGATACATTTTTTAGTGATGATTTCATTTTGCGCCCCTGTACTGTAGTATTTTCTCATCAAGTTGTCAAGGCAATGCTCGTTTATTTAAGTTGGCAATGCAAATAATAATTATACAAAGAGAAAGTACATATCATGGACTTTAAAATAGCGCTGAGTTATTACAAAAATAGATTCAACTATCTATGTATGTATTTTTGTAAAATGTCAATATTCTGTGTAAATTATATAACTAAGCTTTATACTTTATTAGTTTCGTAATAATCTGATATCTGACTTCAAGTGTTAAGATTTTGAGACTTATCGAATAAATGGTTAAAGAGAAATTACTTAAAGTTTGAACAAAAACGAGTTAAAATGTCCCACCCGTCACGTTGGAATGCCCTGTTTTCATAAATTGGTCCATTTTGTGCACTCCCGTCTCAAGCTTTGATTTCGCTGTTGAATTACACCAATTCACTGATCCTAGCACCTAGCTAATTTCGCACGAGTTGAAAAGAAAGAGGAATCAATTAGAAAATGGAATGCAAAAATTAGAGACAATGTCGTATTCACAATTGTCTAATTCACGATATTACACAAAATCAACAAAAAAAATAATGATGGCCCAATAATCCACATTGTAAAATGAGCATAATTGTAAAATTTGGTAGATTTTGAGCTTACGGTGGTAGATGTGGTAGAAACGCAATTTAGAACAAGTAAGAGCAGCGCTCTCTTCGGCTATGCCGAAGGCTCCATACCTTTCATGAGCATCTGAAAATTTTACGTTAACAGATTGCTGCATTTGAAAAAATTTATATATTCACAGCAGACATAGATAGAGGAGATACATATATAAAAAATTCTAGCTAAACAATCACAGGTATGGAAGCTACGGCTTTTACTACATTACCCTCAAAGCCCAAAAAGAGAATAAGAGCATTTCCCAAAACACGGAAAATACTGCTAGTGAACCCGTGGCTTCAAACACGCCTTCTAAAGACGACCCCATGAAAGGGGAGAGTGAATTGGCTTCGATCCAGGGAAACCTGGACCGACAAGACCCTGGAGTTAAATTTAGGCACGGGCAGCGATGCTAGTTCCATCATTGGGCCTTTTAGGATCTGTCTTCAGTCGATGGATCGAGATCTCGGAGGAACAACTCCTGGATTCGGACCAAGAGGACGCTGACGTAACAGTAGTAGCGCTCAAAGACGACAGCCAGGACATAATGGACGACGAGACCATGGGCATGTCTGAGAATGCTGAGGGTCCTACAAATTAACCTTCACTATTTGAAGGCAGCATCGACTGCTCCTCTCCTGCACCTAGACGAAAGAGGAGAGAAGCTTATATTTGTCCAGGACCCTGAGTGGTACATCAGAAGATTTGCGGACTCAATTCTAATGCGTATCATGTTGTGTCAGTCCCTATGGCAGGTAAGATTAGATCATGCATTTTAATAACCAAAAACTTTTCTTATCTTCTACTCACACAGTTTAGTGACGAGGAAATGGTGAGCGTACGCGTGGAAGTACGATCCAAACCACTCTGGCTGGTCTTATCTTACATGGCACATGTGAAAGAGGCCAACAAGAGGAAGTTTCCCATCGTTATCGCAACCGATGCGAATGCTCATCATTCGCTGTGGGGATCCACGGACATTAACAAACGGGGTGAGTCTATTATCGATTTCATTTTTTCAAATAGCTTAGCAATTTGTAATAGCGGAATTAGGCCAACATTTGTAACCTTTAACAGAAGGGAAGTACTAGACATCTCTCTTGTGTCGGATAGCTTTCTAGAAAATATTAGCGAGTAGTATGACTCAAATGACCACTCCTTTTCCGACCATAGATACATAAATTTTAAGATCTCCTTCGAACCACCATCTTCAATCGCTTACAGAAACAGGAGACGAATCGACTGGAACAAGTTCAGGAATACACTATCGGACTTCCTTTTTAAAAGCGCTTCTCACGGTAAGTCTCGCTTACCGATAACATCTGATGAAGCGGAATCTGTAGACTTCCAGCACGCTTCTCCCAATGGACTAGATTCATCGGAAAAAATTGAAGAAGCAGTGGACCATATCACCAAAGCCTGTAACGCGGCTTTTTCCGCCTCTGCCCTATCACAATTCCGAAGGGGAAAAAGAAGCCACACTGGTGGAACGGAGAAATCTCCGCGCTGGGGAAGGAAAACAGGAAGCTTTTTAATACAGCGAAAAGAGATGGATCGTGGCACTCATATAAGGAAGCCTTAAAAAATTTCAAGCGAGCCATTAAAAGGGCTCAGAGGACATCATGGAAAAACTTCTGTGACAATATTCAGGAACATTGGAAGCCTACCGTTTACGGGAGGTATTATCCCCTTTTCTCCCAGTTATATCCATAGGCCAAACGGCGAGTGGACTTCATCTCGAAATGACTTGATAGAGATTCTTGTAGACACACACTTTCCTGGCTGCACCGCGGTGGAGAGTAACTCGGCCCCTACTCTAGGACCATTTCTGGCAGGGGAAGCCCCATAGGAATGTGAATAGGGCCATAAGATCTTTTAAACCCTTCAAATCCCCTGGGTTGGATGGCATTTTCCCAGCGAAGCCGTAAAAAGCATCTGATATTTATGCAATAACCTAACGGTAATCTATAAGGTTTCTCTCAACTCGGAATATAGGGAGGCAGAGCCTCTCATGTGAAGCCCAACGATTTTCGGTCAATCATCTTCTCTTCTTTCATCCTTAAGGTCCTGGAAAGGATACTGGACACATTTTTTCGGCATAAGATGGATCCTAAGAAGCTATCTGACTGCCAACACGCCTAATCGAAAGGCAAATCTGTGGAAACTGCACTCCACAAAATAGTTTACAATATTGAGAAATCCTTGGCATTATCAGGTAGCTAACACTAGGTATCTTTCTAGACATAGAAGGGGCCTTTAATAATGTGCTCCCAGAGGCGATCACATCATCTATGCTCCAGATCGGACTTGATCGATCACTGGTAGACGTTGTCCGTATTCGTAGAACTACTTACTCGGAGAAGGGTGGTGCTCACATCATAAGATATGCGACAAGGAGCACTCCCCAAGGAGGAGTACTCTCACCACTCCTCTGGAATCTTACGGTAAACACCCTACTCACTCGCTTACAAGGCACCGGCTGCAACGCTATTGCGTATGCCGATGATCTTGCCCTAACTGCAACCGGTAAACACCCACAAATCTTGGGAGAACACCTTGAGTATCGTGGAAACCTGGTCTAGAGAATGCGGACTGAACGCCAATCCAGCTAAAATGGTCACGGTTCTCTTTATACGGAAAACAAAAATCCCCCAATTTCCACTTCCTACCTTAAATGGCATAGAGCTTTCGCTCTCTAATAAAGTGAAATACTTGGGCGTCATCTTGGACAGGAAACTTACCTGGCATCGCAACGTAGAAGAGCGGGCCAAAGAGGCCTGCAAAATGGCTATAGGCTAGGAACGGTGTCTCTACCCCCACATAGTTCACTCGATTTGCACAGTAGTTGTACGTCCTATATTATTCTACGGCGTCACAGTCTGGCGGACATCACTGGATAAATCGCCGACAAATTCTAAGCTCTCCAAGGTTCAAAAGGTGGAATGCATGCTTATCACAGGTGCACTGCCATCTGCAATTATCAAAGATATAGAAACACTCCTAAACTTTCTTCTCGTAGACCTTTTTGAGAAGCTACAGGCGAGGTGCAATGCTGTAAGAATAAATGCACTGTCGAAATGGAAAGACACCAGATTCGGTCACACAAACATCCTAACCAACTATCCTGACACATTCAGGTCCCCAGATTATACAACACCACCGATGGTGCTCAGGAATAAGTTCTTCACTCTTATAGGGAAGAAACTCGAAGGGGAGAAAGGACTGGGAGACCACTCTGTCTGCGGCCTCCAAGATAACTCAGCAGCCATCTACACGGATGGCTCTACATAAATTAAATTTAAGAGTAGGGAGTGGGATATAATCGAAGGACATCTCATTAGATCTCTGCTTTAGGCTACCAGACCACTGCAGTGTATTCCAAGCAGAACTCGCGGCCATAAAGAAGGCTGCACTCTGGCTCATCGATTCTATACTATACACGCCGATAGCCAAGCAGAAATTAAGTCTCTGGATTGCTACAAGACATCATCTATAACTGCGTTAGAATGTAGGAAAGTCCTTAACGATCTAGCTTCAAAATCTACTACTTACATCGTGCGGGTGCCGGGCCACAGGGCCTTTCAGGGTAACTGTGCGGCGGACGAGCTTGAGAGGAAGGGAACCACCCTGTCAGGCGTCAACTCCTCTCATACAGCGGGCTTACACATATTTACCTGTAAGACATAGCTCAGGACATACTTTGCTGAGACGGCAAACAAAAGATGGTGGGAAGAACGCACGTGCGGGACGACTCGACAAATCTGGCCCAACTTCGACAAGATAAGATCCGACGCTCTTACTCGGTTAGAACGTCCTGTACCAAGGCTGGTGACCGGTATAATTACGGGCCACTGCTGAATGGGAAGGCATGCTAGCAGAATGCCGCAACGAGGACGAAATCGAGAGTGTGGAGCATTATCTCTGTCATTGCCCCGTCCTCATGTTGGCGAGAAGATGCTCATTTCACCACCACCGTTTTGATTGTCTCGCGGAACTAAGTGAAGCAGGCATTTACGAATTCTGGCGCCTTCTAAACCTAACCAACTGGTTCCACTTCTAGGTGAACGGACGGGTTCGAATTCGAGCTCTCAATTGGTATCACCACAGACCCATTGGGTCTAAGTGTGCGTCTCTCCTATGTTGGATGAAGGCAGGCGCTTTATCCTAACCTCACCTGTGCCTATCATTGGATACCATGTACATACATGTGTTTAAAGTACAAAACCGCATATCAAAAAAATGTAAAACCGCGTATCAAGATAATGCAAAACCGCGTATGTGAGGTTGCATAAATTATTTTCTAGAGAGTAAAAACACTCATATTTCAAAGTGGTTCTCTTTTTTATATAGAAATCGCATTTCTGGCTAGTATATTTCAGGACGAATGCATAAGGATTGAGCCTAGAGCTTGTGTGAGTAAATCCAATTTTTGGCAGCAAATGACAGTTACGCGGTATTGCAGAATGACGATACGCGGTTTTGTACTTTAAACGACGATATGTATATATGTACCTACTTGTAAAAATTGTTTTTAAGTAAAATCTAATAACTGTTATTTTTGATCGAAAAATAAAAATCATAATATAACGATTAAAGAAGATCGAAAAAATAAAAATCACATAATAATGATTAAAAATGATCGTAAAAATAAAAATATTAAAATAACGATGAAAGATGATCAAAATAATAAAAATCACATAATAGCGACTAAAAATGAAAATCATAAAATAACGATGAAAGATGATCAAAAGAATAAAAATCACGATAAAAATAATCGCAAAAGAACGATTAATTTATGGTTTTTATTTTAAAAATCTTAACGGTTACGATCCCTTGGATTAATCAATTAACTTCATTAAAACTTTGAAATAAAATTTTCGAGGGATTTATTTATATGACATTTGGGTACCAGGCCATATTGATATTGCAGGGAATTGTTTTGCGGAGAAGTTGGCCAGGAAATGTACTTCTTTCTCTTTGGTTAGTATATTGGGAGGATACTAAATTATTTGTTTTCACGCGAAAGGGCTAAATATCACACCGAATCGTCACTGTTTACAGAACAATAAGGTGGAATCAAAACTTTGTTGTAAGCTGCCTAGAATTTGTTTGTGAGGTACCAAAAATATTTACTTATGTACAAGAATGCATAATTTTTGTCTTTAACATTGACACTGTAATGAAGTTATAATAACGACCAAAAATATTTGATTTGATAACTGATTTAGCTGTATTTTTGGCCCATTTAGCCTTTTCTCTGAAAAAGTTGTGGCAACACTGCTTTTATTAAGAGAAATACATAGCTCCGAGTTTAAGAACCCTAAGGTCTCAACTAGAGTATGGCTCAGTCATTTGGAATCCATTTTATGATGTTCATAACAGAAGAATTGAACGTGTTCAAAAAAATTTGTTTGAAATACTGCTTATCACATCTTAAGTTTGATTTATCTCTTCCACCTTTTATTTCATGACGAATACTAGTCAATTTGCATATGCTTCAAATTAGAAGAATGATATCAACGGTTACGTTTTTCTACGATATATTAACATCGATTGTCCTGGTAAAACTCAATGTCCCTTTAAAAAAACTTCGTATGCCTGATCATTAATTGAGTTAAATGTTTTGGATAATAATAATTCTTTAGATTTTGTTATTTTCTTATGTACTTAATTTATAACACTGTACCGTAAAATTAACTTTTTTTCTGGGTATTGGACCAAACCAATTTTTTCAAGAGATTGAGTCATAGGTAAAAAGTTATTTTTCCGTTTTTCGAAGTTAGCCTCCGAAATCGAGATATGGGCCTTCGAAGTTCGAAATAGGACCTTTGGTAAAAAAATATATTTAATTATTGCATATAAATAACTAAACACCTAAAAATATAGACGTAATCATCCTTTTGCTCTTATTTAAATGGTATATAACTTTTTTTGTGCAAACTTATATTACAGGTGCTATAAGGGGTTAAACCCCCTTTCTTTCGATATGCATATTTGTATACTCCATATATAAAAATTAAAAAAAAACACATTTAAATGAAAAAATACCTTTTTTTATAAAAAAATATAGTTTAAACAAAAAAAATACTAACCGATTTTTAAAAAATTGAGATCTTTGTAAAGACGATTAAATACCATTTCTTCTGATATGCATATTTATATGCTTCGTATATAAAAATTTGAGAAAAAAACACATTTAAAGGAAAAAATACCTTTTTTTTATAAAAAAAATATTTTAAACAAAAAATTTACTCACCGGTTTTTAAAAAATTGGCATTGTTGTTAAGGTGATTAAACCCTTTCGTCTAATATACATATTTGTATACTTCGTATATAAGAATTGGAGAAAAAATCACTTAAAAAGAAAAAATACCAATTTTTTCATATAAAAATAAAATTTTACAAAAAAAACACTAACTAGTAATACAATTGAATACCGTATTTTAAAGTTGGTTTAGTCCAATACCCAGCAGAGCGCTGTACAGTGTATTTACTCATTAAGGACCGTTTTCTCAAGTCACCTTTAACTTTAAAGCTCACTTTATATTTAAAGGTTGCTTTAAAATCTATGGCTATGTCTAACGTAAAGCAGATAATAATCGGTTTTTGACGTATGTATGTTTCATGGTTGTAAACCAATTTAAAAGCGATAACAAAATGCTTTACATTAGACACAACCACAAATTTTAATGTAACCTTTAAATATAAAGTGAGCTTTAAAGTTAAATTTTTCTTGGGAAAACGGCCCTAAGTTCTCTAATTGTATTAGCGAGTCAGTAAGAACATATGAATTGTGTCATTAACTTAATAAAGCAAATACAAATATCTCAATTCCAGCGCCAAATTCTTCGATAAATGATTCGACTTCAGCGCCACCTAGTGGATCCATTTTTCACAAACGGATTTCTTGTTATGCAGGTAGAATACATTTTAACTTTGAGCGAAATCGGTTCATAAGTACGATTTTTATAAATAGGTCGACTTCAGAGCCACCTATCGAGTTTTCTAGTAGCATTTATTAGGGCCAAATATAGGACTCAAAATTGATATTTACAGTTGATATTTTGCCACTGTCTGCCGAGTGGTGACCTAGACCACCCGTCCACGCCCTCTAAAATTGAGGGAAATATTTTTTATTGAAAACTCGAAAAATTTTACCTACTAAATCGGGGATGCTCTATTTTTTGGTGGTATGACCGACTTGCGGTTTCGTCCGGAAGTGGGTTAAACTGACCGGAAGTCCATTTTATAAAATTAGATTTACATATTTTTAACACAGATTTCGATTCTA
>NW_023458563.1:2945127-2949183 GCF_013731165.1 Rhagoletis pomonella | reverse complement strand
TAGAATCGAAATCTGTGTTAAAAATATGTAAATCTAATTTTATAAAAAGGACTTCCGGTCAGTTTAACCCACTTCCGGACGAATAAACGAGAAGATAAAAAATATATAACGGTAAAACTGGCACATACATAAATATATGAAATAATGCACTCAGGCGACGCCTCTAGCCATTGTGTGTCACAAATTTAAGTTATCGATGGAATTCCCCCCCAAGTTTCGGGATTGATGTATTTTTCAATGGCGCGAGTTTTATTTTCCCTGTAGAGCTCGTATTACTATTTCCACGTTTTCAGTCACAGTCTTTGTATATACGACAGCAGCGAAACTCACTTGCGATGCATCACAAAAACCATGTACATAGCATTTTCTATTCTTGGTAGTCCCAATGGACCTGTCTATTTTAATTTCATGTAGACATTTTACGGTATTTCGATATCTAATCCACACTTCAGAAATGCAGTCTGGCAATTGGTCTTCCCAATCGATACCTGCAAGCCACAGTTTTTGAAATAAGACTTTGGCAATGATAGTCGTAAATAGACGCCAGCGACCCTTGTGGATCAAACAGCTCGGATGCATCGGAAAGTAAATGTCGTTTGGTTGGTTTCGGTAACTGAAAATGAAATAAAATTGTACATTGGTTGCCATTTTAATCCGAGTGGCTTTATATAATGATCACAATGATCACTGTTAAGTTCGATTGAATTTGAGCATTCTCGTAGTTCAGTTGGAATTGATTTCAGTAGTTCGGTAGAGTTTGACGCCGATTTTCGATGTCTAAAACCACGGAGTCTAATAATATACAAACCTGATCTTGCAAATATAAGCCTCCAACTACATCATCAGCCCCAGTAATCACACCGTCAACGTAAATATCACGAAGAAGTACCTCCGCCTCGTCAGGATAAACTTTTGTCTCGTCTGCAGCAAGGTGCTTTAGTGTTTTTGCCGATGATAAAAAAATATAGTTTAAAAAACTAAAACCTCGCTATTAAAATTTCCATTCGAAGTGTCATCAGGTTACTTTAAGAATGGAAGTTTAAAGCAATTCCCATTCGTACTGTCATCAGGTATGTCACTTGAGAATGGAAATCACTGCATCTTTTAAGAGCATCAATATTACACAGTTACATCCCGAGCTAATAAAAGCGAGGTAAAAAGGGAGCAGGTGTAGTACCATAAGTTACCGTCAACTGCTGATTTCCTCCATAAAATTTGTTGGTAATATTGATGTATCGGGCTAACAGCGATTTGTCTGAACATTTTCTCTATGTCAGAACACAGGTCAATGTAATGTTTGAGCCAGCGTAAAATAATTTGTACTAAATCGCATTGTAGTGCAGGCCCTGAAGCCAATTCCTCATTAAGCGAACGATGATTACAATACTTGGATGAGCTATCGAAGACAACACGTAGTTTCGTTGTTGTGCTCCCAGCTTTTCACCGCCGTGATGTGGCAAAAAATACAAATTCGGTTCAATATTATTTGGATATTCTCCAACTTCACGCTTATGACCGAGTTCTGCGTATTCATCCATGAATTTGCAGTACTCTTTATAAAATTAGCGCTTTGTAGAAAGGCTCGTTGCATATTTCGCAGTTTTGCCATAGCTCCGAGATGAATATTTTTGAATATTGGTAGAGGCTTGCCATTTAGTTCTGCTTTAGGGTCAAAACATAGTGGAGCGGCGAGCAAAGCAAAGAGCTAGCATCGAGCAAAGCTTCAATTACAAATGTGTATGTACGCCTTGCTCTTCACTATGCGCTTTTCCATTGAAACATATGCGTTTGAAATCGACGCTTTGCTCGATGCTCTTTGCTCGCCGCTCCACTATGTTCTTACCAGGGTTGCCACTGACGAAAAAAATATTTACCATCCACTTGAAAAAAATCTACCAAATCTGGGAAATATCTACCAATAAATTTTTTAACAAAAACCATAGTTTTGTTATTTTTTTATTTATTTTAATTAAAACTATAGTTTTTTTAGTTATTTCAATAAGAATTAAAATTGTTTTTAAGAAGTTTTAAGAGTTTCCTTCAACCAAAAGCGGAAGTGATGAAACTAAAGGCAACAATGAAACTTCATTATTTGAAAAACTTCAACTCGAGTTATTATAGACAAATACTGTGACTCTAAATAGTGATATTTTTTTAATATTCGCAATATTTTTCGAGTAAGAATTTTTTTATTGCTTTAACTAGATCTAAAAAAATCGAGGATTCAAACTATATACAACATATACAAATTCCAAAAATTTTCGTCTAAATTTCGATTTTTTTACTCTGAACTATTTAAGGTATGGAGTTTTAAAGCAAATACTATTTGAGTATAGCCAACAATGTGCTGCTTAAAATTCCCGTTGATTTTTTTTATTTTTTTCCATTAATAAAAAATTACGTTGATTTATTTTTTTTGCGAACAATCATAGTGCGTAATTACATACCTGTCAATTTTTTCTTTATATTTAAATAATCATTTAAAATATTTAGGCAATCAAAAGCTCCTCGGGATTCCAGTAAAATTAGTTTTGAATGGAGCGCGATATGTTCGCCATATATCGATATACATTCATACGTATGTAATTACCAAAATGAGAAAAAATTTACCTTTTTACCAACCCAATTTTTTTCTACCAATTTTGGTAACAATTTACTAAGGTGGCAACCCTGGTTCTTACCCTTAGAAGGCAGCGAAACACAGTAGCGGCCATCAGCACCTTTTTGGTACGTAGCGGAAAAGTAGTTTTCAGATGTAAGTTCTTCAGTAGTTTTCACATGGTTTTTTGCTTACATTCTCTTGTTCCCAGAAAAGCTTAAGTTGATCGTCGATGTGACAAAAATTGGCACTAAAGGCCCGTTTACATACAACTTTGGCGTTGCGTTGGCGCTGGCGTCGCTACGACAGCTGACTATGAATACATGCATTTATATGAAAGACTCCACATTACCAAATTTGAGCAACGCCAACGCATAACCAAAACAGAAAGATGGCCAACTCTCAACTTTTCGCGTGCGTCGTTCGTCAGGTGTTCCAAATAATCAAAATTATGTGAAATAATTTTCCTTTTTAATCAAATGCGGGCAAGAAATATAGTTTTTAATGCAATTATTCATATAAAATTTTGCTTTATCTGCCACTAGTATGTTAATTAGTGAGCAAAGTATTCTCTGCTAAGCGTTCATTTTAGCAAGCACAGGCATTACTCGTGCTCCTGTCAAAGCGACGCCAGCGCCAACGCAACGCCAAAGTTGTATGTAAACGGGCCTTAATTGCTGTAACTTTATTAGAACTAGACGTTGGGCCAGAGAGCACCACTCGGCAGACAATGGCAAAATTTCAACTGTATTTTGAGTAAATAAGCAGTTACTGATTCCTCGCAGTTTATGTATTATTGCGTACATGGGAGGTAGGTGCGGTTATTGCCCGATTTTGACCATTGACCAAAAGAAATACACATACCAAGTTTCGTTAAGATATCTAAGTTTTCTTAAGTTATCGTGTGGGCGAATGAACAGACAGACAAACATGGCTTAATCGATTTCTCATTTAATTCTGACCATTTTGGCATACAGGGTGTCCTAGGCTACCCATCCACCCCCTCTAAAATGGAAAGAAATGTTTTTTATTGAAAACGAAAAAAAAAGTGTTAAACTGACCGGAAGTCTATTTTTTTTTTTTAATTACACATGTATGTTTTTACTACAGATTCGGATTTTGTGGACAAAAAGTATGTTTTTTATGCTCAAAACTCGAATCTGCGGTAAAAATATGTATATCCCATTTAAATAAATGGACTTCCGTTCAGTTTAACTTACATCCGGCCGAAACCGGAAGTCGGTAATAGAGTTAGAGTATATTCGACATTTTAATTCATATTTTTTCGTTTTCCAATAAAAACATTTTCACTCATTTAAGAAATCAGGACGAGTTGCAGTTCCGAGGTCATTTAGAGGTTGAAAAATGCAGGGAAAAAAGTTCCAAACAAAAGTTACGTATTTTTATCCTTAGAATCGAAATCTGTGTTAAAAATATGTAAATCTAATTTTATAAAA
>NW_023458563.1:2943810-2945027 GCF_013731165.1 Rhagoletis pomonella | reverse complement strand
TTTTTTTTCGTTTTCAATAAAAAACATTTCTTTCCATTTTAGAGGGGGTGGATGGGTAGCCTAGGACACCCTGTATGCCAAAATGGTCAGAATTAAATGAGAAATCGATTAAGCCATGTTTGTCTGTCTGTTCATTCGCCCACACGATAACTTAAGAAAACTTAGATATCTTAACGAAACTTGGTATGTGTATTTCTTTTGGTCAATGGTCAAAATCGGGCAATAACCGCACCTACCTCCCATGTATGGTGGTTGGCAATAATACATAAACTGCGAGGAATCAGTAACTGCTTATTTACTCAAAATACAGTTGAAATTTTGCCATTGTCTGCCGAGTGGTGCTCTCTGGCCCAACGTCTAGTTCTAATAAAGTTACAGCAATTACAGCGTCGCTTTGACAGGAGCACGAGTAATGCCTGTGCTTGCTAAAATGAACGCTTAGCAGAGAATACTTTGCTCACTAATTAACATACTAGTGGCAGATAAAGCAAAATTTTATATGAATAATTGCATTAAAAACTATATTTCTTGCCCGCATTTGATTAAAAAGGAAAATTATTTCACATAATTTTGATTATTTGGAACACCTGACGAACGACGCACGCGAAAAGTTGAGAGTTGGCCATCTTTCTGTTTTGGTTATGCGTTGGCGTTGCTCAAATTTGGTAATGTGGAGTCTTTCATATAAATGCATGTATTCATAGTCAGCTGTCGTAGCGACGCCAGCGCCAACGCAACGCCAAAGTTGTATGTAAACGGGCCTTTAGTGCCAATTTTTGTCACATCGACGATCAACTTAAGCTTTTCTGGGAACAAGAGAATGTAAGCAAAAAACCATGTGAAAACTACTGAAGAACTTACATCTGAAAACTACTTTTCCGCTACGTACCAAAAAGGTGCTGATGGCCGCTACTGTGTTTCGCTGCCTTCTAAGGGTAAGAACCAGGGTTGCCACCTTGGTAAATTGTTACCAAAATTGGTAGAAAAAAATTGGGTTGGTAAAAAGGTAAATTTTTTCTCATTTTGGTAATTACATACGTATAAATGTATATCGATATATGGCGAACATATCGCGCTCCATTCAAAACTAATTTTACTGGAATCCCGAGGAGCTTTTGATTGCCTAAATATTTTAAATGATTATTTAAATATAAAGAAAAAATTGACAGGTATGTAATTACGCACTATGATTGTTCGCAAAAAAAATAAATCAACGT
>NW_023458563.1:2929178-2943710 GCF_013731165.1 Rhagoletis pomonella | reverse complement strand
GAGTATCATTGATACACATTCTGTTTAGTCAACGTAAAGCAAGGACCACAGGGTCAAGGTGCAGGAATGGTATTTTCAGGGATTGAAGTCAAAAGTCCAAGCCTTAATTTAAGCCTAAGTGGAATTTTGCTTAATTGCGGTAGGTACTCAAACTTCCCAAAATCAGTTTTTCCTGTTCAACTATAAGTGACCATCAAGCAAAGGTGCAGGAATTTGCAGGGATAGTAGCCGAGATTTTCTTTCTTTAATCTAAGCCTAAGTGGGAGGTTCCACCACCCTTTATTTCTTTGCTAGAGCTTCTCAAATATTGCAAAATCGCGATTCTTTGACACTGACCTTGTTTTTCTTAAAATCTGGAGCTGACGGAAACTTTATGCTTACGTCAAAAATAGCGTGAACATTAGCTGCATCAAATTTGTTTCTATTTTTGTTGGCGTGTGTAAAACTATTGTTAATTAGCCAATACTCGCATGTTTGCGGCGCCTTCAAACACCTTTCGAACTGTAAAACAATGATTCAATTCTATTCTACGCATATCTATAATACGGGTTTCGCATTTCAAGCAAATCAGACCTTTATGGTCTCGTATAGATCGGTCCCCATTCCAACTATCAGAAAAAAGTATCCAATATTTTAACCCTGACAATAAGCTACCTACGTGCCAAGTTTCAAGCAAGTCGCACCATAAATAAGATTTTTTCCAATAGATCGGTATCTGGTCCACCTATCAGAAAAAGTATCCTATATTTTAACCCAGACAATAAGCTACCTACGTGCCAAATTTCAAGCAAATCGGACCATAAATAAGACTTTTTCGAATAGATCGGTCCCTGGTCCACTTAACGGGAAAAATGGATCCTATATGCTAATTTAGGCAAAAGGCTACCTACGTACCAAATGCATTTTTTAGCGTAGCTCCACCCCTGCCCCACGTATCGGAAAAATTAAAACTTTGTGCACTCCTTATGGTTAGGAAACATCTTGTTCCCAATTGAGTCATGCTCGCAATGAATTTCACAATTATCCGAAATTTTCCAAGCTTCACAACAAATTTTCCACCTTAACATTGTCCAAAATCATCAAATCATGCGATAAAATACAAAATTACGTCGAAAAAATTCAAATATTTCGCGTTCTTCTGGATTTTTCCGACTTTTCCAGAGTTTTCTATTTTACCATGCCAAATCGGCTCAACCCTTCTCAATTGATGAATTACTATACATTTTTCACACCATTTTTATATATATAGATATACGAATTTAACCCAAATTGTCCCAGATTATTTATTTTTCCATTTTTTTTGGTTTCGTCTATATACAGGGTAAAAGTAGCGTTAAAGTAAAGGAAAAAATATGACTAAAGCTTTGGGAGTAGTATAGTTCTCCCGATATCGGCCGTTGCCATATGGCAACACGGGGCGTGTTCCAGATGGATTGTTATAGGGCAGTATTTGGTTAAAATATGAAGTAATAGAAACATTGTTTATAAGTTTTAATACATTTATTGGTAATATATGCTTATTCTACGTGCACAGATGATGAAGAAGTTAATTTTTAGTATGAAAAGTAGCAAAACATTTCAAACATAAACCTACATCACATTTTGCACATGCTACTCGTCCTATAGTTTTTCGTGCTTCACCAACACACCGAAGTTTATTTTTGTCAATTTGTTCAGTGGTTTAGTCCCAAAAAGATATAAGGTCCCAGTGTGGAGATCCCCGAGGAGAGGTAGCAGCGAGCTGTCAACTAAAGACCATACAAAGTGTTTGGGAGTAGTATTGGATAGTAAGCAGCTGTGGATGCGCAATGTTGAAGAAAGAGAGAAGAAGGCCAGTGCATGTAAAAGAATGCTGGGAGTCACTTGGGGTTTGTCACCTGCTCTAATGCATTGGTGATACACAGCAATAGTCAGCCCAATACTGCTCTATGGCGCTTTGGTGGGCTGGAATGCCGCAAAAAAGTCCTTATGCCTCGGGCCAATGTAGAAGGTGCATCGCGGGAGCGCTGTGGTCCACTTCGAAGGCTGCGCTTTAAAAACCCTTAGTTTTTCGCCCATTGGTCGATGTGCTGGGAAATCCGTAGATTGACGGTCATAGGGTAATTCAATTTCAGAACCTTTGGGCGCCGCTTAATTGGGGCGGAAATCACAAGCAGCACAGACTTCATGGCACCTATCTTTAAGTGGAAACGAACTTTTTGCACAGCGATTAAGGAGGAAGGATGGCGCAAGGGAATGAAACCCTTGGTTACCGGAGTGGGTACCGGGATTCACTGCCGGGAACTGAACGTCAGGCGGACAGTAAGGCTACCTGACCATTGCAGCTTATTTCAAGCAGAGGTTTTCGCAATGAGGATAACTGCAGAGCTAGGATTCACCGAAACGACAATCAATTCAAACCTATTCCAGACGGCAATTAAGGCAGTTTCCTCATATAGTATTTCATCCATAAACGTCCCTCGCAACCCTGAAGCCATTGAAAACGTAGACGCTGACAAAAGGCTACATATCTATTGGGTGCCCGGTCACAAGGGAATCTAGGGTAATGAAATAGCAGATGAGAATGAAAAAAACGCTACCAGTCTTCCCTGGAACAGACAAACTACATTTGCATACCACTTCAACACTTGTACAATGAAATATACGATAATATGATTAGGCAGTTCAGGGCTAGATGGAATGAGTTAACCACCTGCAAAACTGCAAAAGTACATACCAACGATACATGATGATATTTTCCGTTGCCATATGGCAACACGGGGTCAATTCGGGCTAGCGAACATATCGAAACTTGGTAAAAAGAGGAACAGCTCACCTTACGCCCCGTGTTGCCATATGGCAACGGACTTGAAAAACACTTAAATTATATAGCATGGACGATTGTTTTTTATTTTTACTTGTTATCAATAGAGTCACTAATGTTTTAACTAATATTTTAACACTGACATATTTTATAAATAAAAAAAAGCTTTCTATAAATGCATACTTACTTCTTCATAATATGACATTTTGATGGTTTTCTGCCACTCCTAATTTTGTTTAAATAACATACTTGCTTACACTGGATAGACAGCAAGAATCTGACGGAAGCATATGCGTTACGAAAGATACACCTCTAGGAATTAGTTAACGTACACATAAGCATTTTGAAGTAAGCGGCTTTTATTTTACACTCTCTTAAACATGGTGTATTTTGCGTTGCCATATGGCAACACGGGGTCAATTTGGGTTAATACATACATTCTTGCCACTGCTAATCACACGAATAACAATCCTAAAAACGAAAATGTGACTGCAATATTTCTTGTTTAAAATGTTTTAGATCCGTCGAACACCACGGACTTTATCGGCCGCCGATTTAGTTGGTCTTGCTAGTCTTTCCATTGCACCACAACTAATTGGTCGGAGCGATTAAGTTGATGTAGTGTGCGCACCTCCATACATCTTCATGTACATATTTCAAGCGAGCCCTACCATTTAAATAGGCGGCTGATAAATTCTGTGGTATGAGGTGGCTCCTATAGCTGCATTATTACATCTATTCCGTGTGTTGCAATATCCACGGAAGCAGCAGTTATGAAGAAAATGAATTAAAAATATTAGACAAATTCTCTACTTATATGTTTGGCCTTCCTTCGTTTTATTTTTCCAACGTCAAAAGCTGGACTTTTTTTTTGAAAAAGTTGGTACAACAAAAAATACGAAACACGTTTTCTGTCAGATAGCTAACATGGCGGATAAGAAGAAGAAGTGAAACTACCCGGAAAAAAGAATTTTATATGATAATCTGGGCAAAAACCTACCTACGCACCAAATTTTAAGCAAATCGGACGATAAATACGATTTTTTCGAATAGATCGGTCCCTGGTCCACTTCCCTGAAAGAAAGGATCCTATATGCTAATATAAGCAAAAAGCTACCTACGTACCAAATTTTAAGCAAACCGGACCATAAATACGATTTTTTTCGAATAAATCGGTCCTGGTCCACCGGAGGGTTTTCCCAAAATTTTCTTTCGCAAAAACCTTCTCCTGGCAATTACGAACTACTGAAAAAAAATTAGCCAAATCGGCGCAACCGTTCTCAATTGATGAATTACTATACATTTTTCACATCAATAATCATTATGAATATTTATCATTACTTAACAGGTCTAGTGTAATTGAATACGTCCTCGATTTATTGGTTTACAAAATATACCCAAATAAAAGTTATAATATTTTGTGTACTTTATTGTATTAAACTGTCGAAGTCAAATAAAACATGGCATGACTAAATCGTTTTGTACTTGGCACAAGTCTGATCATTTTCGAACTAGTTCGGTTTCTCTTAGGAAATTATAGTTGTAAACTAGAATTTTTCTTGACTAGTTTGGGGTTTCACTGCAGGGTATGTATGGTAGATGCCTATAGTTAGGGCTGCCATAACTGTTTGCCCTTAATTCCGGACGCCAGCGATGAAAAGATTGCGTGCGCTTTAGGATTTAAGTTTCACCGCATAACTTTGGACCACATTAACCGACATCGATAATTCTCAGGGGAGGTCCCATACTAATTTGGTTTAGAACCGATCATTGGACCATGAAGAAATTAACGGTACTTTTAAATTTGTATACCAGAATCGAAGTCGGTTGTGTTTTTTGCTTAAAAATTACTTGTTATTGTATTAATTGAGTTGTACCGAGCCTTGCAGAGGAATTTATAATGCATAGAGTTTATTATGAACTTATTGAAGAGTTAAAATACAAATTTGTTAGTTACCTTAATTGCATGCAAATTTTAAAATGCGACTTCGTCTTTACACCAAAATCATAATTTTTTCATTATTATTAACCGATTTCAAAAAAGGAGGAGGTTATCTATTCGTCGGCATACTTTTTTTTATGTACATATGTTACCGCATAACTGATTTCGATAATTCTTTTTCTGGTGCCTCAGGGGAGGTCCCATCCTAATTTGGTTTAGATCCGATTATTGGATAATGAAGAAATTAATGGTAGTCTTAAAGTTTTTTATGAGAATTTAAACAATAGTCTTCGAATGTCTTCTATAAATCGATACATTTTTTAGTGATGATTTCATTTTGCGCCCCTGTACTGTAGTATTTTCTTATCAAGTTGTCAAGGCAATGCTCGTTTATTTAAGTTGGCAATGCAAATAATAATTATACAAAGAGAAAGTACATATCATGGACTTTAAAATAGCGCTGAGTTATTACAAAAATAGATTCAACTATGTATGTATGTATTTTTGTAAAATGTCAATATTCTGTGTAAATTATATAACTAAGTTTTATACTTTATTAGTTTCGTAATAATCTGATATCTGACTTCAAGTGTTAAGATTTTGAGACTTATCCAATAAATGGTTAAAGAGAAATTACAAAAAGCAAAAAAAACAAAAAAACAAAACGAGTTAAAATGTCCCACCCGTCACGTTGGAATGCCCTGTTTTCATAAATTGGTCCATTTTGTGCACTCCCGTCTCAAGCTTTGATTTCGCTGTTGAATTACACCAATTCACTGATCCTAGCACCTAGCTAATTTCGCACGAGTTGAAAAGAAAGAGGAATCAATTAGAAAATGGAATGAAAAAATTAGAGACAATGTCGTATTCACAATTGTCTAATTCACGATATTACACAAAATCAACAAAAAAATAATGATGGCACAATCATCCACATTGTAAAATGAGAATAATTGTAAAATTTGGTAGATTTTAAGCTTACGGTGGTAGATGTGGTAGAAACGCAATTTAGAACAAGTAAGAGCAGCGCTCTCTTCGGCTATGCCGAAGGCTCCATACCTTTCATGAGCATCTGAAAATTTTACGTTAACAGATTGCTGCATTTGAAAAAATTTATATATTCACAGCAGACATAGATAGAGGAGATACATATATAAAAAATTCTAGCTAAACAATCACAGGTATGGAAGATATACCTTATATAGCACCAATCTAAGTGATTTTCTCTGCTGTGTGATCGGTACGTAAACCGGTAACACAATTTAATGGGTTTAGCTTACTACATAAAGGAGATACACATATTGCAAAAACTGGTATCTGAACAATCAGTGGTACAAGAGATTAAGACTATACAGCATAGATTTTGACGATTTTCTCAGTAGACTTTTTATTATTATTTAAAAAATAGCTTACGAAACTTATCGGTTTTAGCTGTCCAAATAAAGGAGTTTTACAGTAAAACCCTATATCTGAACAATCAGTTGTATGGGGGCAATAAACAGCTTATAGTGACCCGATCTTTGTTAATTTTACTGTAAACTTTCTGTTGATAATGAGTGAAAATAGTGCGAAATTTCATGTTTCTAGCTGCATAGATGGAGTAGTTATAACAAAAAATCGCATATCTGAACAATCAGTTGTATGCGACCTATATGTAAAAGTGACCCGATCTTTGTTATTTTCACTATAAGTATTCTGTTAATAATGAGTGGAAACGGTGCGAATTTTGATGTTCCTAGCTGCATAAATGAAGAAGTTATGACAAAAAATCTCATATCTGAACAATCAGTTGGTGGTGGTGGTTGTAGTGACTCGATCTTCGCCATTTTCACTGAAAGTATTCTTTTGATAATAAGTGACAACAGTGCAAAATTTCATGTGTCTAGCTACTTAAATGGAGGAGTTATAACGAAAAATCTTATATCTGAACAATCAGTTGTATGAGAGCTATATGTTATAGTGACTTGATCTTTGTAATCCTTCTAGATGTATCCTCTAAGCGGATGCCGACTGGACAATGGGCATCGCTGCTTACCCCGCTGTGGCAAGGCAGGCTTGTTCCTTGTTCCTATGCGGCAGTGGTGCAAGCAGGCGGGACCTAGCTAAGGCCGAGGTATAAACTCTCCTGCCTCGCCGAGCGGCTGGCCGTATTGGCTCGCCCAGGGGACGCTGGGGTGGGCATACTTAGGCAACGCCCCCCCCCAATCCAGCGTGTTATGCGTCATCGTGCCCATTGGATGGTTTGCAGTCATGGGGCTTTCTGACTGTATTTTAACGGCGCCTTCCGGATACCTGTCCGCCTCAGGGAGTAACAGTGGACTTACCACGGCATGGAGCTCTACCGTGGCACCGTTCGTTTCCCTCCTTATTTTTATCAGGTCGCAGAAAGGATTAGGCTCAGTATACGACCGAAGAACTAGATGTAATGAATGAAAAAAATTTAGCCCCGGATCTCTGCACGGGTAAAAATACCGCCGGCGGACACGTTGCTAATAATTTCGAAAAACCCTTTCCTACCGCTAGTTCGGCTCCAAGGGGCCCTTCACGGCCAACTCCATCGGGCAAGCCCGAAAGTCCTTCCGCGCTCACCACCGGCTCCAACGCACCCCTCGAGGGACCCAATGTACAGGAGACTGAGAGGCAAAACAGGACTGAACGGCCGGTAGAAAGAGGTTGTCGGCCTTCCATGTCCGACGCGGCTGTGGACTAACCCCCCGAGGGTAGTTCAACAGCGGTCGCGAGGAACCCGGCACTAAAGAGCCCACTGCGGGCATGGTAGCTGTTAGGCCTGACGTCAAGCGCAGAGCCCGGAACCCTCAAACGGCCTAGTGGGCCTCTGCCGGGTCTACAAGAAGATCCTTGGAAAAAACCCAGGACCCCTCTGTAGTTCGAGACGAGGGTTTTACCAGGGCCGCATAAAACTAGTTTCCTGCGCCGACGAAAGGTCGGTCAAGTTGTATAAGGAAGCCATAGCTATGCTGGGTGAACTAAGACCCGGCGCGCCGAACCTGGCGGCCGTCCATAGGGATGAAATATCTTGTAAACCCCGGGCTAGGGCCTGGGTGCCATAAGATCCTGCTAAGCCCGAAGGCATCTTGGAGATAATCCAGCTCTCCAACGACTTACTACCGACCCTTGCTTGGAGAGTAGTGAAGGTCAGCGAGGTGAAGGATCAGCAGAGATATATCACGCTTGTGATAAACGAGGAGTCTCTGCCTATCCTCCCAGAAAACAATGGGGTCATCAGCTACGGCTTTTACTACATTACCCTCAAAGCCCAAAAAGAGAATAAGAGCATTTCCCAAAACACGGAAAATACTGCTAGTGAACCCTTGGCTTCAAACACGCCTTCTAAAGACGACCCCATGAAAGGGGAGAGGAAATTGGCTTCGACCCAGGGAAACCTGGACGGGCAAGTAGAGACTCAGACCCTGGAGTTAAATTTAGGCACGGGCAGCGATGCTAGTTCCATCATTGGGCCTTTTAGGATCTGTCTTCAGTCGATGGATCGAGATCTCGGAGGAACAACTCCTGGATTCGGACCAAGAGGACGCTGACGTAACAGTAGTAGCGCTCAAAGACGACAGCCAGGACATAATGGACGACGAGACCATGGGCATGTCTGAGAATGGTGAGGGTCCTACAAATTAACCTTCACTATTTGAAGGCAGCATCGACTGCTCCTCTCCTGCACCTAGACGAAAGAGGAGAGAAGCTTATATTTGTCCAGAACCCTGAGTGGTACACCAGAAGATTTGCGGACTCAATTCTAATGCGTATCATGTTGTGTCAGTCCCTATGGCAGGTAAGATTAGATCATGCATTTTAATAAAGAAAAACTTTTCTTATCTTCTACTCACACAGTTTAGTGACGAGGAAATGGTGAGCGTACGCGTGGAAGTACGATCCAAACCACTCTGGCTGGTCTTATCTTACATGGCACATGTGAAAGAGGCCAACAAGAGGAAGTTTCCCATCGTTATCGCAACCGATGCGAATGCTCATCATTCGCTGTGTGGATCCACGGACACTAACAAACGGGGTGAGTCTCTTATCGATTTTATTTTTTCAAATAGCTTAGCAATTTGTAATAGCGGAATTAGGCCAACATTTGTAACCTTTAACAGAAGGGAAGTACTAGACATCTCTCTTGTGTCGGATAGCTTTCTAGAAAATATTAGCGAGTAGTATGACTCAAATGACCACTCCTTTTCCGACCATAGATACATAAATTTTAAGATCTCCTTCGAACCACCATCTTCAATCGCTTACAGAAACAGGAGACGAATCGACTGGAACAAGTTCAGGAATACACTATCGGACTTCCTTTTTAAAGGCGCTTCTCACGGTAAGTCTCGCTTACCGATAACATCTGATGAAGCGGAATCTGTAGACTTCCAGCACGCTCCTCCCGGTGGACTAGATTCATCGGAAAAAATTGAAGAAGCAGTGGACCTTATCACCAAAGCCTGTAACGCGGCTTTTTCCGCCTCTGCCCTATCACAATTCCGAAGGGGAAAAAGAAGCCACACTGGTGGAACGGTGAAATCTCCAGCGCTGGGGAAGGAAAACAGGAAGCTTTTTAATAAAGCGAAAAGAGATGGATCGTGGCACTCCTATAAGGAAGCCTTAAGAAATTTCAAGCGAGCCATTAAAAGGGCTCAGAGGACATCATGGAAAAACTTCTGTGACAATATTCAGGAACATTGGAAGCCTACCGTTTACGGGAGGTATTATCACATAGCCCCTTTTCTCCCAGTTATATCCATAGGCCAAACGGCGAGTGGACTTCATCTCGAAATGACTTGCTAGAGATTCTTGTAGACACACACTTTCCTGGCTGCACCGCGGTGGAGAGTAACTCGGCCCCTACTCTTGGACCATTTCTGGCAGGGGAAGCCATCGTAACCCACAGGAATGTGAATAGGGCCATAAGATCTTTTAAACCCCTCAAATCCCCTGGGTTGGATGGCATTTTCCCAGCGAAGCCGTAAAAAGCATCTGACATTTATGCAATAACCTAACGGTAATCTATAAGGCTTCTCTCAACTCGGAATATAGGGAGGCAGAGCCTCTCATGTGAAGCCCAACGATTTTCGGTCAATCATCTTCTCTTCTTTCATCCTTAAGGTCCTGGAAAGGATACTGGACACATTTTTTCGGCATAAGATGGATCCTAAGAAGCTATCTCACTGCCAACACGCCTAATCGAAAGGCAAATCTGTTGAAACTGCACTACACAAAATAGTTTACAATATTGAGAAATCCTTGGCATTGACAAGTAGCTAACACTAGGTATCTTTCTGGACATAGAAGGGCCCTTTAATAATGTGCTCCCAGAGGCGATCACATCATCTATGCTCCAGATCGGACTTGATCGATCACTGGTAGACGTTGTCCGTATTCGTAGAACTACTTACTCGGAGAAGGGTGGAGCTCACATCATAAGATATGCGACAAGGAGCACTCCCCAAGGAGGAGTACTCTCACCACTCCTCTGGAATCTTACGGTAAACACCCTACTCACTCGCTTACAAGGCACGGGCTGCAACGCTATTGCGTATGCCGATGATCTTGCCCTAACTGCAACCGGTAAACACCCACAAATCTTTGGAGAACTGTTGCAGAACCCCTTGAGTATCGTGAAAACCTGGTCAAGAGAATGAGCACTGAACGCCAATCCAGCTAAAACGGTCACGGTTCTCTTTATACGGAAAACAAAAATCCCCCAATTTCAACTTCCTACCTTAAATGGCATAGAGCTTTCGCTCTCTAATAAAGTGAAACACTTTCAGGGTAACTGTGCGGCGGACGACCTTGAGCGGAAGGGAACCACCCTGTCAGACGTCAACTCCTCTCATGCAGCGGGCATACACATATTTACCTGTAAGACATAACTCAGGACATACTTTGCTGAGACGGCAAACAAAAGATGGTGGGAAGAACCCACGTGCGGGACGACTCGACAAATCTGGCCCAACTTCGACAAGATAAGATCCGACGCACTTACTCGGTTAGAACGTCCTGTACCAAGGCTGGTGACCGGTATAATTATGGGCCACTGCTGAATGGGAAGGCATGCTAGCAGAATGCCGCAACGAGGACGAAATCGAGAGTGTGGAGCATTATCTCTGTCATTGCCCCGTCCTCATGTTGTCGAGAAGACGCTCATTTCACCACCACCGTTTTGATTGTCTCGCGGAACTAAGTGAAGCAGGCATTTACGAATTCTCGCGCCTTCTAAACCTAACCAACTGGTTCCACTTCTAGGTGAACGGACGGGTTCGAATTCGAGCTCTCAATTGGTATCACCACGGACCCATTGGGTCTAAGTGTGCGTCTCTCCTATGTTGGATGAAGGCAGGCGATTTATCCTAACCTAACCTGTGCCTATCATTGGATACCATGTACATACATGTGTTTAAAGTACAAAACCGCATATCAAAAAAATGTAAAACCGCGTATCAAGATAATGCAAAACCGCGTATGTGAGGTTGCATAAATTATTTTCTAGAGAGTAAAAACACTCATATTTCAAAGTGGTTCTCTTTTTTATATAGAAATCGCATTTCTGGCTAGTATATTTCAGGACGAATGCATAAGGATTGAGAATAGAGCTTGTGTGAGTAAATCCAATTTTTGGCAGCAAATGACAGTTACGCGGTTTTGCAGAATGACGATACGCGGTTTTGTACTTTAAACGACGATATGTATATATGTACCTACTTGTAAAAATTGTTTTTAAGTAAAATCTAATAACTGTTATTTTTGATCGAAAAATAAAAATCATAATATAACGATTAAAGAAGATCGAAAAAATAAAAATCACATAATAATGATTAAAAATGATCGTAAAAATAAAAATATTAAAATAACGATGAAAGATGATCAAAATAATAAAAATCACATAATAGCGACTGAAAATGAAAATCATAAAATAACGATGAAAGATGATCAAAAGAATAAAAATCCCGATAAAAATAATCGCAAAAGAACGATTAATTTATGGTTTTTATTTTAAAAATCTTAACGGTTACGATCCCTTGGATTAATCAATCAACTTCATTAAAACTTTGAAATAAAATTTTCGAGGGATTTATTTATATGACATTTGGGTACCAGGCCATATTGATATTGCAGGGAATTGTTTTGCGGAGAAGTTGGCCAGGAAATGTACTTCTTTCTCTTTGGTTAGTATATTTCGAGGATACTAAATTATTTGTTTTCACGCGAAAGGGCTAATTATCACACCGAATCGTCACTGTTTACAGAACAATAAGGTGGAATCAAAACTTTGTTGTAAGCTGCCTAGATTTTATTTGTGAGGTACGAAAAATATTTACTTAAGTACAAGAATGCATAATTTTTGTCTTTAACATTGACACTGTAATGAAGTTATAACAACGACCAAAAATATTTGATTTGTTGATAGTTCTGGCAACACTGCTTTTATTAAGAGAAATACATAGCTCCGAGTCTAAGAACCCTAAGGTCTCAACTAGAGTATGGCTCAGTCATTTGGAATCCATTTTATGATGTTCATAATAGAAGAATTGAACGTGTTCAAAAAAATTTGTTTGAAATACTCCTTATCACATCTTAAGTTTGATTTATCTCTTCCACCTTTTATTTCATGACGAATACTAGTCAATTTGCATATGCTTCAAATTAGAAGAATGATTGTTAGAAGATGATCGATTGTCCTGGTAAAACTCAATGTCCCTTTAAAAAAACTTCGTATGCCTGAATGGGCCAATCACTAGATTATTAATTGAGTTAAATGTTTTGGATAATAATAATTCTTTAGATTTTGTTATTTTCTTATTTACCTTAGGTAAGTACTTAATTTATAACACTGTACCGTAAAATTAACTTTTTTTCTGGGTATTGGACCAAACCAATTTTTTTAAGAGATTGAGTCATAGGTAAAAAGTTATTTTTCCGTTTTTCGAAGTTAGCCTCCGAAATCGAGATATGGGCCTTCGAAGTTCGAAATAGGACCTTTGGTAAAAGAATATATTTAATTATTGCATATAAATAACTAAACACCTAAAAATATAGACGTAGTCATCCTTTTGCTCTTATTGAAATGGTATATAACTTTTTTTGTGCAAACTTATATTACAGGTGCTATAAGGGGTTAAACCCCCTTTCTTTCGATGTGCATATTTGTATACTCCATATATAAAAATTTAAAAAAAAACACATTTAAATGAAAAAATACCTTTTTTTATAAAAAAATATAGTTTAAACAAAAAAAATACTAACCGATTTTTAAAAAATTGAGATCTTTGTAAAGACGATTAAATACCATTTCTTCTGGTATGCATATTTATATGCTTCGTATATAAAAATTTGAGAAAAAACACATTTAAAGGAAAAAATACCTTTTTTTTATAAAGAAAATATTTTAAGCAAAAAATTTACTCACCGGTTTTTAAAAAATTGGCATTGTTGTTAAGGTGATTAAACCCTTTCGTCTAATATACATATTTGTATACTTCGTATATAAAAATTGGAGAAAAAATCACTTAAAAAGAAAAAATACCAATTTTTTCATATAAAAATAAAATTTTACAAAAAAAACACTAACTAGTAATACAATTGAATACCGTATTTAAATAAAACAAATAATTTATAGTGTTTTAAGCGGTAATTCGTTCTTGTTCACCCACAGCCCTGTTAAAAGTAAAGCAAAAGTCGTCGATGACTCTGCAAAACCGCCCATCGACCAATAGCAAAACCGCCTATCTTACGGCGTCTGTATTTTTTACTTTTTTTGCTTTTTACATGCAATAATTAAAAGTAATTTTTTACCAAAGGTTCAGTTTCGAACTTCGAAAGCCCATACCTCGATTTCGGAGGCTAACTTCGAAAAACGGAGAGCTTACTTTTTTTACTTAATCAATCAATCAATCTCTTAAAAAAAGATGGTTTGGTCCAATACCCAGCAGAGCGCTGTACAGTGTATTTACTCATTAAGGACCGTTTTCTCAAGTCACCTTTAACTTTAAAGCTCACTTTATATTTAAAGGTTGCTTTAAAATCTATGGCTATGGTGGTCCAATTTATGTCTAAAGTAAAGCATATAATAATCGGTTTTTGACGTATGTATGTTTCATGGTTGTAAACCAATTTAAAAGCGATAACAAAATGCTTTACATTAGACCCAACCATAAATTTTAATGTAACCTTTAAATATAAAGTGAGCTTTAAAGTTAAATTTTACTTGGGAAAACGGCCCTAAGTTCTCTAAATGTATTAGCGAGTCTGTAAGAACATATGAATTGTGTCATTAACTTAATAAAGCAAATACAAATATCTCAATTCCTGCGCCAAATTCTTCGATAAATGATTCGACTTCAGCGCCACCTAGTGGATCCATTTTTCACAAACGGATTTCTTGTTATGCAGGTAGAATACATTTTAAATTTGAGCGAAATCGGTTCATAAGTACGATTTTTATAAATAAGTCGACTTCAGAGCCACCTATCGAGTTTTCTAGTAGCATTTATTAGGGCCAAATATAGGACTCAAAATTGATATTTACAGTTGATATTTTGCCACTGTCTGCCAAGTGGTGACCTAGACCACCCGTCCACGCCCTCTAAAATTGAGGGAAATATTTTTTATTGAAAACTCGAAAAATTTTACCTACTAAATCGGGGATGCTCTATTTTTTGGTGGTATGACCGACTTGCGGTTTCGTCCGGAAGTGGGTTAAACTGACCGGAAGTCCATTTTATAAAATTAGATTTACATATTTTTAACACAGATTTCGATTCTA
>NW_023458563.1:2927685-2929078 GCF_013731165.1 Rhagoletis pomonella | reverse complement strand
CGGTATTTTATTACAAATAGAATAACTAAGCTGAGTGTTTAATGTTGTGTATGGAGCTTTGCGGTATTTTATTACAAATAGAATAAACGTTTATTTTCATCCCACTAGTTTTGACGCATATTCGCGTCTTCCTCAGGGAATTTATTTATAAATGCGAGAAACATATATGTACATTAGGGTGGTCCAAAAATTCATGTGAAAAAGTAAAGTCGAAATTTTAATGCTCTCACCCCCTAGGTTTGTTCTATATAGAAAAAAAGAGTACCCTTATTTTTTATTTTGAAATCAAAAAATATTTAGAGGTCGTTCAAAGCGCCCAAAGTTTTCCATGTATTTTATATGGGGAAAAAAAAAAAATTTTAAAATAAAAAAATAGGGGTACACTTTTTTTCCTTATAGAACAATCCTAGGGCGTGAGAGCATTACAATTCCGACTTTACTATTTTTGGACGACCCTAATGTACATGCAGTCATATCAAGGGCACCTCATTTCAAAGTGATATTGTTTTCCACTTATGTTTATTTATTTATTTTTAAGAATTTTCTCTAAAATAAAGTTCATTCTCTGAAGAAGTCCATATAAACCCAAATTTAAAACTACATATGTAGAAAACTAAAAAAATCTAAAAATGTTCATCCAAATGTCAAAAATTATTTTCTCACAATTTTTTGAGTATATAGATGTAAAGCCCTTTTAATTTTATTGCAATAATGTGCAAGTTTCAAGTGGCTAAAAATTTCCGTTGTTGCGGTTTTCTTCCATATAAAAATAAATTGTGTTTATTCGTTATATGGTAGCAAATGCGACAAAAAGAATCAAAGGTTTTAAGGCTCTTGAAACTTGCTTAAAGCTTAAACGGGAAAAATGCCCTTAATATAGCATTGACTCATTAAGTTAAACTTTTGGCAAATAAAATTAATCTGTTGGTAAATAAATTTAGTCTTTTGGCAAATAAATGTAATCTTTTGACAAATAAAATTAATCTTTTGGCAAATAAAATTAAACTCTACTATAGTACTAAACAGTGTTTGAAAAAGTAAAAAATACACTAAAAAACTGCTGTTGCTGTGCTAGGAAAGCATTTTTTTTTTTACTTTTGACGCTTAGCTTTACTGCGCCAATATCAAGAGTTAACCTCCAGGATAGCTGAAAAGTGTTTTTCTGTTCTGTTGATTTGACTGCTCACTTTCAAACAGTTCTGTCACAGCATGGTCTCAAATATTCGTAAAACTATCTGGCGCATTTTATTTCAACCAAACCACGCATTATGGCCAAATGGGATAAAAAAACCATCTAAAATGCTACAAATCTTGAACACCCTTAATATATTTTCAAACGAAGGTACAAAAAAAAATTATTTATGTGCATACGCACATATGTCCATTAGGGTGC
>NW_023458563.1:2926140-2927585 GCF_013731165.1 Rhagoletis pomonella | reverse complement strand
AAAAAATCTAAAAATGTTCATCCAAATGTCAAAAATTATTTTCTCACAATTTTTTGAGTATATAGATGTAAAGCCCTTTTAATTTTATTTCAATAATGTGCAAGTTTCAAGTGGCTAAAAATTTCCGTTGTTGCGGTTTTCTTCCATATAAAAATAAATCGTGTTTATTCGTTATATGGTAGCAAATGCGACAAAAAGAATCAAAGGTTTTAAGGCCCTTGAAACTTGCTTAAAGCTTAAACGGGAAAAATGCCTTTGATATAGCATTGACACATTAAGTTAAACTTTTGGCAAATAAAATTAATCTTTTGGCAAATAAATTTAGTCTTTTGGCAAATAAATTTAATCTTTTGACAAATAAAATTAATCTTTTGGCATATAAAATTAAGCTCTACTATAGTACTAAACAGTGTTTGAAAAAGTAAAAAATACACTAAAAACTGCTGTTGCTGTGCTTGGAAAGCATTTTTTTTAACTTTTGACGCTTAGCTTTACTGCGCCAATATCAAGAGTTAACCTCCAGGATAGCTGAAAAGTGTTTTTCTGTTCTGTTGATTTGACTGCTCACTCTTAAACAGTTCTGTCACAGCATGGTCTCAAATATTCGTAAAACTATCTGGCGCATTTTATTTCAACCAAACCACGCATTATGGCCAAATTGGATAAAAAAACCATCTAAAATGCTACAAATCTTGAACACCCTTAATATATTTTCAAACGAAGGTACAAAAAAAAATTATTTATGTGCATACGCACATATGTACATTAGGGTGCTCATAGAAAATGTTTTTTTTTTTGGAAATTTCAAGACCCTACCCCCTAATTTTATTCGTTTTTATGAGAAATAATATTGCCTATTTTTATAGATATTTTAAAGGTAATTTAGGAGTCGATACCAGTCGATTTAGGATAAAAAATACGGTTTTGTAGATTTATGAGCTTTTGATTGACAATTTTTGACTCGATTTCAAAGATCGAATGTCATCTGAGAAGAGGATATATAGGCCTTTGAAATGCTATTTAATAATCTATTTTCGGACTTGGCTTGTTGGGACATATCTCGTTTTGGATAACGTCTGTGGAGTAGCTACATACATAATCGAGTTATATATAAATAAGTGCAAGCTCCATAGGTTATCCAAAAATTGTCGGATTTTAAATCGGTGAAGTGGGTGACAATACATACATCCATATAAGCGTTTAAACGTTTTCTTGAGAAATTTCTCAACGCGCCTCTATATGTATAATTGGTCCGTGAGGCCAAACGACTTAGTTAGGGCGATCTGTGGAGTAGCTACATACATAATCGAGTTATATATAAATAAGTGCAAGCTCCATAGGTTATCCAAAAATTGTCGGATTTCAAATCGGTGAAGTGGGTGGCAATACATACATACATATAAGCGTTTAAACATTTTCTTGAGAAATTTCTCAACGCGCCTCTA
>NW_023458563.1:2924852-2926040 GCF_013731165.1 Rhagoletis pomonella | reverse complement strand
AAAGTAGGTTTAATGAGCTTTATAAATTGACGTTTTCATACATTTTTCAATTTATAAACCTTTTATAAAGCTACTTTATTTTTTATGAATAAGCCCATTATTTTATACGTGCCGTACTGACAGAAAAAATTTCATTTAATAGAAAAGGGAGAGCCGGCTTCGGTCATATTATCTAAATCTCTCATGATGCATACATACCTCTTGAGGCATTTAGATACAGTACTGAGAAGTGGTATTTTATCAAGGCTGGATTACTAAATTTCAGTTGGAAACATTAGAACCCCCATGGCACCTCCCAGAAAGTTACACGTTCACGCGGCGTATCCCTGGAACCATTTTAAGGTAAATTAGGGGAATTGATATCTTTCGTATGCCTAGCGTGTAGACGAGATTTTATAATTTCATAGTTTAAAACGGCTTTAAAATATAGAGCTATAACAAAATGGGCAACGAAATAAAATATAACATCATTAAATTATTTTTCCTCTAATATATAAAAATCTCGTGTCACGGTGTTAGTGGTCGAACTCCTCCTAAACGGCTTGACCGGCCCTTATAAATTTTTTTGTGCATATATGGTAGGTATGAAAATCGGATGTAAAGTATATTTTATACCGCTAGGTGCAGGGGGCTTGGCATCTCCCATACAAACCGAATTTTTCACACTGCATATCTCTGAAAGTGTTCATGGTAGAGTACTCGAACATGGTATGGAGATATAAGAAAATAATCGCATACTCATGAAGAAAAATTGCCGTTATTGGAGAAGGGGTGTAGCACCTCCAATACAAACCGAATTTTTTTATACTGCAGGTATATCTCTGGAAGTGTTCATTATAGAGTACTGGAACTTGGTATGGAGATATATGAAATCAATCGCATGGTCATGATGAAAAATTGGGGCTATTAGTAAAAGGGGCGTGGCACATCCCATACAAACCGAATTTTTCATACTGCATATCTCGGAAAAAGTTCATGGAAGAGGACTCGAACATGGTATGGAGGTATATGAAAGCAATCGCATACTCATCGAGAAAAAATTCTGGTTATCGTAAAATGGGGCGGGACACCTTCCATACAAATCGATTTTTTCATACTGCTTAACTTTGGAAGTGTTCATGGTAGAGTACTGAATATTGGGCTATTGGGTAGCACCTCCCATACAAACCGAATTTTTCATACTGCATA
>NW_023458563.1:2916070-2924842 GCF_013731165.1 Rhagoletis pomonella | reverse complement strand
CTATTGGGTAGCACCTCCCATACAAACCGAATTTTTCATACTGCATACCTCTGGCAGTGTTCACGATAGAGTACTGAATATTGGGCTATTGGGTAGCACCTCCCATACAAACCGAATTTTTCATACTGCATACCTCTGGCGGTGTTTACGATAGAGTACTGGAATTTGGCAATTAGGATGTCCCTATCCTAAAAAAATAGTCTCTATTTTTTGTTTTAAAATTTTTAGTATTTGTGTATGAAAAATCGAATATATAAAAATATCGTGTCACGATGTTTGTGGTCGAACTCCTCCGAAAGGACTTGACCAATTTTATTGAAATTTTTTGTGTATATTCGGTAGGTATGATAATAGTATGTTTCATACCGCTAAGTGAAGGGGGCGTGGCACCTCCCATACAAACCAAATTTTTTACAATGCATATCTCTGAAAGTGTTCATGGTAGAGTAGTCGAACATGGTATGGAGAAATCAATCATGAAAATCAATCCCATACTCTTAGAGAAAATTGCGGCTATTTTATAAGGGGGCGTGGCGCGTTTCAAATGCACTGAAGCTATTACGTACATTTGTATGCATATTCACTTTTGTTAGGTTATTTAAGATGGCAATGGAAATATGCCTTCCGACAACCACCAAACCGTAATATTAGAAGATATATGTGTCACTGAAAATCATGAACGTTTACTGTTGGTGAAAATGTTGGACCAAAATGTTTAAATACAAAAAATTAATTTTGGGCGGGTTGAAGTTCGCCGGGTCTGCTAGTATTTGTATAAAAACGTGGGGTGAAACCCGCGGGTATAAGCTAGTATATATATAATGTAAAATATAGATTTTATATTTTTTTATTTTATTTGATTTTTATATTTAATTTACTTTATTTTATATTCATTTGCTTATTTTATATAACATTTTTTATTTTACTATTGGTTAGTTAAAATTTTTAGAGTTGAATTTTATTAAAAAGTCAGCAACAACTAACTAAAGCAACGTAAAAAAATATAGCACTTATAAAAAAAATAATTAAAACTAAATAAATGAAAATTCGACTGGCCGTGGGACTCGAACCCACGACCTTGCGGCTCTTCTTTCCGCATAACTGCCGTCTGTGAGGGTAAAATTATCATGCGCATATGTGTGCCGGATTATATGCATAAGCTTTGCCGTCTGTCAGAGCTTTAAGATGCATAAACCTAAAGGTAAATTTTAGAAGAAGTTAAACTGACAATTTATTAAAACTAGTAGTAACCCTCGTAATTCGGGTGAATGCAGTAAATAAATACTAAGAATTTTAATTTAAGTATATAATAAAACGTGGTATTCATGAATATATTACAGAATTTAGCTCAAGATGTATTTAAAGATCTTCGGGAAAGAAAACAATTAATCTTGTATTGCTAGGGACCTGATAACCCAGGATAATTTTTAAGTTCTTAAAGGACCTTACTCTACTCAAAGCTTCGTACAGTGGGCCGTGAGAATAGAATAATCTCTAAGGTATAGTCCAACCTTTCACCATATCTGTCCAAGGGCTTTATTATTCGTAATCTGAAACGAAATAATCACTGAAAATTGGTGCCGTTTATGCTGAAAGGCATTTAGTATCACACTTTTAAACTAAAGCTAGTTTTAAACCTTTCAGTACAAAAAATCAACCACTTATTCTCAAAAGTCTAAAATATCGATGGTCCTCTGCAATAACAACATAACCCAAATTTCATATTTTTCAGTAGAGCCAATTAAAGATTTTGTTTCGAAATTAAGTAGTAATATGTCCCTTTTCACATTCTAAAATGCATTTTTTTCCCAGGGCGATGTCCTAAGAAAAGTGGGGCATTAAATTTTACATTACCTAGTATCGTTAAATAAATGTGTTTTAATATGACATTTTTGGAACTTTTTGAATACATTACAATGCTGATTACATATGTAGTTAGCAGTAATATTATCAAGAACTCATGAGAAATACATTATATTCCGACTGGGTACGTTTGTAGAATAATATCTGAATTGAATGAGAAAGCAAGTTCAGCGAACCGTAATTCCCTTATTTTAAGCGCTGGTTATACTTGTATTGTGCTGCAGCGCATAACATGAGTACCGCCACATATCGAATCTGTTTAACGAGCTTTGCATACAAGCGATTGTCCTACGCAGTGCATGACAGGGCATGGTAGCTAAGTCTGGAGAATTTTGATTTTTCGCTATGTGAGAGATGCCACTCTCATTAATCTTTTCCCAATACCCATCAGATTTACAGGAATTACTGAGAAGTCGTTCTTGTACATACATTGGGGCATATTTATATTCGAAACAAAGTCAATTATAAAGTTAGTTGCCGCCATTTCATTGAAAATTATGACAAAAGGCAGCCACTAACTTTAGTGTCGACTTCATTTAAGCTATGAATAAGCATTCTTCAGTTATGTTTTCCTAACTAAATGCTGGAGTAGCGGAACAGACTAACTGATCACCAGGGAACGGATTTTATGGAAATTGCCTTTTTTCTGCTAAAGAGATAGAGTATATTCGATTAAGAATGTCCACGATTTAGCTTTCCCTGATTCCATATATACACATTTGATGTTGCCTTTTTTTGCCTTTTTTAAGATATTTGCCTTTTTTAAAATATTTGCCTTTTTTTGCCTTTTCTACCTTTAAAAAAGTGATTATAGCATTTAAATTTTTTTTTAAAGATTAAAAAATATAAACATGCCCATGCGGCTTATAGAAGCGCAGGGACCGCTTGCCAAATTGGTGTTGGAAAAATTCAAAGCCGTTTTCTCAGCTAACGTAGGCTTGGGGACAATAAGGGGTGTGGATAAAATTGTAAAGGGCGAGGAAAACGTCCTTATTCCTGATAATATGGACGTTTCAAACGTTCCATATTTAAATTGGGCTCCACTTGTATCAACTTACGTCGAGTGCACATTTAGTATATTCAAGGCTTTTCTTCGCGAAAATCGAATGAAAATGATGCCAGAAAACTTCAAAATGCATCTTGTGGTTCAATGTTACTACAACTATACAGATTAAAGTTTTATGAGTTAGAAACTCGAAAGGATAAAATAGTCAAAGATTCAAAGTACAAATTTTTCATATAATGATACTAGTTCATATTTTTTCTCTTTTTACTTGTAATATAAACATTTCTAAAATAAATGTATTTTTTGATTGTTCTTCGTATTTTCTGTCTTTTTTAGTGCCTTATTTTGCTTTTTTTCAATACCTAGTGCCTTTTCCTGCCTTTTTCGCTATTTTGTTTTGCCTTTTTTGCAAGACCTAGTGCCTTTTCCTGCCTTTTTTGCTATTTTATTTTGCCTTTTCCAGCCTATTTCGTTATTTTATTTTGCCTTTTTTATAGGTTTTTAGGTCCTAAAAATCCGTTCCCTGCCGATCACACTGAGCAGCTGATTCTGGGAAATTATGCGCTCTATGCCGAGTATAATTACACCTTTGATTCACATGCGCTGCTTCTCTATGCCCTGCACTTGCAATGTAAGTATAACCAGCGCTTTAGAGTCGCTCTGGTATGCTCGGCGCATGGTTATATACCTATTTTCTGTTTTAATATTTTTGATTTTAATTAACGAAAACTTCAGAATTCAAGGAAAAGTTTACATGCTTTCAATGTACATTATAGGTATGCATACATATGTATATGTATGTATGTATGTATATATGTAAGTATGCATGCACTCTTTACATACCCTGCAAAAAATTGTGCGACGAATCTCTAAAGAGAGTATTCCGGGAATGGTCTTAATCGGGTACAATTGCCTCAGTGTTGCCAAACATGGGCTTTTCCTACCAAAACTGGTAGGTTTTATTCCATTTGGTAGGTTTCGGGACTACGAGTAATAGTTATTTCAGAAAAATAAAAAATATGTATCTCTAAATATTTTTGGAATTTTTTTTTTTACATGAATATTTCACCGGTGCGTTCGTATAACGGCAGCCGCAAACATGTTCCTCAGTACAAACGTGCCAATATACAATACGAACATCCATATTTACTTTATGGCGTACTTGGACCAAGATTCCAGGAAAGTCTGCCAATGGGCTTGTACCCAACCATATTCTGGGCGGAGGCCTTCGCAATCGAAGTCAGTGTTCGCGAATTTTATCGTAGAAGACAAATGAGGAAAGAATAAATATTATGTCAGATATTCAGGCAGCGTTAGAATCATTAGAGTCTTTCAAAACGGCATCAAGGCTTGTGAACTATTGAACCACCTGGGAGCCCACAATAGCGTACCGCTGTGGAGGGTTCAGGGACACGAAGGGTTTGAAGGCAACGAAAGGGCTGACTGGGATGCGCGATACCGATACGATATTCAATATATCAATATCGTTGTTTATCGTATCGGTTAATTTTTATCGATATCACGAGTTGCGATACGATATCGATACAATATTTTGTTTCGATATGTGAAATATCGGAAACTTTTCTTTACCTATTCTGGGCTTCTGAATTAAAAATAAAATTGACTAGTTGGAAAAATTTGTTGTTCTCGCAAAACAGCTTTTGGCATAGTAAGCATGAAAAACAAAAATTCATAAAAATATCAAAATTTGTACTTCACTTTTAGAAATACATACATACATATGAAAAGGTGTGTATCTTTGAAGATACTTATCCAAAGTAACTTCGTTATTTTAATTTATGCTTATTTGCATTTAAATCCAAGTATACGTATGTAGTTTCATAAACAATATATCTTTATTAACCATTTCGTTTTCGATATTTCCGATATTCAATATATCGATATTATTTTAGTAGATATATCGGTTTAGAATATCGCGATATCGACATACCGAATTTTCATTGCCGATACGCATCCCTACTGTCTTGCAAAGAGTGGAGCCCAAATGCGTTTGCATAGTTCCGAGCCTTTTTGCGACACATCTAAAGGATATACTGCAGACCTACTTAGGAGCTAGCTGGGAATTGTCGAAGGGAATACGACAACCAAAGAGATTCATAACTTTTCAGGAGGAACTCCGAAAGAAACCTTGAACTTAAAACTCTTACTGGCTACCAGACAGCACACTGCAAGTTAAAGTACCGATTGAATTAAAGGGTCTTTCTGTAGAGACTGACTGTAGGTTTTGTGGGCCGGTGAAGGAAACCCCAGAGTGAATTCTATGTGCCTGTCCACGATGCATGTATAGTAGATGGATGCACCATGGGGAAGGATTGTCTTCTCCATCTAAAATTTGGAACATGGCATCATCCAAAGTGCTGAGCTTTTTAAATAGCCTAATATTGGAGCGATTACAATTAGGATTTAGCACAATATATCTTCTTAGGTCAACGCGGGTATCTCCGAAGTAATAATAGTAAAATAGTCACTTGACACGAATAAAGACGCTCGGGTGTTTTGACGGCGAAAAAAGATGCGTGAGAAAAATTCGCGAAAAAATACGCGTTAACATGGATTCAACATCATTCCAGAAAAACTCTTTGGGGAATTCGTATACTCGCAAACATAATTGACCGCGAAAATAAGTCTTCTTCGTCTTTCTTCCCCGTCAAAGAGGTTAACGCGTCTTTCTTTGCCCTCGCCTATGTTAAGAGTTCTTCTTCGCAGAAAGTCCATTGTAAAGTTTGTTGCAGTTTTTTTTTTACAGATATCCCATTAAAAATTATGCCAAAATGCTGCAACTAACCTTACAGTGGACTTTATTTTGACTATGACTACGGGCCAATCACTTTAATCCAATTTTTAGCTAATTTAAAAAGTTAAATTAAATCAAATTAGGGAACTTCCTTTTCTTCTTAAATGGAATCGCTATATCTATAAATTATTTTATACTTTTTATTTCTTGTTATAATAAATGCGTGTTTTTAGTTTTTTAACTATAATTTTATTCTTTGATTCGATGCATCGAAATGTACATCGATATTTTGCGATGCATCGAACGACATACATCGATGCACCGATTTGCAAAATATGTTATTAGTAAAATTGTACAAGCTTTAAAACAAATTACTGCAACTGAGCGAATTATGTTTCTAACGGAATTTTTTGGAGCCATTTAAATTTCTTGGTCAAAGTCACTTCTCTTTTTTGTACAATTGAAAAACTGGAATGACGGTTCAATGTACTAGAGATGTCAGTTATCAAAAAACATCGACGCATCGATACATCGACTATTTATATATCGAGTGTAAAATTTTCGATGCATCGAAGCAAAACATCGATATTTTCGATGCATCGATGTTTTTCCGACATCTCTATTGCGTGCGTTTGCATTTGATTACATTGAGCGAAACATCAAATGAAAATGTCACGCAAAACAAAAAATGGAAATTGAGTTAGCTTCATACGCACGCCGTTCAATTTCGGTTGGTCCCATACAAGTTGTATGTTCATGAGAAATTTTTGACCGTAAATTGGCGGCGTGCGTGAATCACGATGCAGAAAATGAATGTGTCGCCATTCGCGGACCGCTAACCCTCTCTTCGTCGATTTCACATCATCCACCCATTCGCTGACGTCACACAAATATTTTGTTTACATTCACTGTTGCCAACTTCGTGCTTTTCGCACCAAATTTAGTGGGTATCCAAAACGAGAAAATTTTTGAGTCTGGTGACTGGTTCGTTTTTAGTGCTTTTGTTTTTAGTTATAAGACACCAAATTTGAGAATCTTAAAAAAATTAAAGTAGAATTTATAGCAATCGTAAGTGTGGTAAGCAACTTTACAAAAATTTAAACAAAATCATGGCACAGTGACAATCATAAGCGAAAACAAAATATGTAGCAGCACCTTCAATCATGCCCGAAGGAATCGACCTTCGAGCAAGAAACATTGATTTTTATTAATTTGAATCGGCATCCTTACAATAAAACTATTAATGCATATAAATAGGTCCATAAAATACACCAATAAAAATATGGTGCTTTTTCAAATTCAAAACTTGGCAATACTGCCTTTTCTTTGATGCTTCCTCTATTTCTCTTCGAGTTCGTCTTACTCTCTCATTCTGGTGAAAATCTGTTGAATGCATTTTGTATGTATTCCATTAAAACATAAACAGACGGCAGCGTTGATCCACAAATTAGCAGAACTTGTAAAAAATTAGCGATCTGTTGAGTTTAGATTTTGCCTCACGTTTTCTTAGTGTCATTTCAATTGCTGTGGTACCAATAGCAATATTTTTACAGAGATGCATGGCAAGCATATTACGCGAATTCACGACTCTATCCATGTAATTTTGGGAACAAGTAAAGAATAGGGCCCGTTGAGCTAAAAAAAAAAAGAAGTGAGCATAGCCCGCCGCTTTCTCTGATTTTAATGGAAGACATTTTTTTTAATGAAAATTCATAGGAGCGGTGCTAGGGAGGGTAAATGTGGAATTTTCAATATTTTTAAAAGCTTATATTCTGGAAAGTTTTGAACCAGTTTTCAATGTATGGATATGGTTGGAAAGGTGATTAAAAGTCCCATGTATTATATGTATTTATAAATTATGGATTTTTTTTAAAATGCAAATTTATGTTTTTCTTAAAAAACTATGTAATTAAATATATTAAAAGTTATGCACAAGATAAGAACGAGCACACCTTTAATTAAATATATGATTTATAATAAAAAATTCTTCGGTAATATCACTATTGTTATTATTATTGTTGTTGGGGATAGAGCTCTGCGACCTTAAGATCTATTGTGCCCCCTTCATCGATTATAGTGTGCCTATTAATCCAGTAACCGAGAGAAACTTTAGTATGCACCCTAAATCTGCGGATTTCACTTGGCCTTTGGTTATCAGATGTTCACCCAGGTTCCTTTTGCGTTTGTGCACCAGTGCAGGACATTCTTTTAAGATGTGCTGTGTAGTCTCGTTTTCCGTCCTGCAAAATCTGCATTGCTCATGTGAGTAAATTCTCAGTATAGTCAGGTGATAGTTCAGCCTGCAGTGTCATGTCAGGATTCCTGTAACAATTCTTAAGTTATTCTTTGATAAGCTCATACATTACTTGAAACTTTTTAGGTTATAAATATGTTCCTAAAATTACTTTGGACAGAAAGGCTCTGGGCCGGTTCGCTAGTTTATCGGCAATCTCGTTTCCTTTTATACCAATATGTCCCGGAATCCAGAGAACCCAAACCCGATTGGTCAGACCATAAGTATTCAGCTTTTCGAGGCACTCCATCACCAGTTTAGATGTTACCTGGTGAGATCTGAGGGCCTTGATAGCCGCATGGCGGTAAGTCAAGATCGCGATGTTCTGATTCCGGTAGTTTCGCTTGATATTAAAGTCCACGCATCTTTCTATGGCGTATGTTTCAGCCTGGAAAATAGACATATGTTTTCCCATGGGTTTCGAGTATCTTAACCTCGGTCCAACTACCCCTACCCCGCTACCCTCGTCGGTCAATGAGCCATAGGTGTACCAGGTAATCATGTTTTGGTGTATCCAATATGTCTCGGATATGTCTCTACAGCTCTTCTTATTATTCAGATCAGTTTTAAACCTCTTTGTAAAGCTGTATCTCGGATGCATGGTCTCCCTCGGTATTGCAATTTCAGGGAACCACTTTGTAAGAATACGTAACTTCACATGGCTAAGCCCGATATTGGAACCAGCCATCCGTAGTAAAGCTCTCTTCGCCTGAGTCTGAGAAGAACCTCCAAAGATGCGATTGGAAATGTTCTCATGGCTCTGGTTATGCATACGCATGTCATCCTTTGTATCTTGGAGAGCACTTTGATTGTTCGAAGTTGTAAAGTTCTATCGGCCCAGATGATGCCTCCATA
>NW_023458563.1:2914592-2915970 GCF_013731165.1 Rhagoletis pomonella | reverse complement strand
CGAAGTTGTAAAGTTCTATCGGCCCAGATGATGCCTCCATAAGCTATGACGGGTCGTACTATAGTCGTGTAGATCCGTCTCAGTATCTGTGGTGTGCATCCCCAACACTTTCCTGCCATGGACCTATACGGCATAAATGATCTTACAGCTTTATTCGCTGTTTCTTCCATGTGTGCTTTCCAGAGTAGTTTTTGGTCGAGTATTACTCCTAGGAATTTAACTTCTTTTTGGTATACAATGTTGGTTCCATCTAGCCTTATCGTTTTTAGGCTATCAAGTTTATATTTCCTTGAGAATGGTACTATAGTGGTTTTTCATTTCATTTATTTCGGTTCAGGCATTAGTACAATAAGTTCAATCTTTTGTAGTACAACAATGATAAAAATAAAGATAATACTTATTCTTTATTTATGTATATCCGATCAGTTTGTATTTTGTGAAAATCTTTTAGTTTGTGATAGGCTTGTCTGATCTGTTCTTTTAGTGTAAATAAAACGACGTTATTTCACTTACGGCCCAACGTTTCGCTAATCTTCTTAGCATCTTCAGGGGCGTGTTTATTTTATTATCTGTTACAAAAATATAAATACATACATAGTAAGTAAAGGAACAAATACACATACATATACATAAGTACATATAAAAATTGCAAAAGAACATCTGAGATATTGAACACAAAAAATACTCACATAAAACTCGTCATTAAATTAACTAAATCTACTTTAATCCATACCACCTTCTGTGGTAGCTTTGTCTAAACTAAAACTAAATTTGAATTCTATAAGCATAACAAGTAGGCGGCAGAAATGTCATCGGTGTCTTCTTTTTTGTTTATTGTGTTTCCCCTTTTTTGTAAGATCCTTAAGCCTTCTAATGTGTATCTGGTTTTTTCTCGTTTTTCTATGTCGATAATTTTTGTGTTTGCTAAATCTGCTGAGTGCCCAGTAGTTCGTATGTGTTGTGAAAGCGCTGTACTAGTTTTTTGTTTTTTTATTTACAAAACAAAATGCTCAATAGATGCTCAACAACAAAGTAACGTAGTTTATGAAATTAAATGTAATGGTAAGGAGAACGAAGAATGCGGAAAGGTGTACATAGGAACAACTAAGCGAGCCCTAGGCACGCGATTAAGCGAACATGAAACAGACATACGACTGCACCGGGTTAAGACAGAGGCCGTTTTCAGTGGCCCATCGCAAAACAGAAGATAAGTCCTGATTTAGGTTTGCAGTAATTCCAATTACATCCAAGAATGGACCAGATAAGTATATCTGGAGATCATCTACATATGCGTGAGCATTTACATATCGGAAAGTCAAAATATCATTGACGAAAGCGCTAAATAGCAACGGACCCAAAATGGACCCTTGGGGAACGC
>NW_023458563.1:2907406-2914492 GCF_013731165.1 Rhagoletis pomonella | reverse complement strand
GAGCAATGTATGATCAACGGAGTCAAATGCTTTGGAGAAGTCTAGTAAACACAGTAGGGACAATTCACCTTTGTCATAAGAAATTCGTAAGTCGTCTAAAATTTTAACCATTGCGGCAGCACATCCATGCCCAGCTCTAAAGCCTGACTGGAAAGGGGAAAGCAAATGATTTTCCGACATATGACAGGAGATTTGTTCAAACATAATCGACTCAAATACGACAGGACAAACAGAGGCAACCTTCCAAAGGTTTGGGAAGCATGATGTAGTGATGCAGTAATTGATAATGTGGGTTAGAGGACTTAAAATATAAGGCACAGCTAACTTTACACATTGAATGGGTATACCATCTTCACCTACTGCATTAGATTTGATTTTCAGTATGCATCTAGCGACATCACATTCTGTTACGGTTGAAAATTCAAACGGTACTCCCAGGTATGAAGCGGAAGTCCACGGAACAAATCGAGACAAGCCACCATTAGACATAGCACTAGAAACAAACACATCATTCAGACTATCAACATTCAATATACATTGAGTTTTTTCATTAGCTTGTATTCGAAGGTTTTTAATATTTCGCCATAGGGTACCCGAGGGAAGAGAGGAATCTAGTTTGGCTGCAAAGAATCTTTGCTTTTCAGCTCTAACAATTGCAGTGGCTTTATTTCTTGCCACGCGAAAAGAGTCCCAGTTAGCTTTTGAGCGATTTTGCTTCCAAAGGCGATAAGCTTTTGTTCGCGCTTTTATAGCTACCCTGACTTTGGTGTTAAACCAAGGACAAGGTGATGCTTTACCATAACGCAGCGGAACGAAAGTATGGTAGAGAGACACCAATTTACTATTTAAAAAATCGAGTTTTTCATTTACAGAGCCAAAATACCAACATTCAGTCCAAACAACATTTTCTAGTTCCAAACGCAGTGCATTTAGGTCGGTTGAGCGAAAGTCTCTGAAGGTATACACTTTTCCACTGCAAGAATCACTAAAGTGAATGTCAAAAGAGCAAAAAATTAAATCATAGTCAGAAACAAATGAAATTTGGTCAAATTTTAACACAGAGGAACGATCAGGAATGACAAAATAATCAAGAAGACTAGGATTACAATTATTACAGAACCTAGTAGGTACCGAAGAATTAACGATGGAGAGACCAAGATTTGAGACATCGTCTGAGAAGGAAGAACATATTTTATCACGGACAAGAATATTGGTATTAAAATCACCACAGAGTATAACATTATCATAGTCCATAAGCATCGTAGACAAATAATGGAACTTGAACAAGAGGATCTATTAGGATTATACACACAAGTGACAAGAACTTTTTTTAGGCGATCGGACAACTCAACAAATAAAAACTCAATTTCCTCAGTACTTGATTCGCAAACAAGCTTTATGTTTATGTGGTTCTTGCAGTAAATTGCAACACCCCCACCTCTTTTGCCAATTCGATCATTTCACATAAGCTTGTAATTACTTATACTAAAGTGAACATCACTAACATCCTTAGGGAACCAAGTTTCTGACACGCGTATAACATCAACAGCGGAGTGCTCAAACACATATCTGACAAAATCCATTTTTACACTATTTAAGCTATGGGCATTAAAATGGACAATGTTAAGCCCACGCTGTTGTCTACATAACACATTTTACATAACAAGACTGTTATCATCAACGCTATTGATCTTACCATCACCAACCACCATACAGCAAGTAAACAAAAGCAACTTCAAAATAAGAACAAACACATGCAGTGTACGAGAGAAGAACGAAGAGATGAACCACCTTTACAACATTAAACATATTAAAACACATGCTTAAGCTAAGAGTAAAGAAACAAGATATAAAATAAATTAAAAAAAACGTAGACCGTTAGCATAAATTATGCAGATCAGTGCGCATATCAATTTTCTTCGCAGGTAAATTTTTGTCAACTTTGACATATACAGCGCCGCGCAGCGTAAATACTGATGCCAGCTTCCACTCTCTCCGTAATGATATAGCCTCCTGCAATGTCTTCCTGGTATCGACAGCCAAGCTCTCAAATATCGAAAAATTTCCCTCAAGGCCAACAGGTGTAAGAGAAATTATAGACTTAGTTCGCTTTCTGTAGTCACCAAAAGCACGAAGAGTTCGGTTGCGATCAAGTGGGGAAACAAAATTTTATCACAACTGCGCTGTTAGGGTTGTTGTTGGACGGCTTAGTGCGGAAAATATCCCGTACTTGGGCAGAGTGGGCAAAAACTCGGAGTTCGAGCGAGCGAGCGAGCAAACTCCTACTCAATGCCTCGCAGACAACGAGGCGCTCGCAGCTCGTACTCGTGGCAGCAATGAGGCGAGGCACGATAAGTTTGGCTCGCTCGCCAAACGAGCGAGCGCTGCTTGTTTGCTCGCGCTCCTATTAAACGAGCGAGGCTGTTGTGTGTTGTCCTCGCTCGCAGTGCGCATACTCACTCTGCTAGGAAAGACGAGTGAGCGACGAGCGAGCGCTCCGAGTGTACTATACAACATGAACCAACTAACAAGATCACCCAGCACGGCAACCGTGTATTTGTAATTGCATTTGAGAAAAAAAATAATGGTTGATGACGTAATTTTTTAATCGGTTCTTTCATTCACACACAGGTTTCATTCCGTTTTATTCACATGGCGGCGAAAAAATGACGTCACTGCAAAAAAATAACTTTTTTCTCGCACGCCGTGCTGGGTGATCTTTATTCGTTCGTTCATGCTATACAACACATGCATTTTTGTGCATAAAAATGTGGGAATGTATGTCAATAGATTATGTACGAAAGTATGTCAATAATTGTATGTACATATGCATACATATATGTAAAGTATTATATTAGGGCAGCATTTAAAACTACAAATATAATTGATTACATACATAAGCATAGATAATGGAATGAATTATTTTTTAGAGTTATATTCATACATGTGTACACACCTCACATGTATATTTATATACATATGTTTGTATGTACGTATTTATGTATATATGCATTTATGTTTGTATGTACATATGCATGTATTTTGTCTCTACAGAGGAAAGTAAGTAACGAAGATATTATAATCGTTTGTGCCGCAGAAACAAAAAACAAGTAAGCACTTGTTAACACCCCCAACATAGTTTGCTACTTGTAGCAGTTATGCTGTATACCTGAATGAAATATAGTCCTTGGTGAACAAATTTATTTGTGGCCTGTTGTTCAAGGACATATGTACATATGTATGCATGTATATATGGATGTGTAGACATGGGAAAATTTGCGTAAACAAAGAATAGAGACTGGTTCGCATACAACTTTGGCGTTGCGTTGGCGTCGAATTTCAAAGCAGCCGTCCACATATCCAAAATATGGCAACGCTAAGGCCAACACAAAGCAGAAAGATCGCTGCGTCGGTCGCCAGCTGTTGCAAATAAATAAAATTAAATGGAATGTTTTTTTTTTTAATCAAATGAAGGCAAGAAATATAATTTGTCATGCAATTATTGATATGAAATATTAATTTATCTCTCGTTAATATGTTAATTTAGTGGCCAAAGTAGTCTCTGCCAAGCTTCATTGTAGAACGCATACTTTTAACTTGTCAACGCCAACTACAAAGTCAACGCGAAAGTTGTATGCGGACCAGCCTTAATTATCAAATAGTAGTTTGTATTATCCTACATACATACATATGTATGGGGGCTAAACCACGAATATTCATTTGAAAATGCTGATGTCCTACTCATTTATGAAATGAAAGACAAAATAATGATTTTCATAAATATTATATTCTCATTTATACATATGTAACTTAGTTACTTAGCCAAATTACTTAGTAATTACTTGTATGTAAGAATACAAAGACAAATTATTTATCAGAAGCATTGCCCCTTACATATTGAAAAAAAAGTAATAAAATCTCTCAAAAAAGCAAAATCGCTACAGCAAAAAAAGTGTTTATATATACAAACATATGTGTATATACATATGTATGTATATACATATCTGCATGCGTGCATAAAATCCTTTACTCGAAATTCTTAGTTGCTGCAATTTTTATCCCATACATTTTTGCCGACCAAACAACGCGTTTGCCTGTCTAATCGGCTTGCCTCATTTGCCTCGCTCGTTTGCTCGCCTCATTTTCCTCGCTCGTTTACTCGCCTCGCTCGTCTGCTGCTGCCAATGAGTGCCTCGCTCGCAACGACGCCCTCGCGAGGGCATAGGTAATGAGGCCCTCGTTTGCTTGCCGCTCTACTCTTGCGCTGCCCTCGTCTGCTTACTTGCTCGCTGGCTGCTCAGCGCGTGCGCACGTACTTAACGAGTGCTCGTTTGCAAACAGCCTCGCGTGTTGCTCGTGAGTTGCGCTAGCTCGGAGTAAACTAACGAGCGAGCGAGGGGCTAAAATGAGGCAAATCCGAACCCTGTACTTGGGGAACAGTGTTGCCATTTTAGCCGTTTTCCGGCTAGATTTAGCCGGATGCGACAGAAAACAGCCGGAAAAAATTCGGTTTAGCCGGCAGCCGATTTCTTAGAAGTTTTGCAAAAAAAATTAGCCGTTTTAGTCGATTTGGATCTTCGCCTTATTTTATTAAAATTCAAATATTCCAGTTTTAATTTTTAAAAATTTAGTGCTCCAAAATCTATTAGAAATGGCTAGTCTTATCTCTGAGAAAATTTTCATGTCGGACTGTGTTATATAAAATTGAAAAACAATCAGATAGTGAGCCGATTTCAATGATTTTTGTTTTTAGCAGATTAAAAAGTTACAAGTTTTGCAGAATTTTCATAATTTGTACACCAAGTGTGAAATCTGTTTGTAGTATATGTTGATTGTTTAGTAATGAGCTACATATTCATAAAAAATAATAAATATTTAATAAACTAAAAAAAAATAGGCAAACCTTGCTTCAATTTTGCGTCCCAGTTTATATTTGGGAGAACGTAGCGGGGATTTTCTTCATAAAATTTTTGATATGAATGTCTTAAATTAAGTGAAGTTTTATTCGCTACACTTAGAAAATAAAAGAGCACGAATTTCGATGTGGAGCAAAACTCTCTGGGAAGACAATACATGGTACTTTTTAAATTTTATAAAATGAATCTGCAGTAGTTTTCATCTTATGTGTATAATTCTTGTATATACATATATTAAGCAACACCACATCTTTACCAGAAAATTCCGAGAATCCAAAAATTGGTACCGTTACAAGTTGCAGGGCATCATTTTAACTCGACATCTTTCCTGTCCAATGGTACATGTTTCAGAGGTTTAAAGATATTTTGCGTCGGCAATTTGTCATCAAACTACGTACCCTACCTCGGAAAAGCAAACATCTTTATATTCGAATGTTTGCTCAGGTGTACTGAATTCTGGCAGTTTGAAAACGCGCAACACTTTTAATATTTTCATCCAACTTCACTAACTTAAAATTTTTTTTTTTTTTACTTTTTCAAGAAACAAAAAATTTTTCTGCTAGTGAATCTGGTGGCATCATTTTAGTTAAATGTCATAAACTTGTTAAAAGTGAAGTGGTCGGCAACAACAACGAATGTCAATAAATTAAACTACCTTCTGCTTTCACTGCTTTACGTGTTCATTTCTCAAAATATTGCCCTCCGACTAAGCAAAAGTGTCATACTTTCAGCTTATATAGCCATTTTGCGGGACAAAAAGCAACCAATATTTATAAGAAGGCAAAATTGTTTAATAGAAAAGAAAACGCCATAAGTTTGTAATTTATCTCTGTTTTTATATTTAAGTAATACAAACGACTTCTGATGTAAAGCTTAGCTACTTATAACGACAGTCTTCCTTGTTAAACAAAAATAAAGTGGTGTACAGCTAAGCTACGTATAATCTTTATTAACCAAAAAATATTCAATGAATTTACTAGTCTTTCTAATCGTAGTTTATGTATTTAAAAAAAAATGTATTCTAGTTGAAACATTTTAGCCGTTTTTTTTTTGCCCAATCTAGCCGGTCGCCCTGAAAAGTTCTTGCAACACTGTTGGGGAACAAGGAAATCGATGGATAGACATATGAGATTAAATACGCTCTTCAAATTTTCTCCCTCAGTATATGGAATGCCAAATGCAATAGCATCAGCAGCGATATCGAGAGCGAATTTTTTGTTTTCCGCCTTTTCAATTTCAGCTTTCAGTCGCTGCACCTCAGTTTCAAAACTCTGTTGTTTAGCTTGCAAAGCTGCAATCCGCTCAGCAGATTCTATTATTTTGAGCACAGCAACTTCAGTATCAATATTCTTACTCAGTGCCCTCTCAACCTCCGTTACCTTAAATAAAATACTATCGAAGAGAGACTCTAGCTTGTCAGACTGCCGCTGTACTATTTCTTCAAGCTCACGAATTGCTCTTTATATTGATGGAAGAGCAGCACTCTCGTCTAGTTTTACAGTTTTGGATGTAGGAGAACTTTTGCTTAAGCGTCTTTTAGCGCCAGCAGATGGAGTGGATGGCAAACCTTCAAGTTTAAGTTTACACCAACAATAGAGCAGAAAGAATAATTAATTAAGCGTAGGCACAAAATCTTAGTTCAGTTTTTGCTGGATTAACATTCTGTCCCACTTTAGCATACCATTTTTTGGTTACGTTCAGCCCAAGCTGGATTCTATCACACATGGTGTTTTCGAATTCCCCCTGCATATAAATACAATGTCATCGGCGTACCCCTGGCAAGTTAGCCCAGTATCTGTTAGCTTTTGGAGCAGTCGTCGACGACTATGTTCCACAGCAGTGGAGATAACACTCCACCCTGTGGACAGCACATTGTTGTTCCGGCGGCAACCGTATTATTCGTACAGGTTTGTATTTCTACCCTTCTGGTGCGGAGCATGCAACTAATTCAGGTTACGAAGGTATTGTTTGCCCCCCTGCTAATCAAAGCACTGTTTATTGCAGCATGTGGGGTATTATCAAACACGCCCTGTATGTCCAGAAAGGCGCATATAACCGCCTCCTTATTATCTAAGCTATCTTGAAGTGTAGTTGACAGCACGTATAGGGCGGTTTCAGTGACATATATGCATGCTGGCGCGAATTCTGCGGATAGTTCAGTCGAACCATA
>NW_023458563.1:2900644-2907396 GCF_013731165.1 Rhagoletis pomonella | reverse complement strand
ATTCTTGGAAAGCAATATAATTCGATCGGAAAACTCTGTTTCTCTTCAGGAGATTCCCAATAATAATACACAATTATTTATTTAACAATTTTTTCATAGTAACTATATTCTATAGATCCGTCAACACCCCCAGAAAATGCAATACAAAATCTTTAGTATTAAAATTAGGTTAAATAAACAATTGGGTATTGTTACTGGAAGTCTCCTGAAGATAACCAGAGTTTTCCGAACGAAAAATATTGATTGTCAAGAATTCGATACCATTTCTACGAAAAGTTGTTTTTCCCCATATAAAATACATGGAAAACTTTGAGCGCTTTGTGCGATCTCAAAATATTTATTGATTTCAAAATAAACAAGTAAGAAAGTCTAAGTTCGGGTGGAGCCGAACATTAAATACCCGGCGCAAGTATTAAATATATGTTTTTCACCTTTCCGAAACCTACCGCTAGATGGTAAGCCGGGGTGTATCAATTTTGAGTAAATTAGCGTCCTTAAATTTCGAAATATTGCATTTCTGAAATTTACCGTTATATGAAAAGCGACATAATTTTAGTCCGATTTCTATAATTTTCAACGTATTGCTTTTTTGTGGCAAGTACAATAAAAATACCGAGTTTGGTACAAATTGGTAGAACGGTTACCGATATACATATATGTGATCATAAGTGGGCGGTGCCCCGCCCATTTTCCAAAATTTTACCATAAACGTACTTATTGGTAAAGAATTGTTGCAAGCGTCAATTTTGAAAAAATTCGAAGATTTCGTATTTCTCTAAATTACCCTATGAACTGTGGGCGTGGTTATTGTCCGATTTTAAAAATTTTCGGCCATTTGGTATGCTGTACAAAGGCCAACAACTGTGCCAAACTTGGATGAAATCGGTGTAGCGGTTGCCAAGATATACACATGTAACCATAAGTGGGCGTGGCTACTCCCATTTTCCAAAAATTTATAATATTCTTATTTTTCGTCTAAAAGTTGTTGTAAATATCAATTTTGAGTGAATAATCTTCAGTAGTTACTAAAATATCGCAGTTTTCGTATTTCCGAAAATTATCGTTATATGGGATGTGGGCGTGGTTATTGTCCGATTTTTAAAATCTTCGGCCATTTAGTATGCTGTATCAAGACCAATAACTGCGCCAAGCTTGGAAGAAACTGGTGCAGTGGTTACCAAGATATACACATGTAACCATAAGTGGGCGTGGCTACGCCCATTTTCCAAAAATTTATAATATTCTTATTTTTCGTCTAAAAGTTGTTGTAAATATAAATTTTGAGTGAATATCTTCGTAGTTACTAAAATATCGCAGTTTTCGGATTTCTGGAAATTACCGCTATATGGGAAGTGGGCGTGGTTACAGTCCGGTTTCGCCCATTTTCAATACCAACCTACCTTGGACTAACGGAAACCTACATACCAAATTTCGTTGAGATATCTAAATTTTTGCTCGAGTTATCGTGTACACGGACGGACGGACAGACGGACATGGCTTAATCGATTTCTCTATTCATTCTGAGCATTTATGTATACATTTGTCTATATCTATCTCGATTCGTTTTGGCTGTTACAAACAACCGTTATGTGAACAAAATTAATATACCCTTGTGCACAAGTGCGCTCGGGTATAACAATAGGGGTATATATTTTTTCGATATAGAACAATCCTAGGGGTTGAGAGCATTAAAATTCCTACTTAACTTGTTTTGGACCACCCTGGTGTATATTCGTGCGTACATACATATGAAGTACCTTTGCGTACCTTTGCTTACCTTCCCATAAGCATACAGGTATGTTCAAAGTACAGCTGATCGAAATTTCGTTACATACCAAAGCATAAAACGGAAAGTGGAAAGAATATACAAGTATGTAAATTCAAAGATTGCCTAAAGCAATTTGCTAAGCAAAAGTAAGTAAATGAGTATTTGCTTTCTTCCGAAAGATTTGCAGTCTAATAAGTTATTTTAAACTTAAAAGGCATCAAAATAAATTTAATTTTTTTCATAAGTTGTCTTGCTGTAAAAATTTTTTAAGCCGAAACTAGCAGCTTCTCATCAAAATGAAATGTCGATTGGGTCTCTCCCTACCTTGCTGGATTGTTATGTACAAAACCTCTGTTTTTATAGTTATAAAAAATTATCAATACACGAATGCTCTTATTAGTTAATTTCATATGTACAACATTTCGATGGCCCTATGCAATAACGACAAAAAAATTACAAGTCGCGAACTCTAAATGATTTTTAAAAAATTTATAAAAATAGGCAACCATATTTCTCATATAAAGAAAGAAAATTAGACGGTAGGGTCTTGAAATTAAAAAAAAAAAATTCAATGCGCACCCTAATTTATATATGTATGTTTCTACATACACATACTATGTATGTAAACTTAAAGTAGGCTGGGTGGTCTGTAGAATCAGAGAACACCATTAGCCCCAACCGGGTTTCAGATGTCTAGGCTTTGGGCACAGAACCAAAGTATTTGCTATGTTCTAAGGCAGGCGTCTGTCTGATTGACGATTTCACTGGTATCGTCAGATGCCCAACATGTAAGAATGTGACCAAAAAATCATCGATATGAATTTCCTGCAACTCGAACTTAAACCACTGCAACGCGGCTCTGGAGCTATTAAAACAGTCGGTTTACGAGAAGAAAATAGATGTAGCAGTACTAAGCGAACCAATAGAACTGGGAAACATCGATGTAAAAGCTGGTCAAATGAGATTAGGGATAAAGCAGCATATGAAGGTTCAACCAATACACTCCGCAGATCAAACCTCAACTCGCGGCAAACGGTTTCTCTCGGGTAGCAATAGTATTAAGTATCGACATAAACAAATTTATTACCCTGGGCTTTTACAGTGGAACGGACTTTCTTGAGTGCTGGGCGTAGCTCTCGGTTGTCCAGGGTTTCTGTAAAGAGTAAACACCCTATCTCAGGGCTGGCGAACCAAAGGCACGCGTGCCATCGATGGCACGCAACAAAAAAATTTGGGCACGGTATTAATTGAGGACCCAATTAGTAGTTTCCACCTAATCGCAACGGTTTATTTTTTCGTTTAAATTGGACACCAAAGCGTGTATACGGCACAAAGCTGAGAAAGGACAAAAATACAGACAGTAATCAACAAAATCCACAAAAGATATTCGAATCTTGAGTTCCCGTGCATGATTCATAAACAAGCACTGTGTGAAAAGCAATTATCGCAAGGATTCAAATCTATTATATGTCTGATGTAACTTCACTTGATATACTGAACATGTCTAAATTTGATTAGTTGGTAGAAAACCACCAGCCAATTGGGCCAAAAATTATAATACTAAAATTTTAGAAACGTCGAATTCAATTCCAGACATATTAGCTGTCTGCTGAAGCTCGTGTTTTGCTATCTAGACAATATTTTCATTTGCTTATGGATGTCAGTCTAGAGCAGGTCGTGGCCATCGATGGTCGTGGCCATCGATAGTCGATAGTTACAACCATCGATACTATCGAAAATGTCGACACCATCGATAGTACTAGGGTGGTCAGATGCGCTGATTTAATCAGTACATGTGCTGATTTATTTCCATTGTACTGATTTTTAAGAGCCCGAAATCAGTACGCAAAATCTACTGATTTTTTGAGTTTGTACTGACTTTTACATTTAATAAATACTTTTGTAAATTGGTGTAATTGACTGCTTGAGGTTTACATGTTCAAAACAATGGTTTTTGACAACTCATACGTGTGAGCAGATTGAAACCATTATTAAAAAGGTGTCAGCTTGCAATTGTTTCGTTTGCTAGGATTTCGCAAAATAACAACCTGTTTGGATTCAACCCAACCCAACTTCACGAATTGCAGGCTTGACAGGATTTACAGGAAAAGCTGGTTTCGCCATTACTAAATCTTATGAAAGGTGGTGGTGAGTTAATTAATATTAAGTACACTGAGAAGATGACAATAAGAGATAATGTTTTGATTATAATTAAACATCCACTGAGAAATCGGCTGTCAGTATGCCAAACTTAAGACGACTACTCCTACGGTGCAATGTAAGTTCTAAAAATTTGGAAAAGGTGCAAACTGAATGTTGTATTTTATAAGCACACCAGCTAAATATGTTTTAAATTTGTAGCTTAAAATATGAAAACAGATTCTGACTCGAGCTCGTCTTCTACTTAATTTTCTCAATTTTTATAAATTTTCTAGAAAGTTTGAGACTTCAACTCACTTTTCCTTTGTTATAGAATTAACTATATTTTTATAAAAAAATTAAATTAAGTAAGGAAAGAAGAAAATTTCAAAACCTGTCAATACATTTTACTACTATTTTCGTGGGCACAGCTGTACATACATACGTAATACCTTTGATTTGTTTTAAAGTAATGATTTTTTATATTGATAATACTAGATGTATTTAAAAGTCTATTCGTTATTTTTTGTTAAATTAATGGGCTGTTATTTGGTTGTTATATTGTTAATAATAAACAAGTAAGAAAGTCTAAGTTCGGGCGGAGCCGAACATTAAATACCAGGCGCTAGTATTAAATATACGTTTTTCACCTTTCCGAAAGCTACCGCTACATGGTAAGCCGGGGTGTATCAATTTTGAGAAAATTAGCGTCCTTAAATTTCGAAATATTGAAGTTTAAAGATTTCTGAAATTTACAGTTATATGAAAAGCGGAAGTAATTTTATTCCGATTTCGATAATTTTCAACGTTTTGCTTTGATGTGGCAAGCACAATAACCATACCGAGTTTGGTAGAACGGCTATCGAGATCATAAGTGGGCGGTGCCACGCCCATTTTCCAAAATTTTATCATAAACGTATTTCTTGGTAAAGAATTGTTGCAAGCATCAATTTTGAATTTCTCTAAATTACCGTTATATGGGATGTGAGCGTGGTTATTGTCCGATTTTAAAAATTTTCGCCCATTTGGTATGCTGTATCGAGGTCAACTACTTTGCCAAGTTTGAAAGAAATTGGTGCAGCGGTTAGCAAGATATACACGAGCAACCATAAGTGGGCGTGGCTATGCCCATTTTCCAAAAATTTATATATTCTTATTTTTCGTGAAAAATTTATTGTAATTATCAATTTTGAGTGAATAATCTTTAATAGTTACTAAAATATCGCAGTTTTCGCATTTCTGAAAATTACCGTTATATGGGAAGTGGGCGTGGTTACAGTCCGATTTCGCCCATTTTCAATACCAACCTACCTTGGATAAATGGAAACCTACATACCAAAATTTCGTTGAGATATCTCACGGACGGACGGACAGACGGACAGACGGACGGACAGACAGACATGGCTTAATCGACTTCTCTATTCATTCTAAGCATTTATGTATACATTTGTCTATATCTATCTCGATTCGTTTTGCCTGTTACAAACAATCGGTATGTGAACTAAGTTATAATACCCTTGCGTACAAGTGCGCTCGGGTATAAAAATACGCTTAAAATGAGCTGATTTTCATGGCTTTGTACTGATTTTTGATCCCAACTGTACTGATTATGTCACTATAATATCTGGCCACCCTAGATAGTACTATCGATAGTTTTGATTGAAAGCGTCCAAGAATTAAAATTAACAAAAATGATATCAAAATTCCTAAAATATGTCGATATTTTTGTAAAGGAACAAAAGTTTATCAACGATTTTTGGTTTCAAGCAGCATTTGCGCTCTGAAATAACTATGTTACTGAATAATGTATGTATGAGTGAAAACTATCGATAGTGATTACAAAACCATCGATGTTTTCGATAGTCAAAAATGATCGATACTATCGATAGTGCCACGCCCATTTTGCAAAATGTTTACTAAAAACAAATTTTTGTGCTAAGGAGCCATTGCACATATCAATTTTTAGCAAATATTGATGATTTATTTAAAAACAGGTCAAACAATTTGAAAGTCCGGTACATACACACAAATAAATTCAAGACCGTATATTTGCTTAAATTGCTTTACTTCGACAATTTGTATGCAATTGCATTAGGTGAGGTATTAAATTATTCGAAAATAAATGTACTTTTCGATAAATACTCGGCAACTTTCATAGTAATTTTTCAAATAAGCGATGGTCGAAGTTAAAAATATTTTGAAAAATAGGGGTTTTCCCGATGAAAACTCTCAACAAGCTAAGTCTAAAATAACTTATTATGTTTTAAAGCTCTATAAATTCCCTTTTCAAAACATCTTCTACTTCTAAAATCATATGAAAAACATAATGGTAATAAAAATAAAAATGGAGGGTTCAGGAACTAAAATAAAACTATTTTCATGTTATACTCGACCCTACCTACAACCTGCCCAAAGTTTTGTTTCGGGTGTATTTCGTGATTTATTTTTTGTAGCACCGTGTAAGCAATGGTTTTTACGAGCAGCACATCCGATGTGTAATTAATGGAAATTAGAAACTAATGGAAACACATGATTTCCGTCTATCAATTGGCTTATTGCCAAATTTTTTTGTATTGTTATTAAGAAATCTCCAAACTAGGTTTTGTAAATCGCACCGATTTCAAATCTTATGATTTGCAGAACATGCTGATAGCTTTTACTAAAAATTCGATTCGAAGTATGACAATCTGTTTCTTTTTACAAGTGCTTCGTTTAAAAAAAAAATTATTAAAATCGGTTTAGTACTTTGAGAAAGAAGTTGTTGCAAACAATTTCCATATAATCTATTTTATATAATAGTATAGATGTGGTTTATTTTATCAATTAAATTTAGTTAAATTTTCAA
>NW_023458563.1:2899483-2900544 GCF_013731165.1 Rhagoletis pomonella | reverse complement strand
AAGAAAGTTTAATTTCGGGCGGAGCCGAACATTAAATACCCGGCGCAAGTATTAAACATATGTTTTCCACCTTTCCGAAAGCTACCACTACATTGTAAGCCGGGGTGAGTTTACCTCTATTTTAAACATCTTCGATAGAACGTTCAGTTAGACATAATGAGATAAACTTATATAGTCATATGTGGGTGATATCACGCCCATTTTCCAAAATTCCAAACAATGTTACTTCTTTTCAAGCGATTGTTGAAGTTTCAAGCATTTCTGAAATTTATTGTTATATGAAAAGCGGCCGTAATTTTAGTCCGATTTCAATAATTTTCAACGTTTTGCTTTTAAGCACAATAACCATACCGAGTTTGGTACAAATTGGTACAACGGCTACCGAGATACATATATCTGATCATAAGTGGGCGGTGCCACGCCCATTTTCCAAAATTTTACCATAAATGTATTTCTTGGTAAAGAACTGTTGCAAGCATCATTATGAATAAATTAGCTTCAATATTTACTGGTTTATCGAGTATTTCGTATTTCACTAAATTACCGTTATATGGGATGTGGGCGTGGTTATTGTCCGATTTGAAAAATTTTCGGCCATTTGATATGTTGGCCAACAACTGTGCCAAGTTTGGAAGAAATGGGTGCAGCGGCCACCAAGATATACACATGTAACCATAAGTGGGCGTGGCCACGCCCATTTTCCAAAACTTTTTAATATTCTTATTTTTCGTCTAAAAGGAATTAAAAATATCAATTTTGAGTAAATAAGATCTACTTCAGTTGAAATTTGGCAGCACTATACGTAGCATAACTTTGTTATCGACTAGTCGATCAGCCGTTTATTTAGTGTGCTGATTTTGCTATCGCTGTTTTTTATCACAGTTAATTTTCATATGCGTATCTTTAAAAATAAGTGATGTGGAGAGCAAAGAACTTCAGCAAAGAAAACTGATTTTGGACTAATTCATGCAAAATCCACACATCTCCCAATGTCGGTTAGGAAAATTGCTGAAAATTGGAAGGTCGACGGTACAAAATGTATTGTCAAATATCAAGAAAAA
>NW_023458563.1:2895295-2899383 GCF_013731165.1 Rhagoletis pomonella | reverse complement strand
AGCTCATCGTTAAATCGTCTGCGGTATTCGCCATCGCCAACGCGAAAAGGTCCGTAAATCTTTCGCAGAATCTTTCTCTCGAAAACTCCAAGAGCCGCTTCACCAGATGTTTTCATTGTCCAAATAAAGGAAGTCGTCTACTTTTTCAAACTTGTAACTGGCAACAGTGACGTATGTGCCAAGACGCGTATGTTCTGACTGTTTGTGTGATGACAGGAGATACTTCGTTTTGTCCTCTTTCACCACCACACCCACTCGCTTTGCTTCTCTATCCTATCCGGAGAAGGCAGAACAGACGTAGCCCTTGTTTTTACCGATAATATCGATGTCATCGGCATACGCCAGCACATCAGCACATCACAACTCGATAAATAAAAAATCAATTGGTACCTACTTTTTTATTGACAAAGAGTCAGAGATTTATAAACAATTTTTTTATTTTTTAGGTCCACTTTTCCATATGTTTGTTAATGAACAATTTAGAAAGTTGCGAAAAATCTCGAATTTAATATTAACATAATCATTTCTTTGATTGGTCATATCCCCTGAACGGGCAGAGATAGCTTAATCATTTTGGTTTAAATAAAAGGGAAAACTCCATCGTTTTGGCACAAATTATTAAGTTTGTCAATTTTAATGTCATGTTAAATTAAAATACATCTTTGGATTTTTCTAGCATGTCGAGATTTTTTTAATTTGAAAAAAAAAACAAAGGTGTATTTTAAATTAGTATGACATTAAAAGTGAAATTTTAAAATGCGTGCTAAAAAGATGGAGTTTTTCGCTTTACTTAGACCAAAATGATTAAGTTATCTCTGCCCGTTAATTATGTTGACATTAAATTCGCGATTTTCTAGTAAGAGGATTATTGCGATATGAAGTATAAGGAAACAAATATTACCGAGACCTCTACCAAATTACCTACGTAACTATCTTGGTTATCTGAAATAAAAGGGTTTTAAGTGGCCCACTTTACATATTTTAAGCAAATTTTACTTGAAAATTCAAATTTTTTCATCAGTCACTGCTTAAGGAAATAATTAATATCTCTGGCCCTATATCGAGACACCCAACTAAACAATTGTCAGTTAAATCTTTGATATACACTCTATCATATACATATGTTTTTTGCAGATTTTTAAAAACCTGCAAACATGTTCTTTTTCAGTAACTTTCTAAATTGGTCATTAACAAACGTATGGAAAAGTGGACTTAAAAAAATAAATAAAAATTTTATAAATCTCTGACTCTTTGTCAATAAAAAAGTACTGATTGATACAACCAATATTTATCGAGCTATGGTGTGATAAACAATGGCTTTCAACGAGACACCTATATTTTGGATGTTATATAACTTTTGCAAATTTTATTTTTTCACATTCCTCGCGTTTTGCCATATTGTAGAGGTATTTCTACATTATACTGATCAATATCAAAATCGAAAAAATAAACATGATTTTCATTGAAATAGCTTGGAATGCCTCATAAGCACACTATTTAGTTTGCCCGATTTGTAAACAAAGCTTCTCAGCGGTGAATAATATACTATTCTGAACAGCCTAAACGAGTGAAATTCACAACAGCACTATTCTTCATCGAAAGAACGTCATATTACCAAATGAAAATTCGTTCGATCAGCGATTTCGACTACAGTCGAAGCTCGCATGTAACTCATATATTTTCGAATTATTTCACCATCTACCCAGTTTTTAGATTTATTGATGTCAGAAAATAAACCGAGTTTTGAAATGTGTGTTACAAAATATTGAATGAAGCCTTAGGCTATCTGCACACTTGTCGTCCAATCATAGTTGCGTTATCGTCTCGCCCTGAAATTTTGAGCCGAGCACATGCATTTCAAAGGAGATCTGCCGCTTGTCGTTATCGGCTACTTATCGGCAAATCGTAGAAGATGCAGAAACGGATAAGTACGACAATGTTGTTTGCTAATCGTTGTGCACGCATGGTTTGTTTACATTTTATGGGGTAAAATTAGTGAAAAAGTTAATATTTGCATTACAATTGCATAAAAATTAGTATTTTTTGCATAAAATCTGTGGAAATCATTAAAAAGTGGATATTGCATTAAAATTCAATAAAGGTGAGCGTTTTAACAATAAAATATGACGAAATTGTAAAAAGTCTCTGTGTGCATGCACAAAACACATTTCAGGAAAAGAAAAGAAGAGATATTATTGAAAACTGATGTCTAGTATTGTTGCAGCACAGTCTATATTTAAAAAATTGCAGGTTTTTGTAAATATTTCGCAAAAATATCAACCAGAAAAACAGAAAATACCTGCTCCAAGTGGATTTTTAGAAGCCAAATGAATTGAAATATTACGACCGAGTGTGCGAAAGTGTAGTCGTCATGTAATCGTTGCATCATGATTGTGACGATGAAGCAACTATGATGGACGACCAAAGTGCAGAAAGCCTTACGGGGCGAATTGGGAAGCGAAATGAATGTAACCATGCATATTAGTTCAATTTTCATCACATTTTAAAATAAAAGAAAAATCAATCACGCATTTTCTTAGCGGAGTTCATTGTTGTTTATCTTTTGCAGGGCTGCAAACCACTCCAAAGAACGGTGAGGTTCGGTTCAGTGGTTCGAACCACTTAGAAAAAGATTATTCCTGAACCGCGGTTCGGTTCGGTTCGGTTCAAATGGTTCAATTTTTTTTAAAGCCAAAGGATATAAATATTACAAAAATATGACAAATCTATGAATATAAAAATTCAAATATCCACATATACAGTGGTGGAAAAAAATAGAGACGCGACATTTAATGTTCATTTTTTTAATTATAGTTCATCATCTAACAAAACCCGAATAAATCTTTGCAAAACTTATGAAAATTCTTCAAAGCTTCATATAAACTTCAAACCTTTTAATAAGAATTTCTAGAAAAATTTTTAAGTTTTAAGTTGATTTAAGATAGATTTCATGTATCATCGACAAATTTTTTTTATGAGAAAATGCGTAATACCCTCAACAACAAGATAGTTAAAATCAACGCGATCAAGGCGAAATTAGAAAAATTTGAATAAAGCTATTTAAGGTTTGGAAAACTCGTGCGTGTAGTCGAGTAGACAAAAACAACACGCTCAGCATTTTTAATTGACACCCAAAATCTCCGTTTAATGTTGGAAGCCTAATTATTAATAATGTTCATTATTTTCTCATAAAAGTATACAACATACTAATCCAAATTTGAAACTTTGTACGATACTTGGAAAAATATACGAACTTCAACAAAATTTCATTATGTCAAACTTTTTAATCAGAACTAAAGAAATTTTAATACGATACGATAAGTGCAAGTTTGAATTACATATCTTAAAATTCGCACCGATTTTTCTTTCTGGCGGTGATATGCATTTTGCATAAACATTTTTTATATGGACGAAATTACAACTCACAGAGATGCCATTAAACTCAAAAATGTTTCCAGCTTTACCATGTTGCATTTTTAGACAAAGTTGTGTATTAACAAACTTGCAAAATGCTTTAGTGGATTTTGAACCGAACCGAACAGTTTTTTGGAGTGGTTTTCGGTTCGGTTTTGGCACTTCAAAATAAAAATGGTTCGATTCGTGATTGGGTTCGAAGCTCCAAAACCGGTTCGGTTCAATACCAGCCTTGATCTTTTGTCTTTGGCGTTTCTCCTCTATTTCCCAAAAATAATCGATAAATACGGGTTGCATACAGAGAAGTTATTTTTAATACGGGATTATATCATATGCTCGAAAAAGCAGATAACACTAGTTTACAAATTTTCAGTTTCAAACGAGTACCTCGATAAAAAAAGTGCTTTCTAGCACAATTTGGGGTCGCTGAAAACGAAAATGACACTCCTTTATTTTTCTCAATAAGCGTTTCCGCGATTTCCGCAAAAAACGTGTTTTTCGTGTCTTATTTCAGTTTTTCACGGAAATCTACGAGTAAGTTGATTATGAAGCAATGATGTACATTTTTATTAGTAATCTAGTGATTGTTACTTCCACAGCAGCCGTTCAAAGTTAAAAAAATGGTAATTTTTGAGCTTTTTTGGAAATTATTGGAATTTATCGACGTTTTACTA
>NW_023458563.1:2887211-2895195 GCF_013731165.1 Rhagoletis pomonella | reverse complement strand
ACCCTCTGACGAATCGTCGGCGAAAACTCCGTTGCACACATTTTTACCATGTTTTTTTAAACTCGCCTTTTTTACTTCATTTTAATTTGCACAAAATGTATAAGCACACTATTTAGTTTGCCCGATTTGTAAACAAAGCTTCTCGGTGGTGAAAAATATACTATTGTGAACAACCTAAATGAGTGAAATTCATAATAGCGCTATTCTTCATCGAATTAAATTTCGTTCTATCAGCGATATCGACCACAGTCGAAGATCGAATGCAACTCATAATAGGGTCCTATATTTTCGAATTATTTAGTTTACCATCTACCCAGTTTTTATATTTATTGATGTCAGAAAAGAAAACGAGTTTAGAAATGTGTGTCACAAAATATTGCAACAATGAAGCCTTATGGGGCGATTCGGGAGGCGAAACGATATGTAACCATGCATATTAGTTCAATTTTCATCACATTTTACCAGGGACCGTAAATAGCAGTTATTTTTTTCCAACAGTCAAACTTGGCCAGATATTTTTTAAGTTCGAAATAAAAGTCTTTCGGGATAGTAAAAAAACCGCTTATCCAAATTTAAAAAATTTGGTACCAAATGAAAGAGGACTTAAATAGATTTTAAACAGAAATAACGATCGAAGGCTACCATTTCTATTTATATTTTTTTTATAATTTAATACAAAAGAAATGCATATACCTGACCCAAGGTTTGTTCTATGGTAATTAACAAAAATTTTTTATTTAAATATTTTCCAATAGCTGGCTTTCTGTTGGCTTTCCTCGTTTAAATATTTCAGTTTTAAAGCTATTTTAGTCCTCTTTCAGTTGATACCAAACTTGTTTAATTTGGATAAGCGGTTGTTTTAATATTAGGAAAGGACTTTTATTTTCGACTTAAAAATATCTGGCCAAGTTACGCTGAACTTAATTCTCAAAAGGATCGACAGCACGCGAGTTTTAAAAGTATCGATACTAAGTACTCCAAAGAACTCAGTACTTACAAAAGAACTCGAAAGTACTCAGTACTCAAAAAAGGAACTCGAAAGTACTTATAACTTAATAGAACTCGAAAGTACTCAGTACTCAACAATACTCTGTTCCAATAATCCCTTTGACAAATGTTCTCAGGATCGATTCAAAGTACTCAGTATTAAGCGTCGAATAGACTTAAAAAGAACAGAGTTTTATTTACATTTAACGGTATTCAGAATTGATTGTATTCAATTTGCAGTTTCAATAATTGTCAAGTACAATACCTGTACCCATTCAGTTGACGTAATTTGGGGCTCATATATTAATTTGAATAAAATACTGCCAGCTTGTGATTTTTACACTAGGTATTGAAACGTTACCAACATGTGTATATTTAAAGGAAGTACCTACTCAGTACTCTGAAAAATACCCGATCCTTACAAGTATCGATACCAAGGAACTCGATCATCAAAAGTACTTGATACTTCCCAACACTAGTATATACATACATATGTCTGTCTATCTAGATCTTTTACGCTATTTCAAACAACCGTTATGCAAAAACGTTATAATACCCTTGTGCACAAGTGCGCTCGGCAACACAAAGAGTACACTTCGGATCCCTTTTCAGAAGGCACATTATTCTGTTAAAGTTCTAACCTTTAAATTAATCAAGTGGGGGTACATATAAAAAGGGATCAGCTTGAAATCATTACAAAAACCTAATTTAGAATTGAGTTCAACTTAAAAATTGATTGTAACTAAATTAGCTAATCATTTTACTCCTGAACACTTCAGCTTAGTATCAATAAAGTTACCAGGATTTTGCACAATACTGTATGTGTTTACTTACGTTTGAATATGTGTGCACCTACGTAACTACACAAGTTTATAACTATATGAGCATATGTACATATGTATATGTATACTAATGCACGTTAGTATTTACTAATACGTGGATTCAATTTCCGAGCTTGAATGTGGAAAGGCGCTCAACGCCAATCGAAATGAATTACGCCGTACAACGGCGTATGTTGTCTTCGATCATTCGTGACACACAAATACCCAACCACTGGCCACGATCCTAGTAAAAATGAAACAAAACGACACAAATGAATGAGCGAAAGAACGACCGAAAGGTAACGATCGAGTGGAGTGAACGAAGCGTAACAAGACTTAACTCCATTATATGCCGCTCTGCTCTACGCCAGGTGTGATTATTTTTTATTACAAAGGTAGTTTAATTCGAGATCTTCATGTATGCGGATGGCTCGGAAAGCAGTAATTCTAACGTTTATTACTACTTTAAGAACACGAAAAGAGTTGCAAAACGCAAAAGATTTGGAAAAATATATGCTAATAGAATGAAAATAAAAGTTTGTAAAAATAATGATACTTCGTTACATAAGAATGCTCATTATGTGATATTCTGTATCTGCTAAGTGCACAATAATTAGCAAAAAATCAGTTAATGTGTTACAAAAAGAGTTCTTTACTAACATAATAGTTTGTAAACAACGGTCGCGAGTGGTATTTTAAATTTAACACATAACGCTATAGAAATAAATTAAGCCTGCCGATTTTAAGGTGTGATGTTTAAAATATACATAAAAATATAATGCAGTGTGACGTTAACTTTTAAATTGTAATAGAATCAGTGAAAAGTTCTGCTCTAAGCAAGTAAGAATCTAAGTCAATTATACCTACATTGTTTCAAATAAGTGTGACGATTAAAGTTCTACAAATGCTTGTGAAATTTGATGTCTTACTAACAAATGCGCAGATACAAAGTTTTTTACACAATTTTGCTTCTAAGCGTTGCGAAGTGAAAAAATCGTCAAGTTATTGTTCAAAACCCAAATTTATAGCATATTCATACATAATTTAGTGTTTGAATTTGTATGAATGCATATCCATATTAATAACAATAATGCAAATGTAAAGAGTGTTGTTTTCGACAAAAGTCAGCGCCATATTGTTTTTAAAGAAACGCTCTTTGGTTGTGCATATGTACATATGTATGTAAGTATTTTGTTAATTTGATAATTTGAATAAATTGCAAGGACAGCAATTTTATTTTGTTGCAGCAAACTAAAATTTTACCCTTTCTACGAAATAGATTAAATAATACTATGTTTTGTATGGTATAAATAACATGCTTTTTGTAAACATAACTAGGCAATCCAAACGATGTTGTGGAATTATGCTTGTCTAATAAAAATTGTGTTAAATTTACGAAGTTGCGTTTAATATTTTTTAAATTTTTAATCGAATATTATGATGACGCTTATGCACTGAATTTAGAAAAATATTCACATTCGCGGACAACAGACAAATATTTCATTTAAGATTAATTTTATAATTCACTGAATTCGCCATGATTTTGACTTAAAGTTATTGATCATATACGAAGACTCGTAGCTCACGAATAAACATGATACGAGTATATCAAGTTATATCGTAATAATTTTATTTTCTTCGCAAAACAGCCACAAAATTTGGCCTCAATATACATGTTGCGTTCCCAACTTTTTTGGGAAAAAACTGGTAAAACTTTTAAATAGGAAAACTGCCCTCAGAGAAAGAGAGAAATACCATTAGGTATGGCAACGCATTTTCGGTAAAAACTGGTAATTCTGTTACATAGTATTTTTTTATCATTTACTGATTTGCTAAATTTGCGCACATATACACGCAAATAAACAAAAATTCTTACTAATCTTGATATATGTTCTTTCCGATATTTTTAATAAGATGAAAATGCAGACGAGCTTACCTTTTTATTAAAGCAGTGTTTGCATTGTTCAACTTTCACAGGTGATTAGCTGAATTAAAAGTTGAACGAAAGTTGGATGCAGACTAACTTCATTGGAATTGCTTGGACAATACAGAACAGCTGACGGTTTGACACTTCATCATTCATTTTACCAGAAAAACTTTTCGAATAAAATCTTGCGACTTCTGGAAATGAGAGAACCTCAATTACTGTCAGTGATGGGACTTTAAAAAAATTCTGTGTGGCGGAATCTGGAAAAAAATGTGGTAGATTTCAAAAAAATGTGGTAGATCTCTGGGTTTGGATCAAACTTTGTACAAAAATTAAAAAAATTCTGCAAGGTTTCAACTAAATTGCAAACTTATTAATTATACTCTAAAAAAAATGTAATTTTAGTATAATAAAGTGCAACGAACGAACGTATTCTAAGAAATTTCTGCAACCTTGTGGAGTGCTGTCAGCTTTTCTTTTTACCACATCACGAAGTAGCGAACAAATGTGGCACGTTCCAGAAACAGCCAATTGGGATTTGCCGATTTTGACAATTCTCAAGTAAAAGTAAACAACGCCTCAGAATGCACTTAAATTTGCTAATACTTTCACAAAAAACGCTGTTTTTTAACATTTTCGCTATTAATTCTTTTTATATGTAAATCATATATTTTGCAATTTAACACAATAAAACCACGTTTTCTGTCGAAAAATTTATTACTCAGAATATTTACTATTTTACAGTTTATTTTATCCTCCAATTCGGCTTCGTTTACTTTTACTTGAGAGATTTCATCGTCGCCGGGAATGCGGAATCTTGTATTATATCATTCTTGTTACCATATAGTGTTTAGTAGTGCACAATTTTTGCTCCTAAAATTAAGAAAATTATGTCGAGCAAAAATAAAGCTACACAAAAACGCGAATATGTGGTAGATTTCAGAGCTTGAGTGGTAGATGCTCAAAAAAGTGGCAGATCTACCACAATGTGGTAGAAGTCCGATCGCTGATTACTGTATCATTTTCCAGAGAACCGAGAGTACCGGAACGCTCAGTTTATTCATTTCGATGCGTAAAATTGCGAAACGTGAGTTTAAGATTTTACACTCAGTGTTGCATAAATGCATCTCATTTCATCTTTGTGTAATACAAATTGATCTGTATTAATACTGACATCAAAGAGCATTCCCACATTTTATACATTTTTACAGATCTTAATGAAGCTGAGGCTTACGAGGTTTTTTTTTACAGGGCGGTACACCGATTAGGCGATACCCTTATTATTTATAATTTTTGAATTGAGCGGTATTTTCTAATCAAGCGCTTCGTCTTTACTTATAAAATGCTGAAACATATCCCTAGCTTAGAGTGAAAAGTTGCTATGTCCCAATTTAAAAATTGTACAGGAGAGGAAAAAAAACTTCTTATAGCCATTTTCTTTAAGTATTTCGCTAAACTTTGAATACAACATTTTGCCTATTTAAAGCAAAGCAAAACTCCATACGAATCAGAGGAATTCGATCTTTATTAAAAGATTTTGTACTATTTTGGCCTTATCGAATTTTCGGTTTTGTTTTGGACTTCGAAAATTTTCCTTTCATTAAACATAAACGAGAAAACATAAAACAAGGACCTTTACCCTTTTCGAAACGATGCATTTTTAATTTCTCTAGCCTCCTGTATCAAAATATGAGCTTTCATAAAAAGTAGACTTAGCAACTTTGCACTATAAACTAGCGATATATTTGTTAAGTAGAAATTATTATTTTTTGATCATTTGTGAAAAGAAACTAGTATTTGCACAAATGGTTCCATCGTAAAATTTTAAGTTTTGCCATAAGCCGGTTTGAAAAATATATTTTTTAACTTTTAACGATTGCTGCAATTTGTATGTACATACATAAGAACAATTACATGCATGCAGAATTGTAATACCACCGATACATACCATGTAAAATGTTAGGTTTTTGCCATAAACCATTTTGAAAAATATGATTTTTAATTTTTAACGATTTCCGCAATTCGTATAAATCTGAAACAAAAATAAAACAATTTCATTTTGTTTGTTAGGTACTTTTAATTCGGTGTATGTGAAATTTTATTACCACAGAATTAGTTATTGCGAAATCAAACAATAAAACCACATTAGATCGTAGTTCCTTATGAAAGCTTGAAAACTATCAATAGTCAAAACATTTTTTGAAACGATACTATATGGTTGCGTTAAAAACGAATGAATTTAGCTGACAAATACGCAATTTTTTACCCGTTTAAGATGATTTCAAAGGAACTTTTTATTACATTTACTATATCAGAAGTCAAGTGCCCTTCTCTTACAAAAGCAGATTATAAAAGTAGTTCATTAATTAAAAATAGGGATGTGCCGGATAGAGATTTTGCCGGATAACCGAATTCCGGATATCCTGAAAAAATAACAGTCGGATGCGGATATCCGGTAGACTGCTGACCTTAATAAATTTCACAATATTGTTATATGTATTAGGTTTTTTTTGTTTAGCTAGATTATGTACACTAGTTTACACGAAAAAAGTACCTCGATAAAAAAGTGCTTTCTAGCTTAATTTGGGCTCGCTGAAAACGAAAATGGCACTCATCGCGGTTTTGCGATTTTTACAAAAAACCTGTTTTCGTGACTTATTCCAGTTTTTCACCGAAATCTCCGAGGAAGTTAATGTTATGAAGCAATGATATACATTGTTAGAAAGGTACAGACCTCTTCTTTACAGCAATATGCCATTATTGATAATATAGTGATTACTACTTCCACAGCAGCCGTTCAAAGTTAAAAAAATTTTAATTTTTTGAGCTTTTTTGGAAATGAATGAGGTTCATTGACTTTTTTTTCATAAGATAAAAATTTTTAATGCAGATTTATATGATAACAATTTGAAGACAATTCAGTCACATACAATTTAAGCTAAATATTGCTTCGATCGAAGAAGAAATGTAGAAGTTATTACGCATAATGTAAATACAAGCAATTCGAGGTTTTTAACATTTTCACACTTCAGGTCGAAAATATGATTTTTCTGTCAAAGTTCTTCGTTTGTGTTCCATTCTGTCTTCTCGAAGTTGCATCCAACAATAGTCGCCCCTCATGGCCTGATCCCAGAAACCTTCATACCGCTTTTCGATAGTTGCAATGTCCTGGTGAAATCTTTAGCCATTTTCGTCGCTCTAGCTCCCAAATTCGGTGGAAAAAAGTCCAAATGATTATTGGGCAGGTGCATTTTCAGAGACATTCGAGCACCTGTAATAAATAAAATACTTTGTAAATTATTAAATAGTTTTTTCTTAAAATAATTATTTTAATCCATGCAAGGTATAACCGTAGAAGATATTTAGGTATAAGTCACAAAAAGAAAATTGCATGGATTTTCACAAACTTACATTTAACCTAAAAATACTTCACACTCACCAATGGCATTGAAGTTTTTCATCAAATTGACAATCAATTTACGGTCGTTTTTGCTTCTGTGCGCTTAAATGCGCTTGAATGCGCTTAATCGTACAAAACATGTGGCACATACAGAGTTTGAAATCCAATCTTTATCCGGATTCTTGACTTGAATTCCAAAATATTGTCCATAAGCAGTTAAAATGTTTGTGGTTATTTTTTTCCGAGCACTTTGTTTGAATATGTACAAACCACAAATAAAGCAAAACTTATCCGATGAGTGATTGCACATTTTGGGCTTTTTCCTTAGAGCAAAAACGTCATTCTAAAATACGAGAGAACACAAAAGGAACAACTGTCCAACAAAAGTACGAAACGAAATCCGATGACGTTTGTCAACTACCTAACGGGGCAGGAAAATATAGCGGAAGTTCAATGTCGCTCAAGCAGTAACGCATTTTACCGACTGGAGATATTTCTGTTCCCCGTACAACGTTTACTTTGATTCAGTATATAAATTAACACAAAATAGACTTTTTTGTGTTTTTTACCATTTTGGTAACAGTCCGTGGATATGGATTCAACCCCAGCCCTGCTTCATAATTTATTTCTGTGTAAAAAAGGGACATTTGAATGTCAGAAGCTGAATATGCATCATTTTACAAAATACGTTATAACTTCAACATTTTTCGTCCGATTTAGACAACCTTTAGCTTGACTTGTTTGTTATAAAATTATTTTGAACCAAAAATTTCATATATCGGACAAAAAATTTTTTAATCAATAGTAAAACGTCGATAAATTCCAATAATTTCCAAAAAAGCTCAAAAA
>NW_023458563.1:2885193-2887111 GCF_013731165.1 Rhagoletis pomonella | reverse complement strand
GTATAGATGTGGTTTATTTTATCAATTAAATTTAGTTAAATTTTCAAACAGGTGGCAACCCTCCTCAAACATATTTTCGGCTATGAGCCTTCTTAAAAATATAAAGTTTGATACTCACATTGCAATATTTCTTTTATTTTATCAATTTAACTGGGTTAAAATTTTCAAATAGATGCCAATTCTCAAAAATATTTCCAGCAATTATCTCTCTTAAAACTCTCCTATTTAATATCTATATTGCAATATATCATTTATTTGATCACTGAAATTTAGATACCCGCATTGCAATATTTCATTTATTTCATCAATTTAACTGAGATAAAATTGATGTAATGTAATTGTTCTTAAACCTCATTAATTTGATACCCATATTGTAATATTTCATTTATTTTATCAATTTAATTGAATTAAAAATTTCCAAACAGGTGGCAGCCCTCCAAATTTTTGCATTATAAATGATCCTGCTATCACAGCGTACAATCCAGAAAAGAAAATATTGAAATCTATTCAGCCGTTCTCCAGGGTTGAGGCCTGTTACAAACGATCACAACATTTTTTCATATATAGATAGAAAATGGGAGCGTGGCGCCTCCCTTTTTTCCAATACCGCCGATTTTTCTCCGTGAGTATGGAATTATTTCATATATCTCTATACCAATTTCCCGGTACTCTACCTCAAATATTTCAACAGATATACAACATAAAAATTTTAGTTAGCATGGGAGGTGCCACGCCCCCTTTTCCGAATTCGGGCAAACTTCACATAAACCATCTGCATGATAGCCCGAATATGCCGCACAAATTTGGTTGAATTTGGTGAAGCCGTTCTCAAGCCGACCTCAAGTTATGAGGTCACACCAAAAACGTGCACTTATTTTTATATATAAGAAGAGGTGCCACGCCCAAATTTAGGCAAACTTCACATAAACCATTTGCATCATGACCCGAATATGCGATATTAATTGGAGCTAAACACTTATTTTTATATATAAGATTAGAGGTGCAACGCCCCTTTTTCCGAATTCAGGAAAACTTCACATAAACTATCTGCATGATAGCGCGAATATTCCGTATAAATTTTGTTCAATTTAGTGAAGCCGTTCTCAAGTTATAAAGGCTCAGTTATGCATACTTTGCACTGCATAGCATGTCATTTTACGTATAAATCAAAAATCAACAGACTTTTACATATGTAATGCTGTGCGTTGGTTAACCGCTTACACGCAAAGCTCATTTAACAGATTCCTTATGTGACAACTCTCATGCAATGCCAAGTATGCATAACTAAGCCTTAAGGCAACACCAAAGACGTGCACTTATTTTTATACCCGAGCGCACTTGTGCACAAGGGTATTATAACTTTGTTCACATAACGGTTGTTTGTAACAGGCAAAACGAATCGAGATAGATATAGACAAATGTATACATAAATGATCAGAATGAAAAGATAAATCGATTAAGCGGTGACTGTCTGTCCGTCCGTCTGCGCAGACGACAACTCGAGTAAAAATTGAGATACCTTAACGAAACTTGGTATGTGCATTTCTTTCTGGCGTAGGACGGATGGTAATGAAAATGGGCAAAATCGGACAATAACCACGCCTACCTCCCATATAACGGTAATTTCCAGAAATACGAAAACTGAGATATTTTAGTAACTACTGAAGATTAAGATCTGCTTCAGTTGAAATCTGGCAGGTATTAAGTAACAAAAAAACTAATTTAAATATGAATAACTTTAGAGATGACACCCGCCATTAATACTTGGACATCCGTTGTGTTGATCGATTGAGCCTGTTTTCGCCACATTCTGCAGAACTGCTTTATTCTTGATGGTGTGCATTTTGTTTCTTTCTAATTTTGATTTCAAATAGGCTAGGGCTGCCAGACGTCCCGGTTTTCCCGGACATGTCCCGGT
>NW_023458563.1:2870388-2885093 GCF_013731165.1 Rhagoletis pomonella | reverse complement strand
CCAAAATCTATAAGAAATGTCTAGCCTTGTCTCGGAGAAAATTTTCATGTCGGACTGGGTTATATAAAATTTAAAGAAAATTGTTTCTAATCCGAAACGTCCTAAAATACTTGGCTTATTTCAATGATTTGTATTTTAAGCGAATTACATAGATGTAATCTGGGACGCGACATTTGAGCAAGTTTTGGGTGTTTTTTAGTTTATTTAATGCTTATATTTTTTATTTGTTTTTGTTATTTATGGCCTTATAACAATTATATTCAACAATTTTTATTGAGCTTGAAGCCGTTTTTAATGAAAAACTATTGTGGAAAAGCAACAACAATTTGAAAAAATGGTATAAGGGATAGCTATTTCGGAAATCACCACAATTCCTCACCAGACTTCTTCAGTGGGATTCGAACCGACGACCTTAGCTGACTCAGCCAGTTGCCTACGCACTGTGCTAAGTTCGCTTATAAACTGTTGTTCCTTTTTCCACTTTTTTTATGTGAGCCAACTACAATCAAGCGCAGCTATTCCAGTGCTGTTATAGGACCATAAATAACAAAAACAATTAACTTAAGGACGAGCACACCTAAAAGTTAAACATTCTAAAAATAGAATTATTAACAAAAACCAACAAAACCAACAACCACATGATCAAGTTTAATGGAATTATCTTCAGTAGTTGATATTTAAAAGTAAGAGCAATATAAATTTTTGGAAAACGGGTGTAGCCACGGCGGACAATAACCACGCCCGCATCCAATATAACGGTAATTTAGAGAAATACGAAATCTTCCATAAATCAGTAACTATTAAAGCTAATTTATTCAAATTGATGCTTGCAACAATTCTTTACCAATAAATACGTTTATGATAAAATTTTGGAAAATGGGCGTGGCACCGCCCACTTAGATCACATACATATATGTATCTCGTTAACCGTTCTAATAATTTTTACCAAACTCGGTATGGTTATTGTGCTTGCCACAGAAAAGCAAAATGTTGAAAATTGTTGAAATCGGACTAAAATTACGGTCGATTTTCATACTTATAACGGTAAATTTCAGAAATGCTTGAAACCTCAATATTTCGAAATTTACGGACGCTAATTTACTCAGAATTGGTACACTCCGGCTTACCATGTAGCGGGGGCTTTCGGAAAGGTGAAAAACATATGAGTAGTCCACTTGCAAAGTGCTCTATGTAAAATTTTTTCGATTTTTGGTTTTTGGTGGTTAACGTACCAGTATTTAAAGTAGCTTCATGTCCATTAACAATACAGTGCAAAAGTCGCTTTAAGACTTACTGTATGTATATATACACTTTCAAAAGTCGCTATAATATTTATTGTACGTATTTATACAAGTTCGAAAGTCTCCATCTTCTGATGAACTTAGAAAACTGCAAGAAAACATGGTAGTTTCGGTGCCTAGTGGAAGGCGTCGGAAAAAAGAAGTAGACCAATCTTCATGGAAGAGAGAACGCGAAAAGCTGAAAAAAGCTAGCTATGTAACAGTTACTGTTTCAAAGTTTTTATTTATCCAAATTTGCGGATAATAAAAAAAAGATACAATTTGGATTTTACTTGTTGTTGTAGATGTTTCTTTTAATTTATGGCTTACTATTATAAAATCACATAACGCTGTTTGCAAGTGGACTACTCATATATTTAATACTTGCGCCGGGTATTTAATGTTCGGCTCCGCCCGAACTGAGACTTTCTTACTTGTTTTTTATGAAAATGTAGCTGATTAATCAAAAAACAACATTTAAATCCAAATTTCATACTTTGTGCAAAAGTTATGAAAATTCTGGAAATTTTGCAGGGTTTTCATAATTTTTGCACAAAGTTTGATATTTGGATTGGTGTTTGTTAAGTAATCAGCTATACTTTCATAATAGAAAAATAAACATTAAATTAACTAAGGAAAAATCGCAAAAACTTGCTAAAATGTCGCGTCCCACTTTATATTTGGGTCATTGTATTTTTTCCAAAGAAGGACGTGGCAGGGATTTTCTTCATACAATTTTTGTTACGAATTTCTTAAATTTTAGTGTGAGGTTTTATTTGCAGCACTAACGAAGTAAAGCAAAACACTCTGGGAATACAATAACTGTGAATAATTGTATGAGGCAAGTGCAGAGAGTGAGCAGGTCATTAAAAACGGGAACGTAATTGCTAAAATTTTAATAAGCGACCGGCATTTTCGTCATAAATGAAAGACGTTTTCTTTTCTGGAATTAATGTTGCCCTTTTTCCTCAGCTCTTTCACAGCTTTACGTGTTCATTTCTCAAAATATTGCTCTCCGAATAAGCAAATGTGCAATACCTTCTACTAATATAGCCATTTTGCAGAACAAAAAGAATCCTAGTGCAAATGTTACAATATAAGAAGGCAAACTGTCTCAAAAGAAAATAAAACTGATATTTTTTTGTATTTAAGTAATACAAACATAGCTTCTTATGTAAAGCTTAGCTACGTACAACGATGTTTCCTTTGTTAAACAAAAATCATTTTTAATAAATTTACCAGTCTCTGTTTTTGAGATTTGTTTAATGAATTTATTACTTAGACTTTCTACTTGTGATTTATTTAAATAAAACATGTGAATTTTAGTTGAAACAACTGACAACTCTGCTTATGTGACAACTCGCATGCAATGCCAAGTATGCAGCCTTAAGGTAGCGAGCGGGTGCGAGACAACTGTTAGGTTATCCAACCTTCTATTATTACCTAGAGAACGTAAAATAATTATAAAAACAAACAAAATAAAATGTAGTCAATCCCGACAAACATCGTTTCCTTGATTAAAAGAAATGGCAGGCAATAAGACTGCTAAATCAGCTTTTGGTAGGAAAAAAGTCTTTCAGTGGCAACCCTGCGCATATTATTTGAGATAAATGTAGTTAGATAGATACATACATATGTCAGATTATCACCCGACAGACCTGGAAATTGGTGCAGGTTTAGGTACACTACAATAAAGTCTCAAAAGTCCAAAATAATTCGATTTGTGGTAAAAAAAATTACTCAAAGCCAAAACACAACAAGACCGGTCTCTTGATTTTTTTGAAAATGGTAAGTGATATCAAAGAAAATTATCTAGATAAACAAGGGTTGTTGATCACACAATTTTCTACAAAATTTATATTACTTTTTTCCTACGAACCTTTATCCCTCAGTTAGCACGGTTTCATAAGTTGAAGAAGTTGTACTCTACACAGGACCATCGAGAGAAAGCTCGGGCCCGGGACTAAAGTGTACAAAATTAAAAACATACCCAAATCGTCGAAAACGAAACCGAGGGAAACAGTTTTTTTCTCAGGTTTGGCAGATTTTTGATTATATCTGAGTCATATATATTCTGAGGTATCAGACAATATAAATATTAACACGAATCTCCTTCCCTCAAACATGAAAATTCACTTAATCCTGAGACACATTTAAATTAATGAAAATTAAAAAACCACAACATGAAATTAAGGGTTGTTTATATTTAAGGGCTACCATTTTTTGCATTATACTTACTTGCGCTGAGTCCACCAGGATAAAAAATGGAAGAATCTGGTTTTCTTCGAGCGTTTTCGGCCTTCTTCTCGCAATTAAGCAGTTTCCTATACTCTTCATTATCCATGTGTTTTCGGTGCAAAACTATTTGTAACGTAAGTCTTTTTAAACGACTTCACAAAAAGGAAAGGTTATCAATTCGTCGGAATATTTGGTTTATGTATGTTACCGCATAACTTTGGACCACGTTAATCGATTTCTGTAGTTCTTTTTTAAAGGAAAGGTGTTACCTCACAAGTGGTCCCAAGGGGTGGGGAATTTACAATTAAAGCCTCCGTGCCAAGTTTCAGTTCCCAGCGTAATTATTTTTAGACCTATATTAGTGCTCTCAAAAAAGAGCTTTCAACATTTTATTGTGGCATATTTATATATAGATATGTACCTGTCTATCATTCTCCCAGTTTATAAGAAGTTTAAGAATATCTCGGCCACCTACATCTTATGTATGTTTTTAGTTCAAAAATTTATTTTAAATTGGCTTACATATGTTCTTAATATGAGCCAAATCTGCAACTAAATGCAGTTTGTAGGAATGTCCGATAACAGCGCCACCTAGCAATAACAGTTTTAGTCGGAATATTTAAGTAAATACAAATCTATATATGAGACATTCTTTTTCATATCGGACACCAAATTTGGTGTCACACTTTCGATTGGCTTCAAATTTTTTTATGGGTTCTATACACGAAATAAGCTAACATGTGTTCGAGGAATTTTTTTTTTCGCTTTTTTCTTTGGAGATATGATCTCTCAAAGTTTGCATTTTTTCGTGATTCTAACTAATCATGTACTAAGATGGTCAAGATTGTCCTAAAGCTAACTTAGTTATTAACAGTTGAACTTTTTGAAGTTGATTTGCATAGTGAAGACCAGTAAATTAGGGATTTATAATTATACCATCGTAATCTTTGTTCAATTCTCTATAAAAAACATGGTTAAAAAATGGGGGGTTTTCAAGAACTATTTTTAAAATAATTTTCTTTATGACGATATGGTTTATTTTGTGAGAATCGACAATTTTTTGTTATATTTTTTTTTTTGAACTTATGTTGAGATATATTTAGTAAGGTGTTAATCCTCAGGTTTTTGCAAAATGTAAAATTTTATTGCGGATTCCGATAGAATACCTATCCAGATATATTATTTGTACGGCAAGATTTTTTTGTAAGGCGAGAAACCCCTAGAAATGGGTGTGGCAATTGCAAGCGCAGATTTTATTGCAAATTTCGGCAGAATATCGCTTCGTTAACAACATTTGTTCCACAACTTTTTCAATCCATATAGATATTCTGGCGAAATCCACACTAAAGTTACTGAGTTTATTACTCATTAGGTTTGTTTTTAAGAAAGGTGTGTATTCGTTTTTTCTTATTTTAATAAAAGGACTAACCTTGAAGCTAAATATCATTGGAGGTCTAATATGCTTTTGCAATGAAACCGAAACATCAACAACACTCATTGCAAAAGAGTATTAGACCTCCAATAGCTGCAAGGTTAGTCCTTTTATTAAAACAAAAAAGGAAAGGTGTGTAAAAAAAAAACCTAATGAGTAATAAAATTATAATTTAAAAAACTAACAGCACGCTTTTATTACAATAAGAAATAAAAAGAAAAGAATTATTTATTGATTTAAAGATTCGTTAAATAAAGATATGAAGTCCCCTAACTTGATGTTATTTAACCTTTTAAAATAGGACTAAAGTAATTGGCACGTAGTCATAGTCGAAATAAAGTCCACTGAAAAGTCACTTGCAGTTATTTTTTACAGGCATCCCATTGGAAACACACAGCACCTCATTGGTAGAGGGCTTCGGGTGTACGAATTTGTTGTAACATCAGGAGTTGAAGACTTGCTCTAGCCGCTAGTCTCTTAAAATTTCCTCCAATCACGTCATAAGCAGATTTACCAAGTTAACTTGCAACAAAGTTCAATTCTGACATTTTCTTGAGGGATTTTCATGATTTCAGACCTTTAGTAAAGTTAATATCATTTATTCATATTGTTTTTATTTTTTATACACTCTTCCTCTTTCAAAAATATACAATTTCATAAAATTGTCTATTTATCATGTTGCTTGAGTGTTAGACGATCTAGAGTCCAAACGCATAAGTAGCCCATTAAGCCCATTTGGGTACTTAAAGTTGACATCATAGACAATTTTTGTATGTAAAAATAAAAATTTTTAAAAATGCTATCATCAAAAAAAAATCAAAAAGAAAAATGTTTACTGATTTTTTTTGTTTTATATACGTTGCACATTAATGTAAAAAATGTACAATTAAAGCCCATAATAAGACGGAAGAAATGCATTTTTTATCATTAAGTTTCGATAAAAGGTTTCCAAGATACAGCACTTTAAAGAAAGGTATTTATGTATGACGTTTTCTTAAAATTTAAGTCCCATGTACGTCTTCTTCTTCTTCTTTATTGGCGCTGTAACCGCCTAAGCGATTTTGGCAGAGTCCAAAACAGCACGCCAGTCATTTCTCTTCTGTGCTAACTGACGCCAATTGGAAATGCCAAGTGAAGCCAAGTCCTTCTCCACCTGGTCTTTCCAACGCAGAGGAGGCCTTTCTCTTCCTCTGTTACCAGCATCGCGGCCCGCGTTGAATATTTTCAGAGCAGGAGCGTTTCTGTCCATTCGAACGACATGGCCAAGCCAGCGGAGCCGCTGAATCTTAATTCGCTGCACTATGTGTATATCGTTGTAAAGCTCATACAGCTCATCGTTAAATCGTCTGCGATATTCGCCATCACCAACGCGTAAAGGTCCGTAAATCTTTCGCAGAATATTTCCCTTGAAAACTCCGCCTGAAGAGCCGCCTCATCAGATAATGTCATTGTCCATGCCTCCGCGCCATACACCAGCACAGGCATGATGAGTGACTTATAGAGTGTGATCTTTGTACGACGAGAGAGGACTTTACTTCTCCATTGCCTACTCAGCCCAAAGTAGCACTTGTTGGCAAGAGTGATTCTCCGTTGGATTTCAAGGCTGACATTATTATTGGTGTTAATGCTGGCTCCCAAATAAACGAAGTCGTCTACTTTTTTCAAACTTGTAACTGTCAACAGTGACGTGGGTGCCAAGACGCGTATGCTCTGACTGTTTGTGTGATGACAGGAGATACTTCGTTTTGTCCTCGTAGCCCTTGTTTTTACGGATAATATCGATCTCGTCGGCATACGCCAGCAATTGTACGCTCTTGTAAAGTATTGTGCCTGAGCGTTTCAGTTCCGCGGCTCCTATTATCTTCTCCAACATCAGATTAAAGAAATCACACGAAAGGGAGTCCCCTTGTCTGAAACCTCGTTTGGTATCAAACGGCTCGGAGAGGTCATTCTCTATTCTGACGGAGCTGGTGGTATTGCGCAACGTCATTTTACACAGCCGTATTAGTTTCGCGGAGATACCAAATTCAGACATCGCGGCATAAAGGCAACTTCTCTTCGTGCTGTCGAAAGCGTCTTTGAAATCGACAAATAGGTGGTGTGTGTCGATCCTATACTCGCGGGTTTTTCCAAGATTTGGCCTATTGTGAATACCTCATCTATGGTGGATTTTCCAGGCCTAAAGCCACACTGATAAGGTCCAATCAGCTCGTTGACGGTGAGCTTCAGTCTTTCGCACAATACACTCGATAAGATCTTAGAACCTATGCTTAGAAGGCTGACTCCGCGGTAGTTGGCGCGTATGGCAGGGTCGCCTTTCTTGTGGATTGGGCAGAGCACACTTAAATTCCAATCGTCGGGCATGCTTTCATCTGACCATGTTCTGCATATGAGCTGATGCATGCACCTCATCAGCTTCTCGAGCCGTACTTGAATAGCTCGGCTGGCAGGCCGTCAGCTCCAGCAGCTTTGTTGTTTTTCAGCTGCGTAATCGCTATTCGTACCTCGTCATAGTCAGGCGGTGGGACAGCTACTCCATCATCATCGACTGGGGACACGGGTTCGTCTTCTTCACTACTTTCAGCGCTGCTGCCATTCAGTAGGTTGTAAAAGTGTTCCCTCCACAATTTAAGTATATTCTGGACATCGATCACTAGGTCGCCATTGTTGTTCTTACAGGAGTTCGCCCCAGTCTTGAAACCTTCCGTAAGTCGCCTAACCCTCTGGTAGAATTTTCGAGCGTTCTTCCTGTCGGCCAACATCTCAAGATCTTCGCACTCACGTATTTCGGCCTCTCTCTTCATATTGCGGCAAATACGTCTCGCTTCCTTCTTCAGTTCCCTATAACGGTCCCACATGCCTCGCGTTGCGCCCGATCGTAGCGTGGCCCTGTAGGCGGCATCTTTTTTTCTGCGGCTTCTTGACATTCCTCATCGTGCTAGTTGTTCTTTCGGCCTCGCTAAAATCCAACTACTTCTTCGGCAGCGGTACTTAATGATCGGGAAATGTGGTTCCACTGCTCGCGTATGTCGGATTGTTGAAGAGTGCTCTCAGAGAGCAGGTGTGTGAGTCGAGTGGCGAATAAATTGGCCGTCTGTTGTGATTGCAGCTTTTCGACGTTAAGCTTTCCTTGCATTGTTGGGCGCACATTTTTTGCTGCACAGAGGTGGGTACGTATCTTGGCTACAACAAGATAGTGGTCCGAGTCAATGTTTGGCCCTCGGAGTGTACGTACGTCTAAGACACTTGAAGCATGCCTTCCATCTACCACAACATGATCGATTTGGTTTCTCATTTTTCAATCTGGAGACAGCCATGTAGCTTGGTGGATGTTCTTATGCTGGAACCTAGTACTACATATTACCATGTTTCGGGCCCCGGCGAAGTCGATCAGCCTCAGTCCGTTATCGGACGTCCAGAAGTTCATTAAGCAGCCTCTGGACCCGTCAGCTTACAGACAGGCTTTGAACGGCATTCACAGGGAGGCAATCTCGAGTTATGTAGACTCTAGACCTGTGAATGCCGTTCTAGGCACACAAACACCGGACATTGACGCGACGGAGCTCCATCTGCCTCGGGAGACCAGAACAACAATAGCCCACCTTCGTTCTGGCTACTGCAGCAGACTAAACTCCTATCTGAGTAGGCTAAATGCGGATGTGCCGAATGAATGTCCGGCATGCGGAGAGACCCCTCACGATTCGAAACATCTCTTCGCATGCCCGGAAAACCCCACAACCCTAACGGCGTCGTCCCTGTGGACCGACCCCATAGAGGCTGCACGCTTCTTGGGGCTGCCGTTAGTGGAACTCGACGACAACGACTGAGATATCAACCGATCTGGGCGGGGTTGTTGTAGCCGCTACAACAGCAACAACAACAACAACCATCAAATGCGGTAGGCATGGTCCCGAGCTATTCTGTGGTACATCTAAAGGATACACTGCAGAGATCTAAAGGATACACTGGCTACTTAGGAGCTAGCTGGGAATAATTTCAGATTGCTGCTCTCTGGCGGAAGTCAAAGGGAATATGACAATCAAAGATATTAATAGCTTGAACTTAGAACTCTTACTTGCTACCTGACAGCACACTGCAAGTTAACGTACCATTTGATTTAAATGGGTCTTTCTGTAGAGACGGACTGTAGGTTTTATGGGCTGGTGAAGGAAACCCCCAGGGATATTCTGTGTGCCTGCCCACGAAGCATGAATCGTAGTTTGAAATACCTTGGCTAACGATTGTCTTCTGCATCTAAAATTTGGAACATGGCATCATCCAAAGTACTGAGCTTTTTAAACAGCCTATGGCTGGAATGATTACAGTTAGGATTTAGCACAATATATCTTCTTAGGTAGGAGCGCGAGTATCTCCGACTTAATAAGAATAATAATAATATCGTCACTAGACACGAATGAAGACGCTCGGGTGTTTTGATAGCGAAAAAGGACGTGTGAAAAAATTTTACCAAAAAATCCGCTTGAAAAAATTTCGGCGAAGAAGGATGGATTCAACATCATTCCGGACGCTCGCAAATATACTTGACCGCAAGAATAAGTTTATGCGTCTTTCTTTGCCGAACTTTTTTTCTACGCGTCTTTTTCGCCGTCAACTTTTGAGCTCGCGTTTTTATACGTATCCAGTGACGATATGTATGAATGATACATGTAGATATGTCTCTATAGTAAAATGAATTGTTATACGTTGTTAATTTGTTTTTATTGTACTAGCTGTGTTTAAGTTTTACTAAATGTTATGTTATGTATGTTTTTAATAAATTTAGCATTGAAAAAATATATATATTAAAAGCTCAAAAAAATGTTTGGTAGGTTTCAGTTGGTTGTGGTAGGAAATTTTGGTAGGAAAAAAAATTTGTCTGTGGCAACACTGATCTATACTTTATTTTAAACACCTCCCATACATATGTCCGCATACCAGATTTCAAGTTCGTGGGACTTACGGTTCCTAAGTTATAGCTGATAAAAAATTCCACGCCTATGGGATGTGCAATGCACCTTTTACAAACTCATTTATTTATAGCCTACTATAAGCACCTACCATAACTATGCCTGCATACCAAATTTAAAGTTCAAGTGACTCATGCTTTCGAATTTATAGCTTATAAACAATTCCGCATCTACGGGATGTGGCGGGCCACGCCTCCTTTTACAAACTTCTTCATATATACCTTATTATAAGCACCTACCATAGAAAACCTGTATACCAAATTTAAAGTTCATGTGACTTATGGTTTCAAAGTTATAGCTGATAAAAAGCTCCACGCCTACGGGATGTGCCACGCCCCTTTTATAAACTCATTCATATACACCGTACTACAAACACCTACCGTAACTGTGCCTGCATACCAAATTTCAAGTTCGTGGGGCTTGTGGTTCCCAAGTTATAGCGGATAAAAAATTCCACGCCAACAGGATGTGCCACGGCCCCTTTTATAAAATCATTCATATACACCTTACTATAAGCACCTATCGTAGGTGTGCCTGCATACCAAATTTGAAGTTCGTGGGGCTTATGGTTCCCAAGTTATACCTGATACAAAATTCCACGCCTACGGGAAGTGCCACGCGCCCTTGTCGAATCCCAGGTTTTTCTTCCTATTATAGGCCTGGGTGTCATGGCAAATACTCTGTCAAAATTTTGTTCGATTCTGTCCGTCTGTTAAGCTGCAACCTGGTACATACATACATACATACTTACACAAATATATGTATAGTAGATATCTATCCTTCTCTTAGCGTAAAATAATTTTTGATGATATCTCGGCCACAGGGTCACTCTATCGTGTAAGCTTTAAGTCCAAATATTTATTTTCAATTGGCTAAATTGTATTTTAGATATGAGCCAGTTCGGCAAGAAAATTCAGTTTTTAGGAATATTCCGACCCTAGCGCCACCTAGTGAGTGCATTTTTGGTCAGAATATGTGGTATTCTTTGGTAGCCCTACTGAGATTTGATTAGAAGTTAGAAGTTAATAAAAGGACTTTTGGATTAACACTACAATCATCTATGAAGTTTCATTTAGTTGGCGATAGGAAAATTTTACACGACGAGGAACTATGGCGATTAATGACAGTACAATGGCGACCCTTAAGCAGACACACACGCAATCGTTCTCTCGTTGACACTATTCCTACCCACGATGTCATGGAACAATTACAAGGAGCGGATGGAGTTTTACTTCGAAGCAAATGGCATCACAAGCGACACATCAATGAGAGCGATATTTTTGTAAAGTGTTGGGGAAGACACCTATAAAATAATTCGTGCCTTGTTGACGCCACTAGTGCCTAAAGATGTAACCTTTCATGAAATCGTGGAGAAGCTAGACACGCATTTTCAACCAAAACCGAACGAAATTGTGCAAAGATTTTTGTTTCATAAGCGTAGTCAAAAGAACGGCGAAACAATAGCAGATTTTGTTAAAGATCTTCGAAAATTATCCGAGCATTGTGACTTTAAAGAACTCGAGAACATGCTACGTGACCAAATCGTATGTGGAGTCTTAGATGAAGCATTACAAAAACGGCTTTTCAGTGAGCCAAAATGAAGTGGATTCAGGGGCGGCATGCACAGTAATCTCCGAAGAGACTCGCGTTAATCAAGGCAAACAGTCCCTAACACCGTCTAGTATGATTCTACAAACGTGGTCTAAAGAAAGACTCAACGTTTTGGGCTATGCTCGGGTGAACCTTGCACATAACAATAAAAAACACATATTACCCGTCTTGGTAATTGCAGGCACTGGTCGGAGCTTACTGGGAAGAAATCGGTTTCCAGAGTTAGGAATCGTTTTGGAAGGGGTCCATGCGGTGAAGATAGGAGCTGAGAAAACGAGTTGGAACTTAAATAAAGCAGAGTATTTAGTAAAACTTTAGGAGCACACCATGGACCACCCATATCACTTGAGCTGAACCCGGTTCGCAACCTATTTTCGGAAAATACAGACCTTGCCCCATTGTATTGAGACCAGCTGTCGAAAAAGAAATTGAGAAGTTGGTAGCACAGGAAATATTAGAGCCTACTTCATTTTCGCGATGGGCTATGCCGATTGTCTCCGTACTCAAAACGAGTGGCGATATAAGAATCTGCGGCGATTACCGTAGTACGGTCAATGCAGCGATAAAACCAAATGCTTATCATCCGCCACTTTTTTCGGAAGTAAAAGCGGCCATCGCCGGAGCGGGATTGTTTACAAAACTAGACTTACAGCAAGCCGTTAAAGGTAGACAAGTTCTCGGCGGAGCTACTCACATTGAACTCCCAAAAGGGTTTATACAAGGTGAAGCGGTTGCCGCTTGGAGTGTCAGCGGCTCCGGGACTTTTCCAGAGATTTATGGATAACCTCCTGGCTAGATTAGAGGGTGTGAAGGCCTACCTAGATGACATTCAGCGTTGCCATTTTAGCCGTTTTCCGGCTAGATTTAGCCGGTTATGATAGCAACTAGCCGGAGAAAATTCGATCTAGCCGGCAGCCGATTTGTTAGCCGGTTTGTAAAAAAAAGTTAGCCGTTTTTAGCCGATTTTACTATTTGCCTAATTTTCAGGTGCAAAAAGTAAACAAGTTGTTCGAAAGCAATAATGCAGACCCAATGAAGATTTTGAATGAACTCAATGGCCCGTAGTCATAGTCAAAATAAAGTCAACTTTAAAGTTAGTTGCAGCATTTTGACATAATTTTCAATGGGATATCTGTCAAAAAAGCTGCAACTAACTTTAAAGTCCAATGTTTTACTTTCGCATCTATGATCCCTAGTGGTTATTAGCGCGGACACATTTGATCCTATATGCTCCCCGTTGGAACCATACCTTGCTCCATTTCCTCAGTTTTATCACAGTTTTGAAGAGTATTTAAAAACAAAAGTAAGCACAAACGCTTTTGACCACGAAGCCGAGAAAATAATTCGAGAAAATGGTCGCTATTTTATTATCACTTTAATAAAGGAATTACGCCAACGCCTCCCTACAAATATTGCCACACTAAAAAAAATTGACTTTTTTCGGTTGGAAATGCATTAAGAGTAATTAAACCAAAAGTATTTGTCCAACTACAGCAACAAAAACACAAATATAATGCCGACGAAATAACATCCATAGAGATGCAATGGCAACGGTTAACGTTACATACCTGGAGTAATTTAGACTCAACTGTAAAATTTTGGGCCGAAGATTATCAATTTCGAAATGCCTTAAGAGAAAACCCTTTTGCTGACCTTTGCAACCTAGTTTTTAGTTTTCTTGCTTTGCCTATAAGTAATGCAGAAGTAGAGCGAATATTTAGTTCAATGAATATAATAAAAACTAAGCAAAGAAATCCAATGTGCGTTAAAACGTTAAACGCTATTTTATATATAAGATACGGTTTAAAACGTGAAGAAAAATGCTGCCATAATTTTACTGTAGATGACGATCTCTTAAAATTAATGAATTCAGGTGATATATACAATAGTGATTTATTTGATGATGAGGAATATACACTCGATATAAATTAATGGTGTTAACTAGTCTTTCGTTTCTTGCGATTTATTTAAATATAGCATGTGGATTTTCACTAAAACATTTTAGCCGTTTTTAGCCGCTTTTTTTTGCCAATCTAGCCGGTCGGCCCAAAAAGTTCTGGCAACACTGATGACATTATTCTTGCGGGTAAAAATAAAATAGAGCGCTTTCAAAACTTAGAGGCAGTACTGAAACGACTCAAAGACAGTAACAAGGACAAATGTCTTTGCAGGGGGTCTCTCCAAGTAGAGATAAGGTCAAAGCGATATTACAGGCACCAATAATGAAAACCAAGAAGATGCTGCCGTCGTTTTTAGGGTTGTTGAATTTCCCACATTTTTACCGAATAAGGCAACAGTAGCCGGAAAACTTCATCGACTACTGGACAAGAATGCCCCGTGCAAGTGGACAAAAGAACACCAGAAGGCTTTTGATAATTTAAAAGCAATTTTAGACTCGGATAGCCTGCTAATACATTACGATCCAAAAAAAGCCTTTAGTGTTGGCTTGTGACGCATCACCATATGGAAAGCCGCAGCAATTCGCCCGTGAACTCACATTAAATTTCGAAAGCGACTGAATGAATCCAGTAATGTCTCGTGTCATGCGTTGGTTACTGCACGGATGGCCAAAAGGGGAGATTGTCTCAGTGGATTTTTTACCATATTGCAGGCGAGGGTGGAATTGTCATCCCATAAACATTGTTTGCTCTAGGAAAATCGGGTGGTAATACCGCCGAAGTACCAAAAGCAAATATTAGAACTACTGCACGCATACCATCTCGGAATATGCGTAATGAAAGCTTATGCTCGAAGCTATGTATGGTGGCCCGAGATGGATAAACAGATCGAATTGATGGTAGCCCAGTGTGGAAAATATCAGTCAGTAATGAAGAATCCTCTAGTAGCACCTCGTCAACATATTCCGGCTAGAGAAGAGCCTTGGGAGACATTGCACATTGATCTTGCTGGGCCGTTCCAGGGGCATGTATTCTTAGTGGTAGTAGACGCTATGTCAAAATGGCTCGAAGTCAAGATAGCAAAAAATATGGCATCTTCGGAAGTCAAGCATACACTACGGGAAGTAATCGAAAGATTTCTACGCTTCGAACGGAATTAAATTTAGTTCCACTGCACCATATCAGCAGTGTTGCCAGAACTTTTTGGACGAACCGGCTAAATTGGCAAATAAAACCGGCTAAAAACGGCTAAAATGTTTCAACTAAATTTCACATGTTT